>NC_133661.1:156104493-156456119 GCF_037893015.1 Macrotis lagotis
TGATACCATTCCAGGTAAGTTTTCTTAAAGAGTTTATTTGAAAGAAATAAGCAAATAAACACAAAGTTCTCTGATTTGATATTTGGTCCTAATCAATCTTAAATCTTTAAACAGAAAATTTGAGGGGTTTCAAAAATCTACAAAATCATTAGGTCCTGTTCCCAGGCACATCATTTTGGCTTCACTGTGTTCAATTCTCCATGTACAGAATTACACATCTACAGTAGAACTAGAAGGGACATAAAGTCTTCTAATCTAACCCCCTCATTGTAGAGATGAGAAAGGACTTGTCCATATAACTAGTAAGTGTGAAAGGTAGGATTTGAACCCAGGTCCTCAGATGCCAAAGTCAGCATTTTTCCATTGAGCTATACCAAGAACTAGGACGAGAGTGTCTCCATCTCTTCTTTTTCTCTCACAGACAGACAGACAGACAGACAGACAGACAGACACACACACACAGTAGTAAGAAACCCTGGAACTGGGTCCTAAGCTCTGCCACTTCTTTTCCAAGATCATTTTAGTTAGAAGATCAGAAAATTTAGAGCTAGAAGCTGGATCCCTAGAGAGCATGAACCCCTAGAAGGGGGGAGGGGTATTTCACAGAGAACAGTGTGAGGTTTAATGAATGAAAAAGCATTTCCTAAGCATTTAGTACTTACAAAGCATACAAATGGAAAAGCAAGTAAGTTGGGCCTGACTTTCAGAGATTTAATGTGTTTTTTAGGGGAAGGATATTAAGTTATTTCAACAAGAAAAGGGACTGAAATTAATAGCCCTAAAAGTTAAGAAACCCAAGAGAACCCTGGTTAACAGAACTGGGTAGACATTTTTTTTTTGGTTTGCTTGGAAAGAGTTTTAGATCCTTGCTACTTAAAGGCACCATTCCATTCTATAGTTTATTCCCAACTTCTCTGAGGATAAAGTCATTTCTGAACAATAAAAGAGCCTGTGTGGATGGAATTGAATTGTATACAGTCTTTCCACTCAGATCTTTTCATTTTAATTACATGATCGAGTCCCTTGATTTCCTGGGATTAAGGAGAAGGGGGAAAAGGAAATGAGAAAATGAATTTTGATTCAAATGCCCTGGAGAGAAATCCTCTGATCTTGTTCACTTTTCTTGTTGTGACTGATTTCTTAGCATGAGCTAGAAGCCTTAACCTCTGGGTTCCAGTCAGTTCAAATACCACTGAGATGTTCTCTTAATATTGTCTATATGAGGTAGTAACAAATGGTTCAGCAACAAAATTGGGGAATTCACATTTAACACCTGGATCTGAAATCAGAAGCAGGAGAAGGAGATGGGAGAGAGGGGACAAAGAATAAAGTTGAAGCCCAAGATTTGACCAAAGGCAAAATGCCATTTAGTAGCAGAATCAGGTTTAGAACCTAGGCTGTCAGAGACTCTTCAGAAAATGAATGAAGAATCAATAAAATGAATTTAAGAAAATAATGCCTTAAGCATGTGGGGAAATGATATTAAAAATGAAAAAAAAAAACTCAGAATATCCTATAACCCAAATTGGTTTTCCAGGCCTTTATTTTACATATAGATTTTATATATAAAGAGATAAGAGAGAAGGAAAAAATTTGGGGGGGGGGACTAGCTAGTAGACCTAGGCTCTAATCAATCAGGGCTGGCCTCTCCCTTAAACCACAAATCCTCATTCAGGGAACATGTAATTGGTCTTTGGGTTTTACCAACTATGTATTTTACTTGTGGCAAGAAGAAGGAGAAAGAGAGTAGTCAGGAAGCCACTGTCTCCAAGTTTTGAATTAACTCTAAATATTCTGAGGTAGTACTGTTTTCCCTTTCAATAGCAATTAAGATTCCAATAAACTGCAAGGATGGAAAATTCAGTCAAATACTTATACTCTCAGTGCTACCTAACATGGCAATTAAGTTTTTAAAGTATGTAACAGATACTGGAATCTTGAATGTCAGTCTGATTCTTGCCTAAACTGGTCTTTTTGTTTGGGTGTGTGTGTTGCTAGGCAATGAGATTAAATGACTTGTTCAAGGTCACACAGCTAGGTAAATTTTTTAAAGTGTCTGAGGCCACATTTGAATTTGACTCTAGGGCCAATGCCCCACCTAACTGCCCCTAAATTGGTTTTATAAGGCTCTAGAAGCCACCTACTTTCTCAAACTGTGCAAAGTTAAAGATTTCCATAAGGTTACTTAAATATCACATGTCCCTTAACTGTTCATACAAATATTACTGTTCATACAAATATTACTGTTCATAATGCAAAAAGAATAGCCATGTTAATCAATGGGGCATTTTCAGAGAAAAATGCAATTATATCTTCAAAAATATATTGTTGTTTTTTTAAAAACTCTGTTCTACAAAAATCACATGCATTTAAAACTCAATAAAATCAGTTAAAAAAAATAGGCGGTAGGGTTGCTATGTGGCACACCAGATAGAGCACCGGAGTCAGGAGTACCTGAGTTCAAATCCGGCCTGGGACACTTAATAATTACCTAGCTGTGTGGCCTTGGGCAAGCCACTTAACCCCCATTACCTTGCAAAAAAAAAAAAAGGTGGAAATTAAGGCAACTCAATATTTTAATACTATACAACACAAGAAAACTAAAAACTCAAAAGAGATTATCAGAGAAGATATACATAAAGAAAGCTTAATGCAGGTTAATTTCATTTTTGATTCAGATATACTTGCTTTAACAAATTCAGAAGACAGAAGAGACCTCAGGCAAATGACCTTGTGTAAAAGTTCAGCTGAAGGAACCCTTGTTTCATTTCATCCTGAGATGATTGAAGAACAAGATAAATGCTCTATTTCTACAGCTTGTCCTTGGGATATTGGGACAGAAATTTTATCAAAATGTAAAAAGATGAACCCCTTTAATAAATTAAAGTTTTATGTAGGGTTTCTAGTACAAAGAAAGCTGGTTTTTATTCCTTTCTGGTATTTATTGGTAACACAGAATGTTTAACACTAGATTAAAAAGGTTATTAAGAGTATGATGGGAAAAGATCACAAGAGGACTAAATGAGGAGGCCAGTATATCCTAGATGGGCCAGTCAATTCATAAATTTGACTGAAAGCAACTTAGGCCAGGGCTTCTTCAGATCACACTCACACTCTCCTGGAAACCTCGGGATCCTGCTTCTAGCCTTTAGCATATCCTTTTCAGAGTATAGCCAACCTCAGCTTCTGAAAACAGTCATTTTATGTACCACTCAACTCTAATACTCCTAGAATTCCTCACCCTTTCCCTTTAGGATAGGGTTCAAAGTTCTCATTCTGGCATACAAGGTTTTCCATTTTCTCATCTGCACCCTGCCACTACCCTCATTTCTACCATTCTGCAGCATGAAACCTCAAATCCACAGAGGCCATCTCTACTTACTCTGTTCCTCAAACAGATTAGGCTCTTTCTTGATGTCAAGACTTTTCTTTTCTTTTTTTTTTAAATAAAAGAAAGATTTTATTTATTTTGAGTGTTACAATTTTTCTCTTAATCTGGTTCCCTCCCCCCACCCACCACAGAAGGCAGTCTGTTAGTCTTTACAATGTTTCCATGGTATATATTGATTTAAGTTGAATGTGATGAGAGAGAAATCATATCCTTAAGGAAGAAAAATAAATTATAAGAGATTGCAAAATTACATAACAACTTTTTAAAAAAAAATTAAAGGTAATAGTCTTTGGTCTTTGTACAAACTCCACAGTTCTTTCTCTGGATACAGATGGTATTCTCCACTGCAGAGTCCCAAATTGTCCCTGACTGTTGCACTGATGATGAGCAAGTCCATCAAGGTTGATCATCACCCCCATGTTGCTGTTAGGGTGTACAGTGTTTTTCTGGTTCTGCTCATCTCACTCAGCATCAGTTCATGCAAATCCTTCCAGGATTCCCTGAATTCCCAACCCTCCTGGTTTCCAATAGAACAATAGTGTTCCATGACATACATATACCAGTTTGTTAAGCCATCCCCAATTGAAGGACATTCGCTTAATTTCCAATTCTTTGCCACCACAAACAGGGCTGCTATGAATATTTTTGTACAAGTGATGACTTTACCCTTCTTCATAATCTCTTCAGGATACAGACTCAGTAGTGGTATTGTTGAATCAAAGGGTATGCACATTTTCATTACCCTTTGGGCATAATTCCAAATTACTCTCCAGAAAGGTTGGATGAGTTCACATCTCCTCCAACAATGTATTCAAGACTTTTCTTAATCTCTTTACCCTTCCTTTCAACTTATCAAAATTCTACCAATTCCATGGTAAGAAATAATAAAAAAGAAGATTTGGAAGAAATAAGGGTAAGCTTATATGAACTGATAAAGAGAACAAAGCAGAATCAAGAGAAAAATTGATGCAATAACTTCAATAAAATATAAATGAAAATAATGAAATGCAATTCAACTTAGATTAAGTATGATGAACAATCTTGATCATAGCAAATGAACAATGCAATATTTCTCTCTTCTCCAAAAAGAGGACTAGAGTATTGAACACGGCAGATATTGTCAGATTCAGTTACTTTATCATTTGATTTTCTTTATTACAAAAGAAGATTCATGTGAGAGTGGGAAAGATATTGGCAAAAGGCTGTGATGGAAAAAAAAGATAAAAAACCATTCCCCTATTCCCCAAAGTCCAATTCAAGATATCTAGGAACCATTCTCTGACTATTCCAGTCCTTATTGATTTTTTTCCCCCTTCTATCAACTATTACACTCATAGCAGAGGTATTTTTGGCTTTGCATTCAGTTTATGCCATATTGTAGTAATATTCAATTTCTGTTTAGGCTTTATCTCCTCAGACTATATGCTTCTAAATTACTACAAGAGTTGTTTCCCATTTTTCTGGCATCTCTTTCAGGGTCTAACACAGACCTTTAAACGTGAGAGCTCAAGAAATATTTGCTGAATGAGCAAACAACTATATGCATGTGCAAAGCTCTTAGAAATTCTACTTTTGTCCCTTTCACAACTGGAGGCTAAAGCTGAGCTACCTTAATTTAATCCAAGGTTAGAAAAATGAAAATTTACATCATTTTTAATGTATTCAAAAACAGAAGACAGTGACTCCTCACAGTGCTGTTACTTACCACTCTTCATTACTACATTTGACCAGACATTGGCATTCAAGGCTTGTATGATCCTCTTTACCCCGGTAGACTCTGGGAAGTCATCTAATTGAAGGGGAGAAACCACATTTTACTCATGTTACATATATAATTAAAAAAGCTTTTAATAAATATCTTATACATAATAGATACCCAGCAAATATTAAAAACATAAATAAATCTAATAGAGTTATTTCATTGATTATCAAGCAAATTTAGAGACTATTCCACTACTGATAAGACTCTTCTATAAACTAAACCCCATAAACTGATTCATGTGGTATAGTTCTCTCCCAGGCATCCAGGTAGGTCAGTGGATAGACCACTAGATTAGGAGTCACAAAGACTTGATTTCAAATCCAGCCTCAAACACTTACTAGCTGTGTCACCCTGAGTATGTCACTTAATCTCAGTTTGTCTCAATCCATTGGAGAAGTAAATACCACTACAGTTATTTTTGACAAGAAAAACCCATGAACAGTATGGTCCACAGAGTCACGAAGAGTCAGACACAAATGAATAATTGAACAACAACAATGATAATTTCCACTGGCTCAAAATGAACAATGTTATTTTATAGAAGACAGCTATAGCCCAGGACTTTGGGATGTTTAGATACTAATGGAAGCAGTCCTATGATGTCAAAACAAAGGCATAAATAAAAATCTAACTTAAAGAAACAAAGAGGTTCTGGTCTAGATAATTTAATAGAAAGTAGCTAACTTAATGGAAATATTTATACTTTCAGTGATTTATAATTTTAAGACTGTAGAAGGAAAACATGTGATTAAATATCCATTTTCAAAAGCAGAATAAAGGGAGGTCTTTAAAGACATGGCATGTCATGGGACTGTTATTGGCTTAACAGTTTTACCAAAAGTCTCAAATGAAGACAGGTTTATTGAATTTACATATGGCACAAAGTTAATTCTAATTTTTTCTGCCAAAGGTCATTTAGATATTTATAACACCATTCACAAATTATATTTGGTCAAATATTTAATTAATTTGCCCTTAAAATACCTCTACAATCTCATTTATCCCCAATCTTCTAAGAGACCAGCTATTCCAGTCAGATAGGTTTCTTGCCTATTCCCTCCACATCAGGCCCATTTCTGTCCCTGCACCTTTATTCCTACACTCTATAATACCTTCTTCCACCCTAGCACCATTTAAGAACTATTTTTCTCTTAAGTCAGTTAAACTGACTGAATCCCTGTAGGGCTCATCAACCATTCTGCTCAACTGACATTATCACATGTTACCTGGTATTCCAGCTAAACTTATTACATAAATTCATAGGCATCTCCTTCTATCCCTGGCAAATAGCACAGGATTTTACAGGCCTTAGGAACCCAAGAAATGTTTGTGGAGGATAATGAAAACATAAATTCTAAAATCTGATTTTAACTGCATTATGTAAAATTCTCCTGAGGATACTAGGAAAGGCCAATTTCCTACACCTTCTAAAATCTACATGCCCTTGCATCCAGTTTTTTAAAATATTTATTCTCTTTTTGTATAATTTTTTATACATTAATAAAATATTCTTGTTTAAGAGTAAACAGAATACCCCCTCCCCCACAAAATATAGACTCGCTTGAGCGATAAAGTAAAGGGGAGAGAAAAAATTAAAATTAAAAAAAATAGTAATAATTGTAGGTATAGCCTGATGGCGCAATGGACAGAGCCCCAGCCCTGGAGCCAGGAGCACCCGAGCCCATATCTGGCCCCATACACCCAACAATCACCCAGCCATGTGGCATGCAAGCCACCCCAACCCCACTGCCCTGCAAAAACCAAAAGAAGAAAAAAAAAGACCCCAAATAAAATAAAATAGTAATAATAGTAGGAGTGGCTGGGTGATGGACAGAGCACTGGCCCTTCAGCCAGGAGTACCTGCATCCAAATCCGGCCTCAGACGCCCAAAGATCACCCTGCTATGTGGCTCCAGGTAGGCCACCCAGCCCCATTTGCCCTGCACCCCCCCCCCCAAATAATAATAATTAAAAATGTGCTTCAGTCTTTGTTCCAACACCAACAACTCTGTCGTGGGTGGATCACATTCTTTATGATAAGTCCATCACAAAAGTTACTTCCATATTTTTCCACCATTGCCATCGCTGATTGCAACTCCCTTCTTTCGTATTTGTCCACTACCATGTACTATATTTTCTCTCTCCTTTCACTCTGACTCTGCTGTAGGGTAGCTGAGTGGTGCAGCAGACAGATCCCTGGTCCTGGGGCCAAGAGGCCCCGAGCCCCCTACCACCCACCCCTTAGGCCCAGCATCCACCTGGCCCTATGGTCCCGGACAGGCCATCCAATCCCAGGCCCTTGCAAGAAGTAAAAAGGAAAATGTTCTATCTGACCACTCTCCCCCCATGGTCCATCCTCTCCTCCATCACTCATATCCCCCCCTTCCCCCGTCCCCCCATCCTTCTTACTCCAGATGCCTATACCCTATTGAGTATACACGCTGTTTCCTCTCCTAGTCACCTCTGATGAGAGCGAAGATTCCCTCATTCCCCCTTGCCTTCCCCCCTTTCCATATCATTGTAATAGCTCATTGTAATAAAGAAAAAACTTATTATATGAGATATCTTGGCCTATTCCCCCTCTCCTTTTTCTTTCTCCCATTGCATTTCCCTTTTTTTCTATTGATTCCATTTTTACACCATATTTTATCTTCGAATTCGGCTTTCTCCTGTGCTTCAGCTATAAAAGCTCCCTCTACCTGCTCTATTAACTGAGAAGGTTCATATGAGTATTATCAGTGTCATTTTTCTATGCAGGAATACATGCAGTTCAACATCATTTAAGTACCTCATATTTTCCCCTTCTCCTCCAATCTCCATGCTTCACCTGAGTCCTGTATCTGAAGATTAAACCTTCTGTTCAGCTCTGGCCATTCTAACAGGAACATTTGAAATTCCCCTGGTTCATTGAGTCCATCTTTTTCCCTGGAAGAGGACATTCAGCCTTGCTGGGTAGTTGATTCTTGGCTGCATTCTAAGCTCTTTTGCCTTCCAGTGTATTATATTCCAAGCCCTACGAGCTTCCAATGTAGTTGCTGCTAAGTCCTGTGTGATCCTGACTGCAGCTCCACGATATCTGAACTGTGTCCTTCTGGCTACTTGTAATATTTTCTCTTTGACTTGGGAGTTCTGGAACTTGGCTATAATATTCCTAGGGGTTGGTTTTTTGGGATCTCTTTCTCGGGGGGATCGGTGGATTCTCTCCATTTTTATTTTGCCCTCTGCTTCTAGAATATCAGGGCAATTTTCCTGTAGTAATTCTTTGAAAATGATGTCAAGGCTCTTTTCTTGATCATGACTTTCAGGTATTCCAATAATTTTTAAATTCTCTTTCCTAAGTCTGTTTTCCATATCAGTTGTTTTTCAATGAGATGTTTCACATTTTCTTCTAATTTTTCATTTTTTTTAGTTTTGAAGTAATGAATCCTGGTTTCTCGTAAATTCATCAATCTCCCTAAGTTTCATTCTTTGTCTGAAGGATTTGTTCTCCTTAGAGAGTTTTCTTATCTCTTTTTCCATTTGGCCAATTTTGCTTTTTAAAGCATTCTTCTCCTCAATAACTTTTTGAACTGTTTTATCCATTTGACCTAAGCTGGTTTTTAGCATGCTATTTTCTTCAGCATTTTTTTTTTTGGATTTCCTTGACTAGGCTGCTTCATGTTTTTCCTGCATCTCTCTCATTTCTTTTCCCAGTTTTTCTTCCAACTCCCTCATTTGATTTTCAAAGTCTTTTTTGAGCTCTATCATAGCCTGAGCCCAATTTCTGTTTTTCTTGGAGTCTTTAGATACAGGAGCTTGTGCTTCCTCATCTTCAGACTGAGTACTTTGATCCTTCTTGGGCTCATATGCAAAATATTTCTCAATGGTGTTCCTCTTATTTCTCTGCTTGCTCATTTTACCAGCCTGAGCCTGGTTTTGGGGTGCTTCCTGAGCTTTTGGGACACTCCCACAAAGGTCTCAGTGTGTGAGGCTCTGTCCTCCCTCCTGATCTGTGAATGACCATATGTGCCCCCCTCTGCCATGGGGCTGAGGTGGAGGGGGCCCCTGCTGTTCTATGGGGGCTTAGATTGCGATCTGAATGTGGTCAGAGCCCCAGAGTCCTATTCCAGGGGCAGAGGACAGAGCTCTGCAGTCTCTCTTCACTCCCCTCCCTAGGTTCAATGGGCTCACGCCCTGGGGGCTCCTGCTTACAGCTCTGCCTGCTTCTGTTCCTGGATCTGGGCTCGCAGTGTGCCCTGAGGGCTGGGCTCCCCGTGCTTGCTCTGGCAGAGGTCCCCCGCTCTTCCTCCACTTTGTGCCTGGTGCCCCCCGGGGTGTAGGTCAGGAAACTCCCCAGCTGCTGTGAGCCACAGCTCCCAGTGTCCAGGGGCTGCCCCCGGGAGGTTGAAGTTGTTTTGCTCTGGCGGGCCACCCCTCTGGAGGCCGCTCCTCCAACCCGGGGAAGCAGAGCCTTTCTGCTCTTTTCCAGGTTACCTTGAGTAGAAGAACTGCCTCACTGGGTCCCTCTGTGGGTTCTGTCTCTCGATTAGTTAGAGTCCTTAGTATTGAAGTTTTATGAGACTTTGCATCCAGTTTTTACTACAATCTCCTCTAACCAGAGCTACTACTACCTAGAGAAACTATGCTCCAAAGATCCAAAAGAACAAATGAATAGGTAGGATTGTCTAACGGTCACTTTCAGTCCTCAGTTGCTATAGATTGAAGGGGGGGGGGGAACTTCAGTTCAATAAAACCCATAATGAAGAGAAAAACAATCACTATATTTTTGTAAAAAAAGATGACAAAGACTCTATCTTTCATGAATAAAGCCTAAGAACTTTTTTTGAAAATGAAAATTGACAAAGTTGAGTGTATTAGTACTTATTTTAAGTCTTTCAAATAGATTAAAATGAAGAAAGCTTTCTGATTTTTATTGTGACTTTGCTATATGAGAGAATGTTTATATTCCTTTTTAGATTGTTGTTTTACACTGAAGTAGATATACATTATAACTACCTACCATCTTCCTCAGGTAATTCTTCTGGTCTCAGTTCTACCAACTCAAAGCCATGCTGGATACACCATTCTTGAGCTTTTGGTCGGTTTACACCTATAGAAAAAAGTTAAAAATAACATCTTAAAAGATAAACACTAAACGCCACTATCTCTCTAAATGCTATGTCTCTCTAATTTTCCTTCTTAATCACGAGTTTTAAAATGAGAAAATTCTGTGTGTGTGTGTGTGTGTGTGTGTGTGTGTGTATTTTGAGAGAGAAAGATAGGTCAAGCATGGATCTGTTTAGAAATATATGCACACATATACATACACCCCCCCCCCAAATTTCTGAATGACAATTTTTTTAAAAGATTCATTTTCAAATACTTTATACTGTTCCAAAAAGCCTTTGATTGGCTAACTAAAAACTTTTAGAAATAGAAAGCCTTCAACATAGTACACAGCTTTCTAATCTAAGGAAATGCTCATACTCTGCATAACAAGAAACTGGCAAAAATGTACTATTTTAGCATCTCACCATTTTCAGATACTCTGTCACAAACTAAGATCATCACCTCTGGAAGCCATGCTTCTGCCAATGGAAGCCATGATGAAACACCATCAAGACCAGATTTCTTGGGGAAAATATCAAAAAGCACAAATTAAAAGATGGATAACAAACCTGATCTCATCCTGTCCCCACTAAAAAATAAAGATCCCCAAGTAAGCCAAGAAGGTCTCTTATAGGGACCGTGAAAATACAAGTTCTTACTTGTGTGCTGTCAAAATAAACAATGAATGCTTGGACAGTCTCTGCGATTTCAGATGTGACAAGGAATCTATTTGGCACCACACACAGATTGATGTCTGCAGAATAGTATTTGTTATCAATAGTCCAGGGATAAAATCTCACAGCATTGTTGGCAGGTGTATCTGCATCAAGATCTTCTGTTCCAAGAATGTCTAAATAAAAATTATACAGAAGTTCATATGTAGATTGCAAAGCCAATACAAATGATCACATTTGACTATTACAGTTTATAAATTCACTGGATGTAAATACTTTGATCATTTTTTTGTACATAAATTCCAAAGGGGCTTAGATGTTAATCTAAGTATATCCAAGGACCCAAGTATATCCATAGAATCCAGAATGGGAAAGGGCATTAGAGATCATCTAGTCTAAATGAGAATATTACAGCTGAAAAAAGTAAGAACAGAAAGAATTGCAAGAGCTAGTTCAAATTCACACAGTTAACAAAGAGTTATGTCAGGCTATAAATTCAGGTTCCTTGTCTTTAAGTCAATGCTCTTTTTACTATACTGTGAAGATTATGAAAAAAGGTGAATAATAGAGATGTTGTTTAACTTAGTGACTTTTTCACTACCAATTATTACAGAATCAACAATAATGATGAACAGACTAGACAGTGATAGGAAGAGAAGTCTTGAAAACAGCCACCTGCTCATTCACCAGGGAAAAGGGTGATTTATGCCAGGTGAATAGAAAAGAAAGAACACTTATTCATTTTACTAACTGGGAACTTGATGGAAGAAGGACTGTAACAATTCTGGTGAGCTTGGAAATGCTTTGACCTAATTTGCAAACTGCAATCAATACTGGGTTAACAGTGAAATGCTACTAAAATGGGTGATCTATCCACATTCCTTGGTCTAACTGACTATATAGTTTAAGCTAATGAAATGTCAGATGCTATTTCATTTAGATCTATGTATATTCATAAGCTTTCTCTGAAAACAAAATTTTATTAAAATTTTTGTGTCACAAAGATACATAAAATAAAATTTTAAATGTGTAATTTCTAGCATGGGATAACTCTGAGAAGCTGGAATGAACATTTTATAATATAACTAGATCCCCTTCCAGAAATATAAAGATGAGAAGGAAATAATTTTTATTGTATTGCCCTTAAAGCAAGGGATCAAGACTGGATACATATACTGATGAGTGATGACCAAATAAATACAGGTGTGGGTTATGAATTCATAGAAACAGTCTATTTTACCATTAGCTGAATCATTAGAAAAACTAGCTATAAGATACTAATTTTTAAAAATCAGGTTAGAGATATGAAGAATTATGAATCATGAGCTACGAAGAACTCTGTAAAAGACAAAGCATTCTTCAGATTCACAATTTATAAGACATTTAGAATCAGGACTTAAATCCTACAGATAAGAATATGAACTTTAAAAATCCCTAATATTTTGGTTCATTATCATAACAAAGATTTGAGGAGAATAAGGAAGAGATGTTGACAATATACACCAGAAGACAAGGAATAAATTAAAGGTACATATTCTTTCATTTGTTAAACTTGATCCACACCATTACCATACGGCTGTCCTTTGAAAGGACAAAAAAATAGACGCAAAAAAATTCTATGAAATTATCACTAGTACATTTGTTTACCTTTTTTTCATTTCTAACATCACTTTATTTTTGCTACTTATTAGTATTATTCTCTTAATCTTAATTGCCATGTATACTATCATCCTCTCTTCTATTTACTACAAAGAATGTGATTATCGGCCAAGCAAAGATTTTACACAAGCCCAGCTTCTTTGGGGCAGTGGGGTAAGATGATAGAGAAGGAATTAGGGAAGGAGTATATTCTACAGTCAGATTAATACTATATTGTCTTTCTTATAAGGTAATATCACCTTGCTCATGACAAAATCTCCTAAACTGTCAGTGTGTCATGGAAAACTACATTTTCTTCTGAAATAATTCTATTTTGAATTTTACTCCCCTCCTGCCTTCATACATTTGCTAAAAGTCCTAGTGCTGGCTTAAAGGATTGGTATTTTTAATTTGGTTGTCTCCAAATCCATGGCTATGATTTCCTATGACTTTCAACAAATACACTGGCCTTCCATGTTTAAGAAATGATCTGCTTCTTCTACTTAATCTTTACCTGAAGTCAACATCTTTTATTTGTTATCAATCAACTCTACAGCAACCAGCTGCAGTGTCCCTCATGGTGGATTATGACAAGTTCAGATGGGAAATAAGCAGTAGGAACAGATGAGTTATTAAAATCAAAGATTCTGTTTTCATGTAAATGTCTCAGAGAAAAAAAATCCCTAGATCAAAGTCTGTATTACACTCAATGCTAATTTTCCAACCTTCAAGCAGGTGGCATAACAATATGTGGTTATTTTTCTTAGAGATAACTACTATACCACTGATAACACACTTCACAGTATACACATATTGGGGTGGCTAAGTGGCACAGTGGATAGAGCACTGACCCCGGAATCAGGAGTACCTGAATTCAAATCTGACCTCAGACACTGAATAATTACCTAGTTGTGTGGCCTTGGGCAAGCCACTTAACCCCATTGCCTTGCAAAAAACCTTAAAAAAAAAAGATACCATAGTATACTATACATAGTATATTTCCTAGGTTGGGTTAAAAAAAAACTTTTTAATGTAATTAAAAATGACATTTCTACCCAAATTAAATTACTTATTCAGTGCCATATCAATCAAACTATCAAAAAACTATTTTTTTAGAGTTAGGAAAAATGGTGACAAAATTCACCTGGAGCAACAAAAGGTCAAGAATATCAAGGTAACTGATGGAAAAAATGCAAAGGAAGGTGGTTTAGCTATACCAGATTTTAAACTGTATTGTAAAGCGACAGTCATCAAAACTGTTTGGGAGGGGCAACTAGGTGGCACAATGGATAGAGCACCAGCCATACCATGGAGTTAGGAGGACCTGAGTTCAAATCCAACCTCAGACACTTAATAATTACCTAGCCATGTGACCTTGGGCAAGTCACTTAACCTATTGTCTTGAATAAATAAAATTAAATTAGAAAAAAAACCTTCCTGGTACTGGTGAAGAAATAGAGTACTGTGGATCAGTGGATTGAAGTAGGCACAAAAGAAACAATAGTAAATGACTATAGTAATCTACTGTTTGATAAATCCAAAGACACCAGTTTCTGGGATAAGAACTATTCAAAAAAAAAACTGCTGAGAAAAACTGAAAAACCATATGGCAAAAATTAGGCATAGAACCGTATCTCATACCCCACACCAAAATAAGATCAAAATGGATACAGGAAGGGTGATATCATAATTAAGAGAACAAGAAACATTCTTTTTCTGTCGAATATATGGAGAAGGGAGAAGTTTATGACCAAAAAAGAAATAGCAAACAGTATAAATTGCAAAATGGATGATTTTGACTATATTAAATTAAAAAGTTTTGCACAAATAAAAGCAATGCAAGATTAGAAGCAATGCAGAAAGCTGGGAAACAATTTTCACAGTGAGTGTTTATTATGATAAAGGACTCGTTCCTAAAATATATAGAGAACTGATTCAAATGTTTAAGATTTAGAAGTCATTCCCCAAATGATAAATGGTCAAAGGATATGAAAAGACAGTTTTCAGATGAAGAAATAAAAGTTATTTATAGCCATTTGAAAAAAATGCTCCAAATAATGATTAGAGAAATGCAAATTAAAACTGAGGCACCACCACCTCCCATTTATCAGATTAGCCAAGATGTCAAAAAAGGAAAATGATAAATATTGGAGAGGACATGGAAAAACTGAGACATTAATGCATTGTTGGTGGAGTTGTGAGCTGATCCAGCCATTCTGGAGAGCAATCTGGAACTATGCCCAAGGATAATAAAACTGATTATGCCCTTTGATCCAGCAATACCACTACTAAGGCTCTATCCCAAAGAAATCAAAAAAAGGGAGAAGTCTCACATGTTCAAAAATATTTGTAGCAACTCTGTTTGTAGTGGCAACTGAGGGGATGCCCATCAATTGAGAACTGGTTGAACAAGTTATGGTCTGTGAATGTTATGGAGCGCTATTGTTTTGTAAGAAATCATGAGCAATCGACTTTACAGAAGCATGGAACAAAATTACATGAGTGAAGGGAGCAGAACCAAGAGAACATTGGACACATTAATAGCAACATTATGAGAAGATCAACTTTGATGGATGCAGCTTCCCTCTGCAGTTGAGAGATCAAGGACAACACTGAGAGAACCGCTATGAACAATGCCATCCACATCCACAGAAAAAAACAAACTATGGAGTCTGAATGTAGAACAAAGCATTTTATGTTCATTTTTTTAAAAAAATGTCTTTCATATTTTCCTTTCTTTCTCAAGATTTTTCTTTCCCCTTATGGGCAGTTAGATGGTGCATTAGGTTGAGTGCTGGCTTCAGTTCAAATTTAGCCTCAGACACTAGCTCTGTGACCTCGAGCAAGTCACTTAACCCTGATTGCCTTGCATCCAGGGCCATCTCCAGTCGTCCTGATTCATATCTGGCCACTTGGACCCAGATGGCTCTGGAGGAGAAAACAAGGCTGGCACTCAAATCCAATTCGACCTGATGTCATGGTCATCTTTGCAAACAACAAACATCATCAATAATTTCTCTTTCACAACATGACTAATATGTAAATATGTTAAACATGATAGTACATGTATAACTTTTACCATATTGGTCACCACCATGGGGAGGGTGTAGGGAAGAAAAGAAAATGTGCAGCTCATTAATTTGCAAATGGATGACTGTTCAAAATTATCTTTGCATGGAATTGGAAAATAAAATAAAATTTCATTAAAAAATTCACTCAAATGGAATCAATCTTCATCTGTGGGTAATTTTTAAAAATAATCAGTTAACTTATTTATTTGGTAAAACTGTATTTTTTCTCAGGGTTTAATGAAACCAGAAATTCTCTATTTCTTAAGTTGGTACTCAATTATGAGTTAAATTGATTTCTGGTAGTCTTTCCACATCATTTAGTAATTAGAACTGATATAATCACTCAACAGATCATATTACTACTCAATCTGGCATGTTAGTTTAATGTATTTTTGGTCTGGAACTGTGATGGCATCACCAAGAGAATTCTCAGTGTAGACACTATCCTCAACTAATCCAGATTTGGATTTAACAACTTCTGGTTAACATAGTATGTGTCAGATGCTGGACTTGAACTAAAGTCTTCTTGATTCCAGGGTAATCTTCCATCCATAAAATAAGTTGTTTCTTCTATAATTTATTCTTGATTATTAATTTAAGAATGGTCCATTTTACAGATTACTTTTAGAAACTAGGTTGGTAGATTCATCTTTTTACATATATGAGTTACAGAAAACTCATCTTGCTAAACATGTTATGATTTTAAAAAACCTGTAAATACTTAACAAAAACAGTGCTGGAACAATCTCAAGATAGATATATTAAATAAATACACAGATAGATTCTCTATAGAGGTCTAGATGACAGTTAAGGATAACCAGTTGGGAGAAGGGAATAACAAAACATACACTGTGTTGCTAAAACTTGCTCAAAGTTTAATTTACTCCTCAGGTTTTATCTTAACATTTTCTTTCTAATAGAAACTTAGAATAGTGAAGCTGCATATGGATTTTATTATCACATCTGTGTTATATCAGGACTATGGATAGAAATATAAGAAGTATCTTATTTTACTTCTTGTTGCCTCCAAAGATCATCAATATTGTTTAATTTAGTAAATATAAATGTCTACTTGAATGGTTTTCTTTCCCCAACTTTGCTAACTAGTACTGGGTATTTATCATAAGCACCACAAAACCCTCTTACCCAACCAAAGTCACCCAAATATCTAGAAACAATCATGTAAACTTTAGAATCTGAGAATCAGTGCATCACAAATGTTAGGGATATTAGAGACCCTCAGAGACCTATTTCTCATTTTTCAGATCATGAAACTACAGATAATAGTTTTAGTGACTGCCCTAGGGTCACACAGATAATTAGTACAAAGTGAGAGTTAGAATTCAGGTTTCCAATTGTCATTTAAATGAAAAAGGACCAGACCCATCACAATTGAACAAAATTTTTATAAAAATAACTATTAAGGTTAATCCAAAAGTAAGCTGTGTCCTTCCTGGTATTTTATGTACATCAAAACAGCAACCAGAACCACACCAGGACAGGAGAACCTGCAGGCAAAATTACCCATCAGGGAACAGTCTTTCAAATTATATCCATGGGTTGCTAGTGTTTACTTGTCCAAAATGAGTCATGTGTTTCTAAGGATTTTGACTAGACTTGCTAGAAAAGCATGCACTAGTTTTATTTTGTCCCACCTACATTAAATTTTGAATGGTTAACCCTGATGCGTACAACTAAAATTGGGGACATTTCCATGACCCTGAGTTACTGAAGCATCTTTCCCTATAGTAGTACATCGCTTCATCTCACATTGCTAGGCAGCTGGATGGACAGATGTAGATTCTAGCTATGTATACATTTATTTTTAAAACTGAAACATTAGGAAATGCCATTTGTCATAATTAGCTTAGTCAATCTTACTGAAAACATTATTCTACCATATAAAATAATATGTAGCAAATGAATTAATGTTCTGACTTTAGCAGAATATATACGTTTTTCAAGTTATTTGGCCATATGTCCTCTAATCCTTTTTCAATAAACGCTTACTCGCTGTGTGTCAGGTCCCATGATAGGCACTGGGAATGTAAAAGACAAAACAAAAAAAAAAAAAAAATCAGGCCCGTCTCCTAAGAGCTAACATTTTTCTTCAAGCTTCTTTCAATTCCAATTTACTTTCCTACTTCCTATTGACCCCAGGCAGACATCAAATCCAGGAGATTAGAAAGGAAAATTAAACTAAGAACTGTATTCAAAGTCCATATTTCAGTTTATTCTTTAGAACTATTTCTAAAAAGTTATGTTATCTTATGTCTTTATATCATCTTCATTTCTGAAAATATCTCTCCCAACTTCACTATCCCCTAAAATCATCCCTTGTTAAAAAATAAAAAGCATTAGGGGAAAATTCAGCAAAATCAAGTAATATATGAATGAAGTCTCCTGATATATTTATAGTATACAGCTAAAATCCCCCACTTCTGCAAAAAAGGGAGAAAGATATATATTTCACCTCTTCTCCAGGACCAAGCTTAATTATTATAATGATTTACCGTGTTCAGTTTCATTTTTTAAAAGTCTTTTAAACAAAAATACTTAATTGCTGTCTCCACTCCTATAAATAATCTAAGTCAAGTAGGCATTTAAACAGGAAAAAAATTATCTTTGACCTGGAACAGTCTAAGACAGTGTAGAATTACAGTAAATTCACAGAACACACATCAGACTCTGACTCTGACTCTGACACTCTCTCTCTCTCTCTCTCTCTCTCTCTCTCTCCCCCTCCCCTATCTGTCTGATGTGGGAGGAGAGAAATGAATCAGAAGTCAAAAGACCTTGCTTTTCATGCAGGACCTCTAGGGTCATACTAGTCCTATGACCTTGAGACAATGACATTTCTCTGGGCTGCAATTTTCTCATCTGTTAAACAACATGAGATGATCCCCAAGGTTCATCCAGATTTTAAAAAAAATCCCATGACCTCAAAGACAAAAAAGTGGATTCTCAAATTAAATATAAGTGACCAGGGGAATAGCTGCTACTTTGGTTCATACCTTTGGCTTTTCCTTGATTCTTCCCTCTCCTAAAATTCATAAATCCAATCAGTTGCTGAGTTATTGATTTTACCTCCATAGCATCCTCTCCACTCACAGAGTCACTACCCTACTATATTGCCTTTAAATTTGAGAGTCATATTTGTTCAAATAGAACTCCTCTAAATCCTTCCATCTTCCTAACTTCCCTGTGCTTGTGGAAAGCACCACCATCCTTCCAGTCATCTAGGCTCACAATTGAGGTGCCATACTTGACTCCTCAATTCTCGAAGATTCCCATAAATCTCAGAATTTGCAAACTGTCTCTCATTAGACTGTGAGCTTCTCAAAAGTGGGAACTGTTTTTGCCATTTTTAAAAAATATCCTCAGAGCTTGGCCCAGAGCCTGGTATAAAGTCCTTAATACTTATTGACTTGGATTCCTACCTTCCTTCAAAGTTCAGCTCACTCTCTACCCTTGCTCACCCAAAAAAATCTTTCCTGATGCCCTCAATTGTCAGTATAGCCTGACTCCTAAAATTCCTTTGTATTTTCTGAGCTGTGAATATGTTGTGTTTCCTAAGGGAAAGAGCTGCATTGAGTTTTTATGTTTTATATCCCCAGCACAGCACAATGCCTTATAGAATATACATTTAAGTAAATGTTCTACTGATCATTAATGAAAGTTAAATGCATTTTTAATGCTGAGTAACGACTGCTCTATCTCACCTCAACTCAACTAGAGTATTATTAGAAGGGGCAAGATGTTCCCAAGTGACATGCTCATGATGGACCCACTGAAAAAAGGTCATCTTTCGAATACTGAAAAGGATGAGCTGAAAGGGATTTCAGAGCTCTCCTACCTAACACATTGATTCTCCTCTTTATCAACAGCAGTGCTATTGTTCTCATAAGCATTTCTGTTATTGCAAAACATAATGTTTGTGGTATATAAGAGGGTAGAGCAGAGAAACAAAGGAGAGAGAAGAAAGACTGAAGCAATCTTAAAAAATAACACCTTCGGGGGCAGCTAGGTGGTGCCATGGATAGAGCATGGGCCCTGAAGTCAGGGGGACCTGAGTTCAAATCCGATCTCAGATGCTTAATAATTATTTAGCTGTGTGATCTTGGGCAAATCACTTAATCCCATTGCCTTTCAAAAAAAAAATAACACCTTCTTGATAAGTCCTCCCACCTCCAAATCCTTTACATGGCCTAGTCTTCCACATTTAAGACCAAGAGAAAGGAGAAAACAAGCAAAAAATGACAAGCAGCAGAGCCTGAGACTGAGTGAAAGGAAATGAAAAGGCAGAAAAAATATAAATTTGGGGAAAAGGGGGTAAACAATGCTGAAATTCTTTATTAAACTGGCAACTCTCTAGTACAGATAGTTGGGTTTTTTTTTAGATTTTTGCAAGGCAATGGGGTTAAGTGGCTTGCCCAAGGCCAGGCCATACAGCTAGGTAATTATTAAATGTTTGAGGCCGGATTTGAACTCAGGTACTCCTGACTCCAGGGCCAGTGCTCTATCCACTGCACCACCTAGCCGCTCCTACAGATAGTTTTAAAAATAATATGGACCCATAATCATTGTAGGTGTAGTAATAACTTGAGAATTACAATTTCATGAGCATGTCACTTGGGAGCATCTTGCCCCTTCTAATACTTTGTAGCAGTTGTTAACTAACAGACTATTCCCAAAGGTCTTGGAATAGATCATATTATTGGCAAGGTAAAGAGACTTTAATAGGACTTAAATTTAAAAACCAAAACCATTTTGATGCGATGTTATGCTTGGGATTTTACACAGAAAATGTCAGGCAATTCAAAGCTGTAATTCCCAAAGTAAATATAACCTACTCCCCTGGCACATATGTATGTAATATGTTATTTCTCTTTGTATGATAAATCAATCAATGAGGCAGTATTACAGTTGTTAAGGGGGAAATAACTGCATTTCCTGACACTGGAACTCCTCAAAGATCAGCCATAACGCTGCATTTACAACAAGAGTGAAATTTTGATTTTGTTTACAGCATTTAATTATCCATTCTCCCCTCCCTGGTCACATTTTGAATTCAGATTTTCACATACCCTTGGGCTTGCTGTGCCATAGAGAAAACTTTAAAAAACTGAACCATAAGAAACCCCATTAAGTGTTTCTCTGCATGCTTTCTCTAATGGCCATCTGGAGCTAGACCCAGTTGATTAGTAGTGATACACATAATTTTTCAAGTGCAAAAAAAGGTGTTCTACATCATCTTATTATCAATTTAAAGCTGTATTTCTAGAAACACATAAAAGAATTAGTCACTTTCCAGGAATCAAATCCACCTAAAAAATCTAAAGTAAAAATGCTTCAACCTATGGAAGAGAAGAATTTACAATAATCTTAGAGACTTTGAGATCCTTTGAAGAGTGATGAATATCTAGAGGCCAGATAGCATGAACAGGGAAAGAACAAGGACAATTTCATAAACTGATGTTAATTTTTATGAAGGAATCATCACCTATGATAAGTGTTTATAAGGAATTTCTTCTCAACATGACAAGAAAACATATTCTGAAGTAAGGCAATCGTGTTTAAGATGCATTTTTCAACAAGCTGAGTGAGGTATAGTAGTTTGGAAGATCTGGCTTCTCTTCCAGTCTCATACATGTTTTAGGGCAAGTCACTTAACCTCAAAATACATTCCCCAGGAAACTCCCCAACATGTCACCTTTAAATCTGCCAAGACAAGTCAACAAGCAGTCAAAGACAGGTTATGAGCAGGTTGATGAAAGGAGTTTCTCCAACAGATTTCCCCACACTGATTCACAGAACCTGTAAATACTTGTGGTACAAACTGAAACATCAACATATGTCCTATATTCTCTCTACATAATTAATTTTCTTAAGCATCTTTGTGGAAGATAAGTACTAAGATTTTTGTTTTTAGGGGTGGGATGGGGATGGAGGGTTCCTGTCCTGGAATTTTACCATTATGGTTATAGGGAACTCCCTGTCCTGGGAGATTCATGTACTGATGCAGTTTGCAAGTCCAGAAATTACTCTGCAGAATACAATGTTGTCTAGATCACTAATGGCTAAATGACTTGTACATGGTTACATAATGTACTAAAGGTACATTCTTTTAATTCTGAGACTAGTCTGATATTCAGTACACAAGGCTTCCAAAAAATTAGACAAAATTCAAATACTAGACAAAAATTGCAATAGTTGTAATTATTTGCAATTACACAAAAAATTAACATGAAACAACATTCATCATACTGTAAGTTCCTTAAGGACAAGGACTATTTTTTGTCTGTTTCTTATATCTCTAGAGCTGTCTGGTAAATAGTAGACACTAAATAAATGTTAACTGATTTAATGATACTGGGGGTGATGGACTTAATATGTTAACAGATATATATAAATATCAGATAACTAGATGGAAAGCAAGAATCCACAATGAGAGGAGGAGGGAAGATTTCAGGAAGGAGATGGTAACCCAGTTAAGCCCAGAAGAAAGATAAGGATTCTTGGGAGTATATTACACTTTCTAGGGTTAATTTATGGGGGATTGTTATGAAACTAGCATGGGTCAGTATCCAGTGCAAGCCCTGATTGTTGAGTAAAATAACAGGGATACATTCCTGCATCCATGGAATTTTAGAGCTAGATCATCTATTTAGCCAGAGGCGTCAAACTCAAATGGATTCCTTCACACTGTAGAGTTGAATTTGAAAATCACAAATTAATATTATCTATGGTATACTGAATTTTATGGTTAAACATTTCTCAATTACATTTTAACTCGAATCTCACACCTTGCCTCTCTGGCTACTTTACAATGAAAGGATGCCTCAGTGAAATGGAAATGCCCTAAGTCCAATTTATGGCCAAACCCAACTGGAACTCAGGGTTTCTTACTCCTTGTTCAACACCCTACTCACAAACCTTTTCCAAATAGGAACAGGATAACTATTCCTGGGGAAAAGATAGGAAGAACAACTCCCTTTTATAGCAATGTGACAGTATAATTTTTTTTTGCTACAAAAAGTTTAAATTTTCCTACTCTTAGAACACACTGATTTTGATCCAAGCACTAACATTACTTTAAAAAAAATCTACATGTGGAACTGATCCTCTGGTTTTAAGTAGGAAGTTAACTCCAAAATAAGTTATTTACAAGTGAAACATAAACAACATAACACCTGAAAAGAGCTTCATAACTTTTGGAGTATGTTCCCTGGCTACAAATATAAATGCAACACTTAACTCCAGAATATTATTCTTGCTAGAAAAATAGGATACAGTGTTTAAACTTTTCTTCAAACAATTGTACACTGGATTTCAAAGCTTTAGTGATTGAGGAATTATACAGAGCTGAAGAAGGGAGCAAGTTGCTGAAACCAAAATGACAGTTTCTAAAAGTTTTGCCATTTGCTGCATAAATATAAGCTGAATAACAGTTCAAAAATAAACTCCTATGCCTAAACAAATTTGTTGTTGTCCAAGACAGAGCATTCTACCTTACAAAAGAGACAATAATATAATTCACTGGTAATGTCTCCCCAAAATAAAAGTTAGTCAATCTCAAATATAAATGCCTTACTGTTATACTTTTAAAAAGGCCAATAAAAGAATAAAATGAAAAAAAATTCACACAAAATATGAACTCTTACTATTTGCTATAAAGAGACCTGATTTCCCCTTAAAAAGAAAATCATTAAGTATTTATATTCACTATTAAGTCCTGGAAATACAAAGACAAAAAATGAATAATATTCATAATCATTCATTTTCTGAATAAGGAAACTGAGGTCAATGTGGGTTAAGTACCTTATGTAAAGTCAGAGACAGTGACAGGGCAGAGCTGGTCCTCTAACTCCAGTATTCTTCCCACTTTACCATGATTCTTCCTCAATTCTTTTAAAGCTTGGCAAAAAAATTCGTTAAATCTCTGCTACAACATTGGTAGCAAACTGTTTATCCTTCCTTTATTCCCTCCTTTCTTTACTTTTAGAAGGTTAATGACTCAACAATGCAATATTTTAGATCATCAACTAAGGAACTTCATGAATACAACTCTTTGTAAACCACTTGGGGTTGGTCAGTTATTTTATCTCATGGGGAAATAATCATTCTAATCAAAGGCAGGAGTGCTATTACAATAAAATAAGATGCTTTATTTTGGAAAAAAAAAATTATTCCTGTGTTCCCAAGGCAAACAAAAAAAAATTGGAATCATCAGCAAGGACATGCAGTTGAGAAATCTATGTCTGTTATGTGAAATTAGCTAAAACCATATAATGGATAACAAAATTTTTCCACCTATAAAATGAAAATGTATCCTTGGTTAAAAGTTTTATGAAATCTTTTACATGTAGAGATACTCCCCATTTACAAATATTCATATACTGATGGGCTGGTCTGTGCTATTCAGGATGAGATTACCCTAAAAATACACAGAATAACTAATACTATTCCTGATGCAGAAAACATTTTATTCATAAAAACAATGTTATTAATGATGATTATATTCCCAGGTCAGCTCACAAAAAATCTATTTAACCTACTGTTTATTTAATAACCCAACATACAGTCACATAATCCTAAAATTTAAGAAACATAATTACATTGTATATGTTGTTTCTATAGGAAATGCATCTTGGATTCTAAAGAAGCATATTAACCAAGTCAAGGCACAAGAACCTATCTATTAATTATGGAAAATTAATTTAAATATAACTGAGATGTGAGGACTGATTCTTTTGTGTTCATTTTTAACCATGACAAAGAAGTAACGAAAGCCAAAAATCCTTAAGTAGTCAGATGAAATCTCTCTCCCCACACCCAACATGCATCCAGACATATATACATACACATACACACATACAATTTCCTAATCTAACATAGATTATGATCTAACATTGTTTACATAGAATTATGAACACTCAAAGCCAATAGAATCTTAAAGTTCTTATAGTCCTTTACACTATATATCACAATGGATTTTTTCCTTCTATAAATGACTTAAAACTGTCAATCCTGGACAGAAAGAATTACTTCAGAATAATATTGCCTCTACCTTATATTTACATGGTTGTAAAAATAAAAATGCAAATGTTATCAAAGACTAATGGAGGATATGCACAATGTTCTGGTATTAAACATGAATAGTTGGGGAAGAGAACTTTTATTTTTCTGTTCAATATTTACAAAGGTCCAAACCACCCTGAAAAAGGAAATTTAAGCATTTTAAAGATAGGTGTCTTAAAGTTGTCTTTTTTATTTTGAGGTGATCCCTGTAGAATTCTCTATTGCAGTTTCTTATACCACAATCAAGAATTTATGAAGTAAGTTCTAAGGAGTTAAACGTGCTTGACATGCATTATCTCACCAATTCTCAAAGCATTCCACTGACAGGAAGAAATATGGTTTATTACCACTCCTTCATGTACAGTGGTTATAGTTGCTAGGCTGGTGTGATATATTTAAAAAAATAAAAAAAAAAAGATTCTCCAGGGATCATCTTCAAATAGGATTCCTCATAGGGAAAGAGCTATTGAAAGGCAGGAAACTTTCATTTTAATATTAATGCTGACATTACTAGCTACATAATCTTGGACAAACCACTTAACACTTTTGTGTTTTTATTTATTCACATATAAAATGGCAGTATTGGACTAGATGATCTCTAAGATCCCCTTCCACTTAGAAAAACCCTCAATCTCCACAATAATTCTTCACTTATTCAAGAAATCAAAGGGGGCGAAGGGAATATGAGAAAAGGTTAAAAAAACACAAAAAAAGAAAACACAAATAAAATCAAGGAACTTGGGTCTGTTCTGAGAGAAAAAGTGAGAGTCTGATAAGCATAAGCAGAAACAAACTCACAAAAGAGTAGCAGCTGATTTACAAAAGGGGTGTGGGGGGAAACCCATATAAAAGTATTTAGTTGAAGAAAACATGAATTTAACATTTATAATTCTAACTATAAATGAATTAAATTCTCCTAGATATAAAAAAATGAAGAAATGAATTTAAAACCCCAACAATTTGCAATTCAAGAAATACCTTTAAAATGTTTAGACATATTCAGAATGAAAATGAGAGGTTAAATCAAAAACTATTTCACTTTAAAAGGACTCTTAAGGAAAAGATACAATTGTGACCAGATA
The DNA here is from genome assembly GCF_037893015.1 of Macrotis lagotis. Classification (NCBI taxonomy): domain Eukaryota; kingdom Metazoa; phylum Chordata; class Mammalia; order Peramelemorphia; family Peramelidae; genus Macrotis; species Macrotis lagotis. Next base: position 156,130,280 of record NC_133661.1, read on the forward strand.
AGAACAAAAATGGTAATGTCAAAAGTGATAAGAAAACTACATTACCCTTAAAGGTCATAAAAACAATAAAAAAAGTATTTGTGTAACTAATTTGCATAGTATTAAAGTTAAAAAAGATAAGCTATTTTTTTTTAGGTTTTGTTTTTTTTTTTTTTGCAAGGCAAATGGGGTTAAGTGGCTTGCCCAAGGCCACACAGCTAGGTAATTATTAAGTGTCTGAGACCTGATTTGAACCCCAAGTACTCCTGACTCCAAGGCTGGTGCTTTATCCACTACGCCACCTAGCCGCCCCAATAAGTTATTTTCAAAATAGCATTAACAGCAACATAAGAGTAGATTACATTTCTTTCTTAAAACTAGATAAAATTAAAAATAAAAAACAAGGTAAGTTCAACAGAAAAGAAAAATTAAATAATAAAGTTGAATGAAATTCATGGAAAAATTAGACTTAAATATGTCCATTTCTGAATGGGAATATTAAAGAATGCAAATATTTATCAGCATCTTCTTACAAAAGGGATCCTATCCTATACCAGGACACAAAGAAATCATAAATATAAGTTAAAAGGCAGAAACAATAAACATAATTAAAAAAGAAAACAAGTAATATGTGACATACTGAATGAGTCAATAAAATAAATTATAGATAATTATGTTAAAGACAATGTAACAAAGTAAAAACTAATGGGATGCAACTAAAGCAATACTAAGAGGAAAATTTAAGAGTTCTGAAAATTTATATTAACAAAATGGAAAACGAGGATCATTGATCAGAGCGCACACAGTTAAGAAAACTAGAAAATAAACAAGCTAGCAAACCTAAAACAATTACAAAAGAAATCCTGAAAATTATAAAATAAATGAACTTAAAAAATAAGACCACAAAAATGTTAACACCAAAGGCTGTCTTTTTTTTAAAAAGACAAAAGAAAAATCTCTAAACCAGGACATTATGTGATCAAAAAAAGAAGAGGAAAAATCACATTACAAAAACAAAAAAGTGAATAAGGTGAATTTAAAACAAATGCAAAGTATAAGAAACAACTATGAACAATTATAAAGCAACACAAAAGAAAATTTAAAGGAAGTGAATGTAGCTAAACTAAACATTTATAAAGATTATATATATATGTATTTACAGAGACAAAGAATTTAACTAAGATTTTAAATGACTCAGTATTAAGAAAAAATAAAACATAAGTAACAAATTGCTCAACGGGAGGATCAGATGACTTCATAAGTGATTTTTATCAAGTACATAAAAAGAATTATGCCTATGCTACAAAAATTATTATCACAATTAAAGATAAGCAATATTTGATCGAACTCCATTCATGAGAAAAACTATAGTCCTGATACACAAACCAAGGAAGATAAAGCAGAGAAAACAGTATAGCCCAGATTTGGGCTATTGAATATTGATACAAAATTAAATCTTCTCAAAATGACTACAGAAATATATTCAAAAAATAATTCACTACAACCAAATTGCAGGTGGCAAGATGGCTGAACAACAGGAAAACAATTAGCATAATTATTTAAAAAGACATCTAGGGAGTGGCTAGGTGGCACAGTGGATAGAGCACCAGCCCCGGAGTCAGGAGTACCTGAGTTCAAATCCGGCCTCAGACACTTATTAGCTAGCTGTGTGGCCTTGGGCAAGCCACTTAACCCCATTTGCCTTGCAAAAACTTTAAAAAAAAAGACATCTAGAACACAAAATCAGTTCAATAGCTGCAAAAAAGGCCTTTGACAAAATATAATACTCATTTGTATAATTTTTTTTAAAAGCTTAAAGAACACAGATATGGATGGGATAACCCTTCTTTTATACAATTAAAAACAACTATCTAAACTGAAAGCCTTCATTATTTGCAAAGGAAAAACAGAAGCTTTCATTGTAGAAAGAGGGGGTAAAGCAAGGATGCCCATTTCCCCACTGCTATGTATCTATGACCTAGAAATATTAGCTATAACAATAAGATTACCCAACAAACTTAAAATTAAAATGTCAGGAAATAAAATAGGCAAAGTTATCTCTATTTGCAGATAATATGTCCAAAAAAAAACTCCCAAAGATTCAGCAAAGAATTGCTTATATAAATTTGCTAGTTATAATACAAATCCATAAAAATCATTACTTTACTATACTTACCACTACTACTATTACTATTACTGGTTAGCATCAAACTGTACATCTATCTATCTATTTTACTATATTAGCAATATCTTACTATATTAGGATTAAATAAGAAGAAAATTTCAAGAAACACATTTACAAAAAATACAAAGTATCTGGAAATTAACCTACACACAAACACACACAAACAATCCACTTATATAAATACTACTACATATTTTTTGTAGAAATAAATTTAGAAGCAAAACTGGAAAAATTCATGGACCTTGGCTGGGTTGTATCAATACAATTTTTTTTTCTTTTTTAGTTTTTTTGCAAGGCAACGGGGCTTGCCCAAGACCACACAGCTAGGTAATGATTAAGTGTCTGAGATTGAATTTGAACTCAGGTACTCCTGACTCCGGGGCTGATGCTCTATCCACTGTGGCACCTAGCCTCCCCCAAAATATTTTTTAAAAAGGACACCACTACTAAAATTTATTTACATATTTAGTGCAAGACATATTAAATTACCAATAAAAATTAGACAAAATAATAAAATTTAGGTGTATGTCCTTTTTTGTGTTTAATGATTTCAACTAATTTAGAGGCATTTGTTATTTTGTTATTTTGTATTAACCTCTAATTGAGTTTTGTCCTGTGAATAAAGCCACAGGATTCTGTATCTTCCAACTAGTTGTGTGGTTTCTTTCTTGTGTGGTTTCTTTCTTGCAAAACATCCCAATATTTAAATTATTATAGGAATATTTCTTTTAAAACAGAGTTTTAAGTCTTTGATAAGTCTGAATGAAATAAGCTATTCCTTTTTTTTTTTTTTGGTTTTTGCAAGGCAATGGGGTGAAGTGGCTTGCCCAAGGCCACACAGCTAGGTTATTATTAAGTGCCTGAGATCAAATTTGAACTCAGATACTCCTGACTCGGGGGCCGGTGCTCTATCCACTGCGCCACCTAGCCGCCCCTTATTCATATATTTTCTCATTTTTCCCCTTGCGAATTTATATCTTTTGTTACTCCAACTAACTTTTGCTCATTGCTGATCTGAGTCCGGTCTCTGTTGATCCTTTACCAACTCTAAAAATCAACGATCCTATAAATCAGCAAGTCTCTCCTCTTAACTATGGTCGGGAAAGGAAGTTCTTTTCGTTTTCTTCTCATTCCTCATAAAACGATTTGAGCCCGTCCATTTAAAGCGTACCGTGAGTACAGTGCTAAAGATACTGTCCACTCAAAGTCCTACACCTTTATTTAAATCTTTAAAATTTGTGCTATTGATTTTGATTTGCTCTTTATTATTATTATTGAGTAGTTCTAGTTGGAGATTAACAGTTTTACTTTATTATTCAGTTTGCGCTGTAGAAGAGTTGGGGTTTTTTTTGCCAGGCAATGGGGTTCAGTGGCTTGCCCAAGGCCACACAGCTAGGCATGTGTTAAGTGTCTGAGGCCGCACTTGAACTCAGGTCCTCCTGCTCTACCCGCTGCGCCACCCAAGTGCCCCCCAACCCCGTTCCCGGGGCTCCGGCAGCTCCGGATCAGGCCTGGGCGGCGGGGCTCCGCCTCGCGATCTCTCCATCAACAGCCACTTCCGAGCCGCTCCCGGAGCAGGAGACGCACCAGCCGGAAGTCCGGGGCAGCTGGGGCGGAGGAGCCGCCGCGGCCCGAGCTGCGGGGCCCCGGAGCGGCTCCCGGGCCCGGGCGAGGCGGGCTCCGCCGGGGGTGAGGAGGGCAGCCGGGGCCCATCTCTCGGCTGCGCCCCGGGGGCAGACCCGGCGGCCCCGCTACTCACGTTGGACCAGCCGGTCCCCGGTGAAGGTGGAAGAACAGCTCGTGACAAGCGCACAGGGCACGCCGGCAGCCATCACCGCCGTCCCGAGCCGCCGCGCTCCCGCAGCCACTTCCGCCCTGGGCCGCACCACCGCCGCCGCCTAGCGGGGGGGGGTGAGGAGGGGAGGAGGGACGGGCGAAGCCGCCCTCCCAATGGCAGGGGCCGGAGGCCCCCGGAAGCACGGAGAGTCCGCCGCCCCAGCTCCTCCTCCCCCCCTTCCGGTGACTTCGAGCCGCCCAGGAAGAGCGTTCCGTCGCCATGGCGACGAGCTCATTTTGTTTTTCCTTCCGCTCCTCATTCTGGGGAGGCGCCTGGGGAGGCGCCTGGGGACCTGAGTCCCTTCTGGTTACCTCCATGGCCGAGGACAGGGGGCCCCGCGACCCCGTCGGAGCCATCTTGGTGAAGGTGGTAAAAGCTGCCCCGACGCCCTCCCCCGCGGCGCCGCGGGCCGGGCCTTAGGCTAGTGGCCGCGCTGTCCTCCCGCACTTGCCTCCCTTGGGGAGCGCGCTTCCGGCCGGGCGCCCCGCTGCGTGGGGCCCCTCGCTGCGCTGCGGCTGCTGCTGCTGCCCTCCCTCCCCGCCCCTGCGTGCGCGCACACACACACACACACACACACACACGCAGACACACACACGCAGACACACACACACACAGACACACACACACACACGCAGACACACACACAGACACACGCACACAGACACACACACGCAGACACACGCACACAGACGCACACGCAGACACACACACGCAGACACACACACACAGACACACACACACACACGCAGACACACACACACGCACACGCAGACACACACACACGATACACTCCCACCACACACAGACATTGACACATACACACACGCAGGCACACGCACACGCAGACAGGCACACACACAAACACAGACAACACAATACACTCCCACCACACACAGACACATAGAGACACACACACAGACACATACACACACACGCAGACACACACACAGGCACACACACACACACATAGACACACACAGACATGCACACACATGCAGACATACACACAGGCACGCACACAAACACACGCAGACACACACACGATACACTCCCACCACACACAGACATTGACACATACACACACGCAGACACACACACGCAGACAGACACACACACAAACACAGACACACAATACACTCCCACCACACACAGACACATAGAGACACACACACAGACACATACACACACAGACAGACACGCAGACACACACAGGCACGCACACACACAGACATACACACAGGCACACACAAACACACACAGACACACACACTATACACTCCCACCACACACAGACATTGACACATACACACACACAGACACACGCACACGAAGACAGACACACACACAAACACAGACACACAATACACTCCCACCACACACACACAGACACAGTGACACACACAGACACATACACACATGCAGACAGACACACAGACACACACACAGGCACGCACACACACACAGACATACACACAGACATACACGCACACGCAGACATACACACATGCATGCACACAAACACACGCAGACACACATGATACACTCCCACCACACACAGACATTGACACATACACACACAGACAGACACACATGCATGCACACAAACACACACTCCCACCACACAGACACATAGAGACACAGACACATACACACACACGCAGACAGACATGCAGACACACACGCAGACATACACACAGGCACGCACACAAACACACACAGACACACACATGATACACTCCCACCACACACAGACATTGACACATACACACACGCAGACACACACACAGACAGACACACACACACAAACACAGACACACAATACACTCCCACCACACACACACAGACACATAGAGACACACACAGACACATACACACACGCAGACAGACATGCAGACACACACACAGGCATGCACACACACATAGACATACACACACAGACATACACACAGGCACGCACACAAACACACGCAGACACACACGATACACTCCCACCACACACAGACATTGACACATACACACACGCAGACACACACACAGACAGACACACACACAAACACAGACACACACAATACACTCCCACCACACACACACACACACACACACACACACACACATAGAGACACACACAGACACATACACACATGCAGACAGAAACGCAGACACACACAGGCACGCACACAAACACACACGCAGACACACACAATACACTCCCACCACACATAGACATAGACACATACACACACGCAGACACACAAACAATACACTCCCACCACACACACACACACACACTACACTCCCCCCACCACCACCTCACACATCTACTGCAACCGGGACCCTAGTCCACAGAATCCAACCCACTTTATTTGCCTAAGAATATTCAAAAACAAAAAAAGAAATTAGGAATGCTTTAGTATTGTTCATAGCCCTATGATAAATGTGAGTTTAATACAAAAAAGGAAAGAGTATTACACTAGTTTGAGCTAAATCATATTTGATATATTTAGAGATATGATAGCTAACAGGAAAGGCAAAAGAGAAAAGGGGTGGTTATTTTTTCTTTTCATTATTGAGGGGGTTAAAATTCTAAAAAAAAGTCACTTTTTGCTAGGTTTTTAACACCTCTATCCCATCTCATTTTTTTTTTTTAGGTTTTTGCAAGGCATTGGGGTTAAGTGGCTTGCCCAAGGCCACACAGCTAGGTCATTATTAAGTGAAGCCAGATTTGACTCCAGGGCCGGTGCTCTATCCACTGAGCAACCTAGCCATCCTTAGAGTTACACACTCTTGAAAAGAATTGAGTCCAGCTGAGTTCAAATCCAGCCAAAGGCACTAGATGTTTATTAGCTGTGAGACCTGGGCAAGTCACTTAACCCAGACTGCCTCAAAAAGAAAAAAAAAAGCAAGCAACCCAGCCTTAGGTGCAACATTGTTCATGGAGATAAAAGTGCTAAGAACCACTATGGTAGCAATGGTCAGCAACCAACAAGCACTTATTAAATTATTATTATTATTATTATTATTATTATTATTATTATTAAACGAATCTAAAGAAAAATAAACTAGTTTCTGCTCTCTGGTAGAAACAACATGTAGACATAAGTAAATTCAAAATAAATGCAAGGCATTTTTAGGCAGGGCAGGTTACTAGGAAGTATCATAACTTAATTATAATTAGAATAATAATAGCTAGCATTTATATAATATATACTATTTGCCAAATACTATCCTAGCTAGTCACTTAACAAATTATATTTAATATGCTTGCCAGGTAAGTGCTTGTTATTCCTATTTTATGGTAGAAAAAATTTATTTCAAGTTACTTTAAAGAATTATCTAGATACTAAGCTTTAAAAGGAACACTAGTCCAGCTCAGACTATACTGTTAGTAATAATTAGTGTGTAGGTTTTGGGAAAACTACAACTACTCAGGCTAAATGAAGAGTCACTAGAGAACACCAGAAAGGTATGAGTAATAACACAAGGTGAGAAGAACTGTAGGATTTTAGAGTTCGAATTTCAGAATTTCAAAGTTTCTTAGTTTTGTGTGTGTGTGTGTGTGTATTAGGGATCTTTTTGCAGTCTGGTAAAGCCTATAAATTTCCTTTTTCCAAGAGAATGTTTCCAAATACATAAAATAAAACATGAGATTATAGATAAAACCAATGACGTAGAAATGCAGTTACCAAAAAAAATGTTTTTTTAAGTCAAAGCTCATGGATCCCAGGCTAAGAACCACCATCTAGCCCAAACCCTTAGCTATTTGCACAACGTCACCCAGCAAGTTAGAGACAAAGAACACAAATCTGGTCAAAGAACACAAATCTTCTCATTTCCAGTCTAGGTCTTTATTCACTAAACTCTTGTACCCAGATGTTAGCCTTGTTGAACTGAAGCTGATCTTTGTACCTTTGGACTTAGTAAGCATTAACTTTGGAATCAAAAAGACGGGTTAAAATTCTTCTTCTGACATATCCTAGTTATGACTATGATCAAATCATTTAGTTTCTCAATATCCCCAGCAACTATCTAGATGAATAGCTGATCTTAAGTTGGGGGCATTTCCCACACAGGAAGTTCCCTATACCAATGAAATCACAAAACAAAAGTAAAACAGTTCATCCAGTCATAAGATATGTTTAGATTGTGAAATGATCACAGCCTTCTATTTAACTTCATACTTATCATATAGCATCATGTTCAGAGTGCAAAATTTAAGAATCAGGAAGATTCCTCTGATCCCACCTCTGATACTTATTAGCCATGCTCACTTCTGAGCCTCAGTTTCCTCATCTGTAAAAAGGAGCAGTTGAACTAGATGCTCTCTAGAATTCCTTCCAATTCTCAATCTCTTTATGATAACTAAGAATTTGAAATATTTAAAGCTATTATCAGAAATGCCAGAATGGATCTCCCTAAAACATAGGGACCTGATTGGCTTTTCTTAAGTCTTATCAACCTACCACAAGAACTACTCACAGTCACATAGTCTCTTCCTTCACTGAGATGGAACCCACTACCTCCTAATGCACCCTGTTCTAATTGTTGGGAAAATATTTCCTGATGAATCCAAATTTGTCTTCTTGCTGTTACTATCATTTTCTCATAGGTCTACCTTCTGGGAACAAATAGAACATTTTACTTCCTCATCGACATGGCAAAATTTTAAATACTTGATGAGAGTTTTGTCCTGTCAAATCTTCTCCAACCCCATACCCCCATTCCTTTATTCAGTCCTCAAATTATAGGGACTTAGAAGTCATTACTATTGTCCTCCTCTGTATATGCTCTCCAGTTTATCAATGTGCTTCCAAAACTGTGGCTCCCCAAACTGAACACAATACTCCAGAAGTGGTCAGACCAAAGTAGAAGATAGTCTATAATCCACATATTCATGGATGTTTCATCTTTCTTGATTTAGCGCAAAACCACATTAACTTTTTTTGGCTTCTACATCACATTGATGACTCATGTTGAGCATGGAGTACATTAAAACCCTTGGATCTTTTATGGAAAAATTACTATCTAACCATGCTTATCCCCATCTTACACTTGTGACATTGATTTTTAGAATGCAAGTGTTAGGCTCCATTTATTCCTACTCAATTTCATGTCTTTAGGATAGCAGTGTTTTAGCCTTTCAGGATCTTTTTTGGATCCTGACTCCATCATCCAATATATTGGCTAGTGTCATATGCAAATTTGATAAGTACTCCATCTTTGCTCTCAAAAAGTCTCTGATAAAAATATGGCTCAGAAGACAGCCATTCCCAAGTGACTTCCCAAGTGCTATGACCAAGCAATAGCAAATAATTACTAACAATTACTTTTTAATTCCAATATTTGACTCATTCTTAATCTAGTTGTATTATCATCTAGTAGCCCACATATCTCCATCTCTCAACAACTCTACTAAATATTTTTCTGAAATCTAGATGAATTATGTCTATTCTTAGTAACCCTGTCACAAAAAGAAATAAGGTTAGTCTGGCACAAGCAGGTTTTTTTAATATATATTTTTCCAACTACATACAAAAATTTTCAACATTCGTTTTTTAGTAAGATTTTCAGTTCCACATTTTTCTCCCTCTTTCCCTTTTCACCTCCCCCTTCCCTTGAGAGTGAGCAATCTGATATAGTTATACATATATAACTATGTTAAACATATTTCTATATAAATCATATTGTGAAAGAAGTATCAGAGTAAAAGGGGGAAAACCATTGAAAGAAAAAACATTTAAAGCATAAAACAAATTTTTTAATGGAAAATAATATGCTTTGATCATAATTCTTTCTCTGGATATGGATGGTATTTTCCATAAGAAACCCTTTAGAACTGTCTTTGATCATTTTACTGCTTTAGAGAGTTAAGTTTATCATAGTTGATCATCACATAATGTTGCTGTTAATTTGTACAGTGTTCTCCTGGTTCTGCTCACTTCACTCAGCATTAGTTCATGTAAGGCTTTCTAAGCTTTTCTGAAGTCTGCCCATTGATGATTTTTTCCAGAACAGTAGTATTACTGTTCATTCATAGTCCAAAATTTGTTTAGCCATTCCCCAATTGATGGGCATCCCATCCATTTCCAATTCTTTGTCACTACAAAAAAGAGCTGATATATTTTTGTACATGTGGGTCTTTTTCCCTTTTTTGTGATCTCTTTCGGATATAGACCTAGTAGCTGGACCAAAGAGAATGCCACAGCAGTTCTTGATGAAAATATATTGGCTATTTATGATCACTGCTTTCTTTTCTACATATTAATTAAGCATTTCTTTAATAAGTCCTTCTAGATTTTTTTTTAGGAATCTAAGTCAAACTCACTGACCTATATTTTACTAACTTTTCTCCCTTGTTTTTAGAAAATTAGGACTTTTAGCCTTTTTCTAATTTTTTTCTAATGGTCATGATCCTCTGAAGTCTCTTTGATTTCCCAAATTCCAGGATGCCTTAAAATGATTCAAAATTAGACAATTAAGTCTTGCTAATTCTATTTCTATTAATCCAGATTTTGTGAAATTCAAATAAAAGTTGAATGGAATTTACTATTGTTGAACAAAATGTATGTATGTAAGGGGCAGCTAGATGGTGCAGTGGATAGAGCACTGGCCCTGGAGGACTTGAGTTCAAATTCGACCTCAGACACTTAATAATTACCTACCTATGTGACCTTGGGCAAGTCACTTAACCCCATTGCCTTGCAAAAAGCAAAAACAAAAAAGAATTACACATGAATATATAAAATAAATCTAGGATACACAAATTTTTGGAAAACCATTTAAACTGTTTAAAATAATAAAAGATTGTTTTTGGTAGTAGATAAAGAGATGGCCTCAGAGTCAGGAAGGATCTGGCTGTCATGGTATTGGTGTGATCCTGGACAAGTCAAAAGTCACAAAGAAAAATAGGAGTTTTAAAGTTCATTTAAATGCAACAATTCACTGCTCACACAGTATTCTTTTCTTATTCATTAAAAACTCTTTCCTATGCAAATCTACTAGGCAATGTTATTTTATGTTCATTTGAGTTAATGATTTACTTGAAAAAATAAAACTGCATTTCTTTTAACAATTTCTGTAATTCAAGTTTTTATCATTCAAACAGGCCTCTCCAAATTAGTCTGAATTAGTAAAATTTAATGTAGTTACAATGATCCTAAATGTTGAGATCATTAAATAGAATAGTGAATGCTTGTAGTCTAATCTTTGGAAAACTGCTGGGTCATCCTTTTACTTAACTTTTTTCTCTGCTGTTCAACATATATTATGTTGATTCTGAGAGATTTTCACTTTTGTTCTCACTAGGTGTCCTTCCCTCATAGATGCTTGTTCCATTGAGTTGTTAACTCCATTGAGTTGTTAACACCAAAAGAATTACTTTATATTGATATCAAAAGTGGTTCTTTCATTATGTCAGAAACTATGATCTTTTTTAAAAAAAAGTTGACTAAGGTCAGCTTCATAAGAATTGCCTCTAGATGCATTTAGTTGTTGAGTTGTTTTAGTCACCTCTTCCTCTCTGAGACTCCTTTTGAGATTTTCTTGGCAAAGATACTGAAGTAGCTTGCTATTTCCTTATCCATCTCATTTTACAGGTGAGGAAACTGAGGCAAATAGGATTAAGTGACTTGGCCATACTGGGTGGGGCTGGTACTGGATCCATTGTACCACTTAATGTTCCTTGATGCATTTATCTAACAAATATTTATTAGAACTTATTTTGATGAATTCCTCTGTTTTTTAGGCTAAGCAGCAAGATTCTGGCCTCAATTGTCTTCTCTTCTCTCTCTGTACTTCATGATGTTAGGAGCCACCATTATTTCATTTATCATCTCTATGCAGATGGCTCTCAGATCTACACACATTCAATCCTATTCTTTTTTCCAAGCACCAATACCACATAGCTAACCACTTATGGGACCTTTTGAACTGGATGCCCTATAGACATGTCAAACAACATATCCAAAATAGCTCTACCCCTCAAACCTGCCCTGCTTCCAGATATCCCTATTTCTGTGATGGCACCACCATCTTCCTCTGTCATTAAAGTTCAGTTTGTTCTTTATTCTCATTTATCTGGCTTATGGAAGCTATAAAGTCCTGTCTATTGAACCTCTAAAAGATCTCTCCTACTCATTTCCATCTTTCCACTCAGTCACCAGTTCCCTAATTCAGGCCCTCATCACCTCATTTACTACTACAATTGGTCATCTTACTTCAAGTCTTTCTTCTCTCTAATCCTTCCTCCATAGTTGCCATAGTTAATTTATATAATACAGATCTAATGATCATGTCATTCCCTAAGCTCAATAAACTCCAGCAGTTCCTTATCATTAGCATCAATAGCCTCCCCTCTGCTTGACATTTAAAGCATCTCACAATGGAGCTTCAACCTACTTTTTCAAACTTACTATACCTTATATCCCTCCACATATTCTAAAGTCCAGCCAGACTGGTTTTTCTTGACATTCCATTTCCTACCTCTGCCTTTGTACAAGTGTCCCTTCTTCATAGAATATACTACTCCACTTGTGACTGTTCAGAAGTACATTCTACCCAAAGCCTTCCCTGACTGCTCTTCTGTTTATACTTTAATGTGCACAAATTCTGTTTCATTAATATTTTCTCAGTGACCTAGCATAGACCCCGACACATAATAGGCACTTATTGATTGAATTATTGGTTGATTGAATATTTGGCTAGAGTATTTGGAGTTAAGGTTTCTCAGAGGTGGGTGCTACACAGCTCAAACAAACTCTTCCTACCTTTAATGAAAGTGAATAGAATAAAACTGAGAAAAAGAAATAGGTCACTGTTTAGAACAGTACCTGGCACATAGTAGATGCTTAAAAATTATTTGTTGACTATTGTCTATGTATTGTAAATAAATGATTACTGTCTTTGGAGACAGAAGTCTTGAGTTCAAAGCCTGACTCACCGAATTACCCATATGACTTTGGACAAGTCACCGGAAACTTTTAAGTCTCAATTTCTTTTTTCTGTAAAACAAGATCCAATTCATCTCTAAATCTATAGTCTAATAAAAGAGAAATCACAGATAGAGAGCCAGGTAGTCCTTTCAGATAATGGTGGATTTAGCCTTGTTTACTTCTGGAGCAAATTCAGTTCTGTTCAGTTGAGCTAATGTTTATTAAGTGTCTATAAATCAAAGGCAGTATATTGCACTAAACATTTGGTGATGTAACATTGTTTGAATTTGCCTTTGTGGAGAAATAATGCATGGACCATAACATAAATTATAATACATGATAAGTGCATGTGAAAGGTGGGGATTGCCATTACTGAGGGAGGATATCAGGGACAAAAAAAAATGCAATTCCATAGAAATTTTACAAGTAATCAATATACTGAAACTTCTAAAGTTTTTTTTTTAAAAAACAGGTCTCTCTAGGTTCAGGAAAACTACTGATATTTCACAAAATAAGTAATTTGTTAAATACTATCATGTTGAAAAAAATCACATAATAGCTGATAAAAAGATTATATATGAATTTTGATATGGTAAAAGGGTCTTTTTGAAGAGAGACCAGAGAGAAAAATGGCAGTTTCTTTCCCTATGACATTCCAGTGAAAGATCTCTATAATAATCTAGAATCATAGAATCATAGAGTTGAAAGGGACTTCAAATGTATCTAGTCCATTTATATTTGAACAGGTATGACATGCCCATTAGTCGTCCTCATATATCTGCAGATAACTCTAGCAACAAGGAATTTACTATTTAATAAGACAAGCTGTTGCTTTTTCCATTATTTCTGATCATTAGAATGTTTTTATTATATTTTTTATTATATTTCTTCATTATATGCATCGTTCCCTTAACTTCTATAAGCTTCTTTTACTCCTGCTGTCTAGGTTTAAGGAGAACAAGTGTTCCACTTTATAGCCTTTCAGATACTTAAGAGACAGAAAATAATAGACAAAAAATAAAGACAACAAATCCTGTCTTTTTTCTCCAGGTTGTCAGAAACAAACAATTCATGAATTTTCATATGAAATTGTATTATTTTCTGTTTCCACCCTCATCCCCCCTTCTGCATATACTTCATCTTGTCAATGTCCTTAAAATATGCCTACTGAATTCCAAATGTGATCTGACCAGGGCAAAGTATGGTGACTCAGAGACCTAAAGGTTGATGAGTTGATAGATTTAAAGTGAGAAGGAACTTTAAGGCCATCTGGTCCAAAGTGCTAATTTTATAAGGAGACTGAAGCCCCCAGAAGTTAAGTGATTTGTCTCAGGTCACAAAGAGAGAAAATGACAGAGCTGGGATTCGAACCTTCTTACTCTGACTTCTCCCATTCTGAATTCTATGCTTCTATTAAAACAACCTAAGAGAGGCAGCTAGGTGGTAGAGTGGATACAGCACTTCCCTAGGAGTCAGGAGAACCTGAGTTCAAATCCAGTCTCAGACACTTAATAATTACATAGCTGTGTGATCTTCATCTTGCAAATACCCCATTGCCTTGCAAAAACAAAAAAAAGAAAAAAACAAAACCTAAGGTCACTTTCTTTTTTTGTTTTCTGTGTCACATTGTTTACTTATATTGAATTTATAGTTATTCATTCATTTCAGTCTTCGTGATCCCTTTTGGGATTTTCTTAGCAGAAATGCTGCAATGGTTTGCCATTTCCTTCTTTGTCTCATTTTATGGATGAGGAAACTGCCCAGGTCACACAGCTAGTAAGTGTCCGAGGTCAGATTTGAAATCAGGAAGATGAGTCTCCCTAACTTCAGGTCCATCTATCTATCCACTTCATCACATAGCTTATAGTTTACTGAAATTCCCAGATGATTTTCATATGAATTTTTTATATATCCATCTTTTCTCAATTTTGTACTAGTAAAATTAATTTTTTTTAAAACTCAAGAGTAGAACCATTTACATTCATCTCATTTAAGTTTCATCTTATTAGGTTTGATCCTGCTTTCTAGAACAAGGATGACCTGAGGCCCAAATGTGGCCCACTACTTGTTTCTATATCAGTTTATTTTTATGATGTAAAAACCATTATTAATTCCCAGCCTAGTTCCAAACTACCTTCATCTTCTTGAATCCTAACTTGATAGTACACAAAGAATTAGCTATTTCTCTTGGCTTTGTGTCATCAATAAATTTACTAAGCATAATATATATTTATTCAATTTATTCCTGTAGTCAGGAAGACTCGAGTTAAAATCTGACTTTAGATTCTTACTGGCTATGTGATCTTGGTCATGTCATTTAACTTCTGTTTACCTCAATTTCCTCAAATATAAAATGGAGATAATAATACTTGCCTCTCGGGATTGTTGTGAGCATATTTGTAAAGTACTTTATATACCTTAAAATAATATATAAATGCTAACTATCATTATCCTTATTATTAATAGTATTATTATTCATAATTTACACATGCCTTCTTATCCTGGGCATTTCTTGTCTATGTCCTTTATAGAACCCAATGACTTTTCTCTGGATCTCTTCAAATTTTTTTGATATCCTTTGTTATATGTTTTACTGTGTTCTCATGATTTGTCTTAGTAAAATTTCACTTTCATAGAATTATGTAAACAACTTCACTCTTCCTTTCTACAATTCCTCTGGGTTGCATTGTTCCACTAGTCTTTCAGGAGACTCTCAATCAAGAGATGCTTAGGGTGTCTTCTGCTATACTCTGCAAACTTTGACAGTGGAGGTTCATGTCCTTGGTCCTTTCACCTTTTACTCTAGTAGGAAGATTTACCTATATTGTGTCCACATGGTTCTTAATTGATTCCAAAAGAAACACAAGACAAATCTCTTCTATGCTTACTGAGATACCCAGTTCTTTGTTGTTATTGCCAGAAACTTATTTGTTTACTAGGACTGCTACTGGGTTCCTTAAGTGAGACATTTTTATACTATGTCTAGCTACCTATTACTTTTTACCAAATTACATTCCTTGTATCATAGTTGTCATTATCATCTGAAAAAATTCACCAAACTCCTTTGGCATTCATTCACAAAGAAGGATGGTGCTTAGATGTCTTCTCATTCTCTAAACTTATCATCCTCTTGCACTTAAAGAAACCTGGTTCTCTTCAGGTGACATCCTTTTCAGTGTTATTTGTTCCTTTTCTTTTTTTCCTTTTTTCTGTTTATTTATTTTATATTATTACAATAATCTTGTTGTGAGAGTAATCACAAAACCCCCTCCCCCCCTTGGTTGTAAACCAAGATTTTTTGCCTTCAGGAATATTATATTCCAAACCCTACAAATCCTTAATGTAGATGCTGCCAGATCCTGTGTAATCCTGACTATAGAGCCATGGTAGTTGAATTGTTTGTTTCTGACAGCTTTTAGTATTTTCTCTTTGACTTGGGAGTTTTGGAACTTGGCTAAATATTCCCAGAAGTTTTTCTTTTGAGATCTCTTTCAGGAGGTGACTGGTGAATTTCCTCAATTTCTATTTTGCCCTCTGCTTCTAGGATCTCTTGAAAAATGAAATCTAGGTTCTTTTCCTTGTCGTGACTTTCAGGTAGCCCTAAAATTTTTAAATTATCTCTTCTGGATCTGTTTTTTGAGGTCAGTTGTTTTTCCAATTAGATATTTCACATTTTCTTCTAATGGGGGGGGGGTGGTATAGTTTTATTTCTTCCTGAGTTCTCACAAAGTCATCAGCTTCCTTTAGTTCCATTCTGCATTTGAAGGAGTTATTTTCTTCAGAGAGCTTTTTAATTTCCTTTTTCCAGCTGGCCAATTCTACTTTTTAAGGCATTCTTCTCCTCATTTGCCTTTTGTGTTGCTTTTTTTTTTCATTTGGCCTAAACTAGTTTTTAATGTTATTTTCTTTAGTATTTTTTTATTTCTTTCACCAAGCTTCTGACTTGGTCCTCATGTTTTTATCTCCTTCACTCTCATTTCTCCTCCCAATTTTTCCTCTACCTCCCTTAATAGCTTTTAAAGTCTTTTTTGAGCTCATCCATAGCCTGAGACCATTTTCTATTTCTCTTGGAGGTATTAGATACAGAAATTTTGATTTTGTCATCCTCTGAGTATGTATTTTGGCTCTCCACGGGACTAAAGTAATTTTCTATGGTCAGATTCTTTTTTTCTGTTGTTTGTTCATTTTCTCAGCCTATGACGGATTTACTGCACTTCCAAGGCTTTGGAGGGGTGTTGGGACAGCCCACAGGGAACTTAATTCCTCCAAGATCTTATGAGAGGCTCTTACTGCTCTCTTGCCTGTGTTCAGGCCCTCTTGTCTGCCCTGCAGCTATGAGGATGGTCCCTGCTCAGCTATGGTGGTGTTGTGGGGGCCCAGACTGCAACCTCGATCTGAATATGGGCAAATAGCTGAGTCCTGCCCAGGGAAAGCAGAGAGACCTCTGCATTCTCCCCAACCCCCTTACCATCTTTTGACTGGTAGCTCTGGAAGTACTGGGTGTCTCTGCTGATTCCAACTGCAGGATCTCACTGCAATGCTGCTCTGAGGATGGAGCTCTGCTCTGCATTTACTCTGGTGCGGCATGGTTCTCTCACCACTCCTTCTGGCTGTTGTTGATGATTCCTGGGTCAAGAGGTCTGGAAACCTCCCCCTCTGCCATGGACCCAGGCACCTGGCCCAGCTGTGCTACACTGTGGCTGTGCTGTGGCTTTTTACAACCCCTGGTTCCAGTGGAACAGACCTTTTCTGCAGAACTTCCAAGTTGTCTTGGACTGGGAAATTGTATCACTCAGTCTTTCTATAGGTTCTGCCTCTCTAAATTTTGACAAGAGTCACAATTTGATGGCTTTTGGAGTTTTGGGGGGAATGAGTTTTCAGGAATTCCTGCCTTCATGCTGCCATCTTGGCTCTGCCCCTATTGGTTTCTTTTCTCATGTAGCCTGATGCTCTAAACTAGGAGGAGCAGACATCCTTCATAAACAATATTGCTATCAGCAGTTCTTCCTCTTGCTGCCTACAGTCAGTCAACCCTCTTCCTTTGACATCATATCCTTGCTTATTACTTTTCTCTACCAGCCCC
Organism: Macrotis lagotis; assembly: GCF_037893015.1. NCBI lineage: Eukaryota > Metazoa > Chordata > Mammalia > Peramelemorphia > Peramelidae > Macrotis > Macrotis lagotis. Next base: position 156,148,291 of record NC_133661.1, read on the forward strand.
TAGGTTACCTACCCTCTCCACTTTTTCAAGTTTAGAAATGATTTACAATCTTCCTCTTTCCTCCTATTTTATGTTCTCATATTTGGGGACTTTGGATCAATTGGCATAATCACATGAACTCCTCTAGTAATGTTCAGTAGCTAGTTATAATACAGCACAAACCTCTGTTTATAATATAGTGCAATCTATTACATTTCCATATTACCCCCAAACATTTCATTCTCCCAGTTCATCAGCTTCAATTCATGAGCTACATCACATTTTATTTAAGCTACCCATAGGAGTGGTCACCCCTTAAACCCAAATGTTCTACCTCTACAATTTTGAACTCTAAAATTCCCCTTTCTGATCATTATTGTCTATATATCCATCTTTCTCTTTACTCCACTCTTCCTAACACTAATTTTCATTCTTCTGAAATTTCTTCTCCCTCTACTTCTCCCAGGCTCAGAGTCTCCTGCTCTGGGCTCATTTTCTTCCCCTTTACAGTCTTTATCACAGAACTAGCCAGGTGAATTCAAAATTGTCCACCCTAGAGTCCTTTGTCTTTTTTTGCTAATCCTCAATGTTTCTCTGCTCCTATGCCCAAGCTGCTAAACATTACTAGAGAAAGTTATGCAACTATGACAATAGACCCATTACAAATACATGTTATATAATTTCAACTGGGTCCTCACTAGTAATGGAAATCTTCACTAATGGAAATCCCTTTTCTTCTTTCCTGATTTACTATATTACTCTATACAGCAATTATTCCAAACTTTCTCCATTAAAGCCCCCAACACTATTCTAAACCCAGATATTCTCATCTCTTGCTTTATTAAGTAAATTTAAATCATCCATTGTGAGTTTCTTTTCTCCTTTCTACATCTCAGGCACCTGGCCCAGCTGTGCTACAGTGTGGCTGTGCTATGGCTTTTTACAACCCCCTGGTTCCAGTGGAACAGACCTTTTCTGCAGAACTTCTAAGTTGTCTTGGACTGGGAAATTGTATCACTCAGTCTTTCTGTAGGTTCTGCCTCTCTAAATTTTGACAAGAGTCATCTACATCTACATTTCTACTTCTTTTGAGGAGAAGGACCTCTCGTCACAGACAAACATTCAGCTCATACCTTTGGTTCTTTCCCCTATTGTCTTCTTTCTTGCTTCCTTAAAACATACTCATGTTTCTCCCATTCTTAAAGTCTTCTTCTAATCCTTCCGTTTCCTTAAGTTACCATCTTATATCATTCTTCCTTTTTTAAAACTTTAAAATTCCTAGATTCATCTATATTTTCTGCCTCTTCCACCACTTACTTTTTAACCCTTTACAATCTGGCTTTACCACCATTTTACATAAAAATCAAGATTCAACAATGCTTTCAACTGCTAATTTTTATTTTTAGTATTCATAATACTCATCTTCCTTGACCTCTCTGAATCTTTTTTTTTAATTTTTTTTAGATTTTTGCAAGACAATGGGGTTAAGTGGCTTGCCCAAGGCCATACTGCTAGGTAATTATTAAGTGTCTGAGGCCGCATTTGAACTCAGGTACTCCTGACTCCTTGTGCTCTATCCACTGCACCACCTAGCTGCCCCCCCTGAATCGTTTGATACTAACCACTCTTTCATCAATCTGGATACTCCTTATTTGATGAAACACTGGCTCTCTATGGTTCTCCTCCAATCTATTTGACCACTCTCTTTGTTGCCTTTGTTAAGCTATCACCCACAGATTATTCATGCATGTCCAATAATAATCTGTCTTTGGCCTACCTGAGCCTACTTTTCTCCTGTAGTGATCTAATTCATTCTCTTGAAGTTAATTTTTTTTATCTTTTACATGAATGACTCCCATATCTATCTGTCTAGCTAGCTATCTATGTATCTATATCTAATCTATCTATCTATCTATTTGTCTGTCTATCTTTCTAATCATTAGAATTGTGGTCCCATACCATCACCTAGCTGTCTTATAGGCATTTTAAATTTCTACATATCCCAAACTTAAGACAATAGTAATTCACTTCCTCCAAACTTCCTTATTTTAACAAACCCAGCTTCAAGGGATGTAATACAATACAATACAAACCTCTGTTTACAATATAATACAATGTATCATGTTTTTAGTCTCCCAAGTTCATCACCTTAGACATATTTTAAGCCTTCCATTTTTTCCTCATTTCCTATATCCAATAATTTGTCAAATCATGGCTCAAAACATTCTTTAAAATCTGTTCTCTTCATACAGTGCAAGTCACGATTCTGATTTAAACTCACGTTATCATTGCCTGGTCTATTATAGCAACCTCCAAAATAATCTTCCTAAGCCCCAGGTCTAATTGTGGCTACCATAGTCAAAAATCATGAGTGGTTCTCTTTCGCCTCTAGAACAAAGTATAAATTCTCCAGTTTGACATTTAAAGCAATCTAGCTTCTATTTATCTTTTCAGCCTCCTTTCATGTTTCTCTCCTTCAGGCTCTCTAGCCAAATTAGATCACAAGCTAAGCTCTGAATGCAAATCCTTCTTCCACCTCCATGTATTCATTCAAACTGTCCCCATAGCCAAGTTCATTTTTTTCAACAGAATTCTTCCTTACCTTCCTTCACTTTCAATTTTGATGCCATCATGTCTATGAAGCCTTTTCCAGTCATCTTCCCAGCTGCAAGAGTGTCTTCATTCTCAAATTACTTTGCATTTAGACATTTGCTTTCCATTTTATTACCCTAATAGTAAATTTCTTGAAACCAGGGGCTATTTTGTTTTTTCCTTTTTATTCTCAGTTTCTAATATATGTTAACTTGATATTTTATAAGAATTTCATAAATGTTTGTTGAATTTAGTTGAATTAATTTTGATATACAATTAACAAATCTCCACATTCTAATTGCAATTAGTGGTTATGCTCAATTGTTATGTGCCAGGAGGTTTTCTTCCTTTCTCTTTTCTCCTTTCAATGTTCTTCTTCCAGGCTGTCTCTTCCCTGTCCCACTTCCTTGGATGGTACATACATAAGCAAACGGTAGAGATTAGAGTGATCAGACTAGAGGAGATAGCTTAGTAAAGAAGATCAGGGGCATAAAGCAGGCATATCTTACTGCAATTAAAAAAAAGTCTAGGGGGCAGCTAGGTGGTGCAGTGGATAGAGTACTGGCCCTTGAGTCAGGAGGAGCTGAGTTCAAATCCAACCTCAGACACTTAATAATTACCTAGTTGTATGCCCTTGGACAAGTCAATTAACCCCATTGCCTTAAGTAAATTAAAAAAAATATATAAAGTCTATAGACCCTTGAAGGTGTATACTCAAAAAGAAAATTATTTGTGCACAAAAAAGAAGCATCTAAAATATAGGTCTTAGATATAATTTGCCTTGGCACTATGTCATTGGACTTCTTAAATGTCTGCATAAAAGAGACTGTAAATTCACCTAAAGCAGGAACAATTTGGTGAAAATCATCAAAAGATGCTAATACTGCCATTTTTGGTGCCTGCAAGCAGTGGTATGTACAAGTGTGCCAGTCTGTGTACTGAAGTGTCACTTAAATGACATTCTGTGCCAAGCACAATTACCAGATGTGTCTCCATGTCTTGCTGTCCATGGGTGGAAAAAACAAATTCAAGTCTTCTTAATACTTGACATCACAGGAGAACTAGATAGTAATCACTGACATTAGTTGGATTTAATATGTGATTCAAGTAATCACCAATCCAGCTTGTAGGTTGTTAGTGTGACTGTTGCAGAAACAGGTGTTAGGTTCATAAATTTGCATAACAAAATGTTTTTCTTGTGGCAGCAGCCCATACAATAATTGAGGCCATCTGTATTTATTTATTTGAAGTTTGGTTTCTAATATAAATCTGCAAAGTCACATGATATCCAATACCAATGGGCCCAGTCCACTCCAAGTGTGCATGACACCAAAGAGGATGTTGATTACCTTTTCCAAGGAAGATAACTAATCAAAGAAGACATTAAAGAAGGAAAATATGTTGGCTTCTTTTATGAACCATTTTCTTTTCGGACTCCATAAAAACAGGTTAGTGAATTTTAGATGAAGCTTATTCTGCCAAGCAGTAAGAAGGAAAGACCCACCAAGGAAGGAAATGTAATAGGCCCCATCCATACATTTAAAACATCCTTTGAAATGCATTATTCCTTTCCTCTTGTTTTGTTAGGTTTGAGTGATTTCCTGCGACACTTCTCCATTTCCTCATTAGGGGCTTGATGGTTCTCACTTCTTAAACCAAAATTGGAATATCCCAATCAGATAACAGAGTTTGCAAAAAATAGTTTGTTAAAATTGGCTGGTGAAGACACAGAGAATGAATGACAGAGGGCAGATTGTACAAAGGAATGAGCATTGGATTTGAAGTCAGAAAACTTGAGCTTGACTCTTGCCATGTAGGTTCTGACCTTTAATTTCCTCTTTAGTTAAAAAGAAGAAAATAGGAGTAACTAGGTGGCACTGTGGATAGAGCACCAGTCCTAGAGTCAGGAGGACCTGAGTTCAAATCCAACATCAGACACTTAATACTACTGTGTGACCTTGGACAAGCCACTTCATTGCCCCATAAAAACCAAAAAAAGGAAAGAAATGATACTTAAAATGTTTATTTTATAGTGTTGTAAAAAGAGTTCTTTGTAAACTTTTAAGTTCAGTAAAAAGTGAGTTATTAACAGATTAATGGTCATTTAATCATAATTGTTTTCATAAATCATCTCTCCTTAGAATAAAGGCTTCTTGAGGGCAACAATTAATTCATTTTTTTGTCCTTTCATTCCTTTGTGCATAACAACAAATGCCTTGTATGTAAAGTACACTAAATAAATATTTGTTGAATAGAACCCTTGATTTTTCCACTTTAAGTTTTGTAAACCACGAACTTTCTTAATGGTCTCTTATTTTAGGGATAGTAACAATCTGTGGACAAGGGAAACTATTTGTTAGAGTGGTAGCCAGGATAGTTAAAAGTAGAATATTCCTGGGGAATTTTCATTTTTCATATTACTTAACACTAGCAACAGAGCTAGAATTTCAGCATTCATTCAAATTTAGGTACAGGGCAACTATGGTTTGAAGCACCATTACACAGTACAGGCTGTTTGATTTTATCTACCAATCCAAGTTTCCCAAAACAAAGCTTAAATACACATACATGAAAGCATGCACCCAAGTTGTCCTAATGCCAAAAATTTTATTATTTCAATAACTAATATTTGTTGTTTCTTTCTGCTTCCAGGTTCAAGAAGACCTTTATCAACTAAAGAGAGAGATACACACTGCAAATGATGGAAGAGAAGACCTTATTGACGTTAAGGCCCTTGAAACAGCAATTGAAAGAACCAAGATGGGATTAAAAGTATGTAAATCTACATTTTGTATATCAATTTTAAATCATGAAGACAGTTTCTTTTTAAAAAAAGTTAAACAGAATTTTTATATAATTTCAGGGCCCAATATGGTATCAGAGCAAGCTATTCAGACTTTTTCCTTAAACACTCATTGTCATCCTTATGATATTTTATCATAAAAATAAAAAATACACTAGCAATAATTTCTATACAGATTTTTTTGAGGTTGATGAAAGAAAATTTTGGAAAATCACTATATTATTAAAAATGAAAAATACATTTTGAACTTGAGACCTATGATTTCACTGGCAAAGGAAATTCATGAAGAAGCTTCACCTACTTGTGCTATCTGCTCCATTTTGCAACTTCTGGTCCTAGAGAGCTCGTTGTCTGGGACCTAAGTGGCAGGACTGAAACTCAGACCTTCATAAAACTGAAGTCAGCTTTTTCTCTACCATACCACAGGAAAATATATACATGAAATAATACATAGGAAAAGTAGACCCTAAAGCAGTCTGTACATAGTTATTATAAATATGGAGAAATATTCATATGTCAGCACCTCTGTACATATTAACAAAGAATGGGGTAGAGAGTATCTCCTTTTTTAATGCAATGTTTTAAATATCCATTTAAACATTTTATGAAAAAAGCTATAATAAAAATTAAGTTAAGATAGCCCTCTGCTGTAATGTGAACTAATCATAACAGAACTGTAAATCCTGTCCAAACATATCCTGCTATTTGTTAAAACTAATTATGTTGTAAAATTTAATGATCTAACTGTCCCACTTAATAGATACATTATAAAAATCAAACAATTATGGAACTCTGGTAGGGATACAAAAAAATAGAAATAGTTGTCATCTTAGCTTTGGAGTTTTTTTCTAGTTTGCTACATATTAATGAAAACCATGAAAGCAGTTATTCTAAAACAATGAATGTTATCTCTTGAGGTCTGTAGTCAATGTCCCATTCGTAAGCCCCCAAACAAGGTGTTCTTAATCTATATTTTTTTGTGTGTGCCATGGGTCCTATTGACAGTCCAGTGAAACCTATGTACTCCTTAGAATAATAGTCTTAAATGTATGAAATAAAATAGGATTACAAAGGAAATCAATTATACTATTTTTTTATTAAAAACTTTAATATTTTTAACTTTAACCAACTCCAGGTTAAGAACTGCTTCCCTAGTCTATCCTTTCAGGAAGCAACCAAGCCTTTGCTGTCCTTTTCAGTTATTATATAACTCCATAATCATAAAATGCCCATAAAAGCAGGGTAGGTCAAAATGTAAATTCTCTAATATATAGCTAAAGTAGTCAACAATCAACAAATATCCTTCCTATTTTTTTTTTATCCAGCTATTTGATCTCATTACCTTGACTTGCTTCAAAGATAACACTTTCCCACCACCCCAATTACTGACTTTGTCTCATGGACACTTTATTTCCTTTTTGGAAATAATTATTTCCAATGGAAATAATCCTCCAATCCCCAGATTTTACAACCAAGGAAACTGAGGCTTAGGAAAGTAGAGTGACTTGCTCATGGTCACATATATAATTAGTTAAGACTTGAATCTAGGTAATTTTACTCTAATCCCAGTTTTCCATACCCCTTCTAAACTTCATTTCTCAAGGTCAACTGAAGAAAATAAGCTCTTTTTAGTGACCTTATTGTTATTAGGTCAAAGCATACTACCTCATCATTCTGGGAGACATTCTACTGCCCTCCACTAGAAATTCCAAGACCTCCAATGGAAACTTAGGCAACCTAATTCCTTGAGACCTTCCCACAAGGATGAACCATATTCAAGGATCCTGCCCCCAGTTCATCTGGAGAAAATTTCACCATTCTTCATCTTACACCCAGAAGAGAACTTTTAAAGAATAAAACAATATAGTCTCTGACAGTAGAGAATCACTGAAATTTACTCATGCTGGGACACTTTCATATATTACCTCTAAACCTAATCCAGACATACTATTCTTTACTATAGCCTTGAAACTTCCGGTACAAAGCTATGGAATATCTGTCTGCCTGTTACAACCCTGTCTGCTTCCCAAATTGTTCTTTTAAGTTTTCTTCTCTTTCTGGTCCTTAGCTTAAATTCCCTATATGGAAAAATATCTTCTCCTGATTGACAAACCTTTACCTGTATTCTCCCTTTTGGTATTACCCATCTCAGCTGAATCTCTTTGGTACCTCTGCTACTCTGTCTTGAACATTGACCTAAGAAATATTCACATGTATCTCAGTCACCATCTTGATCTTACCAATGTCAGCTACCAATCAACATGAACTATTGACTCTTAGGCCTCCAAAAGAATGAGACTAATGAGCACTAATAATTAGGAGCAATCTATAGGACTAACAGATACCTAACCCTTTTCTTCTTTGAAAAAGAAGTTGCAAGTTGTGTTCAGGAAAAGTAAACCAGAGGTTATAGGGGAACCAATTGAATAAACATCTAAGCAATGAATCCAAAGGACAAGGAGCTATCAAAACCAGACTCAACAAAGTAATTATCAGAGACAAAGCATTAAAACATGGAGCAGTAGTTGACAGGAAGATAATGGCTGGTCATATTTAATGTTCCTGCCCCATGCAGTGTTCTTATCTAGTTATTCATACCCCCCTTCTCTTTCAGTTGTGCCAATATTATTATGGGGCAATATGTCCAATGTCCTTATTCCTATTTCCTTTATCTTAACATCACTTGAGAATACTATCCCTCCTTGGGAATCAAGGACATGACTTCGATAGGATAGCACTGATGAAAGGCCTATACCAAAGCCCTGGAATTGATATTGTGAATGAATTCTCATGCCCTCTCTTCAAGGCTAATAGCTCACTGAAATACTAGGCATTGGAAGCAGCCTTATCACCTCTGTGAGTATAATATCTCCAAAATGATCTTCTGGGATCTCTTTGTCCCTCTATGACTGCTGAGAGTAGGTAAGGATTCAGTGATGTCATCCAGCAACAAACATGTATTAAGCAGTTGTTATATTCCAGGCACTGTGGAGTTCATCACGCCAGGACTGGGGAAACCAGGAAGCATCTGTAGGTCTACTAAATGTTCTACTAAAACAAAAAGTAAGCATGAGGTAATGAAGTAGAGTTTTCCTAGCTATGTGAGACCACAGGACTCAACGTGGGTCACCAGTTGTTAGGAAAGGACAGGTTCATGGGAGATTATGAAAGAATTGTCACATCTGATCCCCAAAACCTAAAGACTCCCTGGAAGTACAAGAACAGTCAGATTCATGTTTGTACATCACTTTGGCTGCCCATAATAAGTCCTACAAAATGGCTAGGAAAGAATTCATCCAAGTAGTCATTGAGTAGATTGTGGTATTTAGGGTAAATAAAATGAAAACCCAGAGAAAGAATTCATAGTTTACATAAAAGGACTTGCTTAGATGAATGAACTGTGTTATTAAAAATAGATTTTTTTCAGTAGTCAGTAGAATGATACTAGGGCTAATATACTATGAAAAAGAAAGCTTTTATGTGCAGTACCATGAATAGTATAGTCCAAAAATAAAACTAGGATTCTATTTTGGAGGTGATTTACTAGGAAAAGTCAAAGAACCAGAAAATGACTGACAGGAATGGATGAGCTGGTGACTTCTGAAGCAAGAGAGTTTCAACTTGGAGAAGAAAGCTAATCATCTTGGTCAGAGTTGCTGAATTTGGATTTCTATCAACTGACTAAAGGATGCCCCCTTGCCAAATTGACTTGGCTATTATAAAGAATCTATTCTTGAGTTTGGGTATATGTTTGAAGACCTTCAGCAGAAGAAGACTGCTTACTAGAAGATCTCAAATCTAAAATAGCATGATATTTAATAGTCCAGCAAAACTGGGAATCATTAGGGCACCCTGCTCCCCTACTCCTACTCCTGGACCATCCTAGAATCCATCTAAGGATGCTTCATTGCTCAAACAGTGTGGTTAAATTTGGAGTCAATGGCTTTTGATTCTAGAGAGGAGGAAGACCATCAAAGGAGGACTACTATAGTCCTATAGTTCTTCTTGCATGGTCTTTTGATAGTTAAAAGACTTCTGGGCTTTGCTACCTACCCCACTGTTGAACTCTTAGTACTTATGGGTCTTTCCATTCACCCTGCCCCTGAACTTCCTTTAATGTGTTTTTCTTTTCCGATTAGTGTGTGAACTCTTTGAGAGTTTAGAACAATGTTTGAAATATGATAAGTACTTAATAAATGATTATTCATTCAGAGACTAGTTCTATACTATATTAGTTCATTCAAGCTATATGTTTAGCATCTGGACTGTAATGAATATACTTGTAGACTAAATCTAGAAAAACCTTAATGAATTTGTCAAGGCCAAATATACCCCAAATAGAAGTATCTGTGTTCTAGGAATTGTGTATATCAACTGAGCTCCTACCTAGGTACCAATCCTTGAAATTGCCTTCTACCATGTCCCACCCACTAGCTAGCTTCAGCGACCTCTTCATGCTTTCCTTACAGCCAGAATAACTAGGATTACAACATCCCTGTCTTCAGCAGAGAATGTTTCCTTGGCACAAATTTCCTTTTGCATTGTATGTCCTCCACCTCTCCCATTGGCTAATAAACAAGCCCAGCACCAGAGGTGACCTGGTCCTCATCTAGTACATGTATATTCCTATTAGGGCTAAAATTGGCTCTATCATTGTTGAGACTAGGACTTCAATCCTTAAGACTGGCCACATCATTCACAAGATTCAAAATTCAAATCTGAAAAGTGATTGCTCCTGTTGGTATGGTGAATCCTTTTTTTTTTTTTTAAAGTAAAGTGTATTGAAATTGACTTATTGTTCCTAGAAGATGATCTTGCAGTTTGAATTCTCCTGCTTTCAGCCTACCTGAACTGTCACCATCACTTACCCACAGGGAATTTGTCATGATCTTGACTGGCAGGTACCAAGACTTCTAGGACATATTCAGGCCTTCCAGAGTGAAGTTTCTATCCTACTCTTCTTTGCCATATATATGCCACAACTATGCCAATGAGCTAATTTGTAGTGTTCATATACCAGGCCTGAAGACAAGAGCCAGATACTCCAAATATTTCTTAATATCAATCTTAGGTAGAAGTTTATTCAGACAATTCTTCTCTCTCCACTGGAAATTCATGCTATTAAAAAAGAAGCATGGGATTATACATCTATAGCTAGAAAGGACCTCAGAAGTCATCTAAGCTATTCCCCTCATTTTACAATGAGGAAGATGAGACCTAGTTAAGATAAAAAAAACTAGAAGGCTCAGGCTTTATAATAATTATTAAGGACTTAACACCATCACTGCTCAAATCTAGTATTTTCTTTTGCTGGTACTTAATTTGTTAGGCCAGCTTCATCAGATCATTTGAATCTTTGAGGATCACATAATGTGGTCTATATAGGGAGTGATGATAAGCAGAAGACTGCCTTGTGACTGAAGTATGAACATTATAGTCCTACTCTTAGGGCTTTGTAATATATACATTGTGTTCTAGAATTCATCATAAAATATACATCATTTGTTATGATATAGTGCTGGGGTGGGGAACCTCTGACCCGTGGACCATATTTGTGTGGCATTGCCAAGGCAACCACAGGCAAGACTCAAAATTACATAAATATAGCAACTTTTTAGGGATGAATTAATTAAATATTTGACTGGATATAGCCCATGAAAAATGTTATAAATATCCAAATGACCCTTGGCAGAAAAATGATTCCCCACCCCTGAAGTGGAAAGAAGACTGTATTGAGAATGAGTTCAAATCTCAACCTTTTGGGCCTTGGATTCAATCTTTAAAATAAGGAGAATTAAAATAGAAAGGACTTCTAAAATCTTTACAATTGTCTTAATTTATATGACTATATTTTCATGGAAACTGCAAGGCTGGAAAACCATTATGGAAATGAAAAGCATAGTATTCTACTCATATGTTCTTGTGCAGAACATTGTACATTTGAAAAGTCGTGGCCTATTTCTGGCACCAATAATTCTAAGCAAAATTGGAGAAGGACTTTTTCAGACTTAAGGAAGCTGAAATTTTCATCCCAAGATTCCCCCAAAGAGCATTTATATGGACCTAAACAAAGTTAACAACATCATCTTTGCCTTTTAGACTCCCATGAGGCCCAAAGATCTCAAAAATTTGGTTGGCTTGACAATTTAATTTTGATGATAATTGATCTGCTTTTCCCCTCATAGATCACATTGCCTGTTGGTCTTGAAAGTGCTAATTATTTCAATGGCTGTATGAAACCCACCAATCTCAAGAAATGTTTAACCCATCAGATAATCCTAGACTGGCTGAGAGAGGCCTTGTGATACAATAAAAAGATCACTAGTTCACAAGAGAGAGAACCTGGGTTCAAATCCTAGCTCTGCCACTTAATATCTATGTGACCTTGAGCCATTCACTTAACTTTCTGTGGGTCTCAGTTTCTTTATCTGTAAAATGAGGGGTTCCAGCTGTAAACCTATGATTTTAATTTGTCTAGACCAGTCCTTAATTGAAGCATGAGTTGTCCAGAAGACCTTCAATACAGAGGATCCCTTCACCTTTATGTTCAAGCTTCTTTGTCCTCAAGGTTGTAGTATGGCTAGATCCAACCTTGAATGTATTTTATCTAGTAATTCTTCTCTATGGAATAAGAAAACGTGATCTGGTAACATTGCTTATCCTACTGCTTTGACTGAGTATACTCTTTTCCCAGTCCTGCTCTCACCAGCAAATGAATTCTTGGTCTTGTCTACTCCCCTTCTACCCTCAATCAGCCTCTCCAGTGAGAAGTGCCTTGATTGACCACAGTATAAACAAGTTCCCTTCCACAATATACAGGTCCTATGTAGTTGGAGTCAACAGGGGTTCTTTGAATTGATCTTCAGGCCCAAGAATTTTGGTGGCTAGGATGGTTTGAACTCCTGGTGTGAAATACATCCACCTGCCTAAACCACCTCTGCCTATCCATTTCTCTTCCTATGTCACCTGTTTTACTTAAATTTCTTTATACCCACCCCTCTCCTAGTTCTCCCACATACCACCCACCCTGGATCAGACTAGGAAATTCTTCCTGTGCCATCCACAGAACACTGAGTCTTACTCATAAATTGTACGCCACTCATTGCAAGCAGTGCGGAGATATGCCACCACAGTGCCATCTACTGGCCAGCCAGTCATTCCCTTCCCTGAATCTAGCAAAACCTCATTTAGGACATTCTCCATTTATCTCAGGCAGATGTAATAAAACTGTACAAGTTAGAAAAACATGAATTTACAAATACAGATGTATACATGCATGTACATATTTACATATATGTTGTGCACAATACATAATTGGTATATATAATATATAAAATAATATATTGTATGTCATCCAATATCCATTCTGCCATATAATATTATACATATATTCCATGAGAGGCAGTGAGGAGAAATGTATAGTGATACATAATGGTTATCTGTTTCTAGGCAAATCACTTAAGTATTTTCATGTTTAGAAGCAGAGGTGTTAACATGTAATCAAAAGCAGTAGACGTCAATCATATAAAAATGTAATTAGGAAATATTTAACAAAAGTAAAAATACAATAAACACAGGTAATATTAATATGTAGTTTTCTAACTACATTTATGCTGGTAGGGATTCTTATGTATAGTTTAGTGGTCCTCATTTATATTTGGGGTATCTAAGCAGTACAGTGGATAGAGCACTAGACTTGGAATTAGGAGGTTCATGAGTTCAAATTCTACCTCAGACATTTACTAGCTAAGGGAACCTGGGTAAGCCACTTCACCCTGTTTGCCTCAGTTTCCCCATCTGTAAAATGAGCTGGAGACGTCAATTCCAAGCCACTTCACTGGTTTGCTAAAACTAAAATACTAAAAAAAAAAATTAAAAAACCCACAAATGGGTTCATGAAGAATTGGATATGACTAGACAACATTTCTATTTGTATTTAACACTACTGCTCTAGACAATTCTCTGAAAAGAATCATTAATCTTTTAAATGTTAATCTTTTTGCAATCTGGCAAATCCCATTAACCCTTTTTCACGATAATGTTTTTAAATGTAAAAAAATACATACAAAGAAAACAAATTAACTTGAAAAACAGTTATCAAAATACTTTTTAAAGAACATGCTTATAAATATATTGTATTAATTGCATTATAAAATCAGAAAAATGCTAACTTATATGAGTAGAAGGTCTTTCCTCATTTGGGACTACTTTATATCATTGAAAACTTAGGTCAACCTAACAGCAACATGGGGGTGATGCTTATCTTTGATGGACTTGATCATTCCATCAGTGCAATAATCAGGGACAATTTGGGGATATCTGCGATGGAGAATACCATCTGTATCCAGAGAAAGAAATGTAGAATTTGAACAAAGATCAAAGACTATTACCTTCAATTTTGGGGAAAAAAACATTATCTCATTATGTAAATTTTGCTGTTTCTTATATTTTATTTTTTTTCCTTAAAGATATGATTTCTCTCTCGTCACATTCAACTTAGATCAATGTATACCATGGAAACAATGTAAAGACTAACAGACTACCTTCTATTGGGGGTGGGGGAGGGAAGCAAGAATAGGGGAAAAATTGTAAAACTCAAAATAAATATTGATTTGTTGAAAATAAAAACTTAGGTCAAATTCTTGACCCTATATATGTCACATTACATCAAGGTGATTGGCATGAAGTCATCCAAATATAGTATGTTCTAATAACTCCAAACGTTTTGGGGACCACTGTTCTAGATTCTTGCTACATCATGAAAAAGTACCATCCCAGTAATTAATTATTGTAAGGTACTTGGCCTTACAATAACTGGCCTTACAATAATTGACCATGTACAGTACATTGTAACAAGTTTCCCATAGGTACACCTAAGATATAGAAATGAAAAAATAACAATAATACTACTTATATATTCATTCTATTCCCAATAGCTTAAGTACCTGCTGACCATTCATTTTCATAATATAATAATATTATTATAAGAAGGTAGGAAGCAAATCATTATACCAAATTAGATAATAAAGCCTCTCCTTCACATAAAGGTAAAGATAGAATAAAATCTAAGTTTTCACATAAGTACTATGAGAATAATTATTATATTTTTCAAGTAAAAAATTGGAAATATAGTCCAACAAAGGAAATTCCTTTTGTGAAATTTCTTTAAAAGAGTATTTCCTTTTCCAAGTTTTGTTTCCAGGTTTGTCCAGGAAAAACTGGGAAGTAGGAACACTGTCCTGTTGAGGGAAGGACACAGGGACTAATGAAGGTCTTCTTTCAAAAGAGGCCCCTAGATGTCCATCATTTTGTCAGAACTCTTATTCTCCATCACTCTGACCTTTCTTCATACTTTTCGTATGCCATTTTATCCGCATGATCACACTGCCTCCTGAGTCTTTTCTAACTGTGAGAAATGTGGGGTATGTTTTAGCCCTAGCAGCCTAATGCATACATTGTACTAAATTAACCTTACAGTTTTAGGGCTCTGGATACAGCTGGAGACATTGGATTGGCCATCAAGGACATCTTACCCAAGGGCCAAATCTTTCCTCAGATGCTTGCACAAAGCTTATATTGGAGTCACTCTAAGGAAAGGGAACTTCTTCATGTCTGTATTGCCTAGTAAATTTAGAGAACCAGTTAATTCAGTTATTTTAGTTTACATTCCATTTCTGAAGTGTGGTAAGATACTACCAAACTTGGCTTTTAGTTGATTATTGCCCTTTTGGGGGTAGTTAAAGTAATTTTGCCTTGAGTCATCTAATATTACCTTAGGCATGTAATAAACACAGTGAATAGCATTACATGTCCTGTCTTCTGGCTTAATTACAAGATTCAGAATGTTAACCTAATGAAAGTAAATGAACTGAGTAGAGTATCTCAAAGTCCACTGTAATAGTCAAAACTTTGACTTTTCCATAACAGATACATGTTGAGAGTTATCTAAATAGCATAAATCAACATGTGATAACTGCGCCTGTTGAAGATACTGAAATATTGAGTAGACAGCCTTCTAAAGGGTGAGTAAATTAGATGTTTGTAGGACAAACTAATGTAATCTAATAATGAAAAAAGTACTTTTTTCACTGTAGTAGATGCCTCTGCCTCTGTTTGGGAAACAGACAAGTAATTAAGCTATTTAAAACAAAGTAATTAAATTTGATCTATTATGTAAGGGACAAAAGTCCTCTAGCTTTACTCACAACTCTACTCATTTCATTAAGAGTTTTATATTAAAAAAAACTTAGGGTAAGACTTGTGCTAAATTTTATAATAACATAAGTGATGACACATTTGCAGAGCATAATTTCTTTCTAATGATTTGGGGGGATTTTGCTGGGTTTGAAGTTTGACTGATAATAACTTTTAGCAAAACTAGCCAAAATCCAGATTGCTGATGACACTATTTCCAGATCAATCAGTTAAAAATTGCTAGGATTTGAGGACAATGGAAAGAGCATTGGCACTAGAGTCTGACAAAGTTCTCAATTTCTTCATCTATAGAATTAGGAGATTGAAGTAGATTGCCTTTAAAGTCTCTTTCAGTTCCAGGTTATTGATAACTATGAAAATCATGCAGTGCTCTGTTTATAGAATGTGACTTTTCAGGGTTGCAAAGCTAAATTTAGTACCCAGAATAAGTCAAAAATAAAGAAAAAATATTGAAGTAAATATTCTTGTATATAAGATTTTCTAACTGTTGGTTTGTTTAAAAATTGAAAGATAATTTAGGAAGAGGTAAGTATCTCTGTTGGTGGAATCAAATAGTGGTGGGACTGAGGATCTGGTCCTCAATTTTGAAGGTTCAGAAACTCAATTTGATGAGTCCATCCAGAGGGTATCAGGCTCTGGGGGATTAATTTACATAAACCAAGTTAGCAAACTGACTGATCAACCAGTATGCCAATTCATTAACTGACAGTGAGAAATGTAATTACTTAGAGGGTCATTTATTTCAATCAACTGGTCAGCATAGTGTCTTCCCACTAGGAAAATCTACTTGGAAAACCAGATTAAAAAAATAGAAGGTTGTTTGGTGATTATAGTAAGAGAGTAAAGGAGACTGAACCATCTTAGTCACTATATCACTGTGCTGTGATTTCCTGGGCCACCCATTTCTATAACAAGAATATACTTGTTCAGCAGGGAATGGCCTGTGATCTGGTATATATATTTACTAGGCTTAACAAAAAGGATTATCCCTCTTAGAAAGCACTTGATAAATCCTCATAATTGCTAGAGTTGATGCAAACCATCACTTTAGTAATGCAATGCTATTACTTTGAGAACTATTAGAATTCTATTCTATTAGAATTCTATTCTATTCTATTAGAATAATAGAAATACAGTAATGTAGAGGAAAGAACAAAGGATCTGGAGTCTGAAAATTTATATTTGAATCCTGCTCTGCCAATTACTGTCTTTCTGGTCTTGCCCAGTCACTTCCCTTCTATTTTCATTTTCCACATCTGTAAAACTTAGAGAGTGGACTGATGATCTCAAAGGTTCTTTCCTTTTCTCATATTCTCTATATTTTCCCAACTGTTTCCCAAATATTGGGAATGGATCCCAATATTTGTTTTCAAATTCTTTTGGGGAAAAATTTGTCCAGCTTGATCAGTTTCATGTATAATTCTTTCTTTTTACAATTCATCTTTTAATATTCATTTTCTTTGGCATTTGTCAAGCTCAGAATAAAAATAAAATTTAAATTTAAAAAATTAGGGGACAACCTAGTTTTCTTAACTAGATTTAGGAAGTGCTAAATCCCATCAAGAATCCATTCAGACACCATCTCTTGGGCTTCTTTCATATATAGATAATCTCTTCCATTCAATGTATTTTCTTATTAATTTCAATTTCAGTGGGTAATCTTTTTTTGAAATTTCATATTCTAAGGTTATGTGTACTGGATTGTAATTTCATATATGATAACTATATTACTCAATTCCAAAGATTATGAAACACTATTTACAGATAGGGACTTCTGCAACTTAAATTCACCAATAATACTTATACATCTGGGAAGTAGGGAGACCTTGAACAATCAATGTGTCCCTTCATTAAGTCAACCAGAGCCATTTGTGAGAAGTCTAACAAATGTAACCTATTGAGACTGTAATTCTTTTTCTAAGCACTTCAGGACCTGAGCACAAAGGATAACAGCTATTTAAAAAGGGTGGCTCCGCCAGCCCAGATTTTCTGGACTGTTAGACTGTGGAAGTGTGCTGTAAGTGCTGCCCTTAACTTGCATGGATTCTCTGACTGGACAAGTCACTTACCCTCTCATGCTTTAGACAACTCTTTAATATTATAAACTTGTATATTGTATACTATACTATATTTTAATACTATAGGTTGCAGGAAAGGTACTGACCTTCATTGAAAGGAGGTTCTACCTCTACCAGTTAAATCACAGGTCCAATCCCTATCCCTATCCTAGTATCCCTACCCTAGTCTAGCCTATCTTTGAATGAAAAACAGATGTGTTTGTAGGGGTGACCACAAGACCACTGAATCATCAGTCATTAGAAAGAAAGAGGGAAAGATTGTTGCCTCCTCAAGTGAAGGGAGGAGGAACTACATCAAATAGAGGGCAGAAAGAAGGGAAGCCTCATCTGGGATATGCCATTCTGAGTTCCTCCACTCTCTGACTTGAGGCTGTGGTGAAAGAACATAGGTTAGTACAAAGATCTTGGAGACAGAGGATCTAGGTTTGTCAGCTTTGTTATTAATTGGGGCACTAGGTAAGTGGCACAGTGGATAGTGTACCAGGCCTGGAGGAAGACTCATCTTTCTGAATTCAAATCTGACCTCATACATTTACTAGATCTGTGATCCTGAGCAAGTCACTTCACCCTGTTTGCCTTAGTCTCCTCATCTGTAAAAGGAACCAGAGAAGAAAATGGTAAACCACTCCAATCTTTGCCAAGAAAACCCCAAATGGGGTCACCAAAGAGTTGGACATGACTGAAAAAAAATGACTTACTAATTAGCTATCACTTAGCTTAGGCAAATGACTTAGCCTCTCTGGGTCTCAGTATCCTAATTTATTTGTTTGTTTGGTTTTTTTTAGGTTTTTGCAAGGCAAACGGGGTTAAGTGGCTTGCCCAAGGCCACACAGCTAGGTAATTGTTAGTGTCTGAGACCGGATTTGAACCCAGGTACTCCTGACTCCAAGGCCAGTGCTTTATCCACTACGCCACCTAGCTGCCCCTAAGTATCCTAATTTATAAAAAGGCATTGTACTTGACAAAGTAATGGTAATAGTAGACTGTGGAGGAGGTCAGAAGAGAAAGAAGTGTATTGTAAAGTTAGTGTGAAATTCAAAGAGAAACAGGTCACTAAACTAAACAGGATTCCTGCAGCCACATGTTGATTTAGAAAATCCCATGTCAATATTTATTTTCTATTGTCTTTGTTTTGTTTAATTTTTCCCAGTTGATATTGTAATCTGGTTGGTGCTGCATTCAGGAGTATTTCAGACTGAATGTTGAACACCCTTTTAAATAGTGCACAGTGCCTAGAACTTGAAGTCATGGTAGATTCATTCAAATTCTGCCAAATCTACTTACAGTTATGTGACTGGGTAAATCATCTCACCTTTCCATGCCTCAATTGTAATATGGGGATAATAATAGTTACAGTACTTCTCTCATAGTTTGTGTGTATCAAAAAAGTAATGTCCATGAACACTTTTTAAATGTCTCTATGTTAGCTGCTATTATTCTGAGCAGAGCTAGGGAATGGTGCCTTGGTTCTGAGATTAATCATGGCATGGTCATCAGCACTCAAGCTGTACCTGGGATGGTTCAAGAACTTTAGATTTAGAAGTAGCTCAGGAGCCAGAACATGTCTTTTCAAGGTGAGCTTCCACATAAGCTTCTTACAGAACAGTGGATGGGACCACCATATTTGTAAAGGGTAAGAACTGAGCTCTTTACCTATGAATTTTAACATGGGTAGTAGGAGGAGTTACATCTATCAAGCAAGAGAAGTCAAAGCTTCATTTTCTCCTTATTTAAAGAGGACCTTCAGCTTCCCTTGAGTAACTTTGTCTTGAGTTTCTTGTGATGATCAGGGTCAGTCTAGTCCTGGGTTTCATGGATTCTGGAGCCACTGCAATGACTTTTCCTTCAGGTTCAGGAACCAAAGAGATGGGCTGCTGACCACTGTTACAGTGAAGGTTGACACCATGGATTAGGAACTGGGAGTGTAGAGTCATCAAGTGAAAACCTTTCATTTTGCTGACGAAGAAATTGGGGCCCAAAGAGACAAAGTGATTGTCTTAGAATTGGTCAACTTGTAAGTAGAGGGGCCAGAACTTGAAACCATGTCCTCTGATGCCTACTGCCTCACTGAGTCCTATCTTCCTAAGAAGGCTGATATACCACAGCATAAAACTGGGCACACAGAGTGCTACTTGGAGTAGATATGTTTAGAGATTCAGGTATTGCCTTTGCCTCCTTGATATAATTCAATGTAGAACATTTTTAAAGCTTATTTTTATTTTTTATTTTACAAAATAAAAAACATCATATGCAGAGCTAAGCATAAGACAAGATTCATAATATAAACTGATACATTTCAATTTCAATTTCAAGAAATCCTGTATAATAAATATTACACATTGTGTTCAAAATTGTTCACCTTTTTAAAAAATTTCCTTGTGAGTTTTCTTCTATTCTCTGCTGTACACTGTTAACTTTATTATTTTTTTCTCCCCCCCCCGGTTAACTATACTATACTATATATACACATATCCTAAACATATGCACGTGTGCATATATATATATATATGTACACATACAACTACATACATATACACAGAGATATTCACAGATATACATTTGGTTTGTGTGTATCTCTCATTTTTATAACATTTTCTGAAAGCAACAACCCTTCCTCATTCCTTTACTTCTACTCACTATCTTGCCCTCCTTAATCAACTGCCCTTCCAAGAATCCCTTCCTTACACCTTTCTATACCCCCCTAATCTGCACATCCTTCTATATACTCTCTTCTCCTATTTCCTTCCCTTCTAACTCATTACCCTCCCTATCCCCTCCTCTTCTTTCTGAATTTAGAAGGCTTTTATAGCCTTATGTATAATATGTAAATAAATATACATATATATTTATATATATGTATATGTATTATTCCCTCTTTAACCCATTCCTGATGAGAGTAAGTTTCCAGAACTACCAGTTCTACTCCTATTTTCTCAGTATCAATTCTTCTCACACATCTTGTATGATATGGTAACTTTTTATTAATATTTTCCTATACCATTTTACTTTTAAGAATCTTATGCTATTCATTTCTACCTCCATCTTTCCTTCCAACTACCCAGTTACGAATATCAATCTTGGACATATGGTTTACATTTTCACATATAGATACTTAGTAATTTGACTTTATTGAGTTCCTTATAACTAGTCTGTGATGTTTAACTTATATTTCTCTTGATTTTTGTATGTCAAATTTTCTATAAATTCAGGTCTTTTTGACATGAATGCTCATTTTTTTTCAGGATTATGCTTAGTTTTGCTGGGCATGATATTTTTGGCTGCAAGTAGTTCATTTACTTTTTAATATGTTGTATTCCAAGATGTAGTCACTGCTAGGTCTGTGTAATTCTACTTGTGGTTCTGCTATATTTGAATTTTTTTCTTGTTACATTTACTATTTTCTCCTTAACCAGGGTTTTTTAGAATTTAGCTGTGATAGTCCTGTCAATTTACTCCTAGGATCCCTTTTAGATGATGATCAGTGATTTTTTTTTTCATATTTTTTACTTTGCCCTCTTGTTCTAACACCTTAGAACAATTTAATTATTTCTTGTATTATTGTATCAAGATTCTTTTTTGGTTCTAGCTTTCAGGTCATCCAATTATCCTTACATTATTTCTTCCTGCTTTGTTCTCCAAATCTCTTGTTTTTCCTTTTTCTTTTTTTTTTAGGGTTTTTTTTTTTGCAAGGCAATGAGGTTAACTGGCTTGCCCAGGGCCACACAGCTAGGTAATTATTAAGCATCTAAGGTCGGATTTGAATTCAGGTACTCCTGACTCCAGGGCCGGTGCTCTATCCACTGCACCACCTAGCTGCCCCTCTTGTTTTTCTTGAGAGATATTTTCCCTTTTTTATTTTTTTCATTATTTATAATGTTTTATTATTTCTTGGTCTCCTAACTTTACTGGTTTCCCCCTTGACCAATTCTAGTCATTTTCTTCCTTAAGATTCTGGATATTCTTTTTTAATTTGTTTACTTTTTTCATAATTTTCTTGGTTTTTTTGTATTGTTCTTATTTCTTAGAGTTTTTCCCTTAATCTCTCTTAAAATTTGACTTTTAAAGTCTTATTTGAATTCCTCTATGAATTCTTTTTGAGCAGGTAGCCATTTGATGTTACTCTTTGGGATGGGAGAGGATTTTTTTTGCTTCAGCATTTTCCTCTGAAGACAAACCATGGCCTTCTCTATTCCCAAAATAACTGTCTATGGTTGGGTTCTTTCTCCTTTGCTCATTTTAAAAAAATTTAACAGCTTTTTCTTATATTTAGCTTTAGTCCTGCAGTGTGAGCGATGGTGTTTCTGACCTCAGGAGCTTTGTCGTGAGCACAATTTCTGCATCCTTTCCCCTTTCAATCCACAGTTGGGGCCCCTCAGCACACTATACTGTAAATAATTTTACTTTCTGAGAACATTTCAGTGGCTACAAACTTTGGTTCTGTCTGCTACCCTGGAATCAAGAACTCAATTCTGTTATGTCCACAACCAGCAGTGTCTCTTTGCTTCTGCACTCATTGGGTATGTTGCTGGTTCCTTCTTTTCCAGGACTGTATCTCATCTGCACACTTGAGCCTGGTACCCTTTATCAGCTCTTCCTCTACTCAGACACCCAACTCCTCATACTGTTAAAAATTCCTGTGATTGAAGTAGAAGTTAGCCTCCAGTTGGGCTGCCTGGAGGTGTTTGCACCTCACTCTGTTGGTGGAACCTCAATATAGGGATCTTTCTTCAGATCTTCTCTGGTTGTCCCATTTTTAATTTGTTTTTGCTACTCTACTTTCTTGAGATGGTTTTCTGACTTATTGGTGGAAGAAATTTGGAGAGCTTAGAATTTTCGGACCTACTTCATCTTCCCAGAATTCCCTCCCACACAAAACTTTTAAAAAAAAGTTTTGACTTATTTTGTTTTTATCATTACAAATGTTTTTAGATTACTGTGAGAGCTTTTATAACAAAGTATAACAATTGAGCAAAGGTAATAATAAACTGAGAGTATATAGGTGATAGAGTAAATAGAAACCCTGGCCATGAGTCAGGAAGACTCATCTTCCTGAGTTCAAATTCAGCTTCAGATACTTACTAGCTGTGTGACCCCAGGTAAGTCACTTTGCCCTGTTTGCCTCAGTTTCCTCATCTATAAAATAAGCTAGAGAAGGAAATGGCAAACCACACCAGTATCACTGCCTAGAAAACCCTAATGGAGTCATGAAGAGTCCAACATAACTAAAAAAATAACTGGCAGAAACAAATAATAAAGCACCCTTATAAAAGTGCATATAACATTTCATACCTACTGTTTCCCAAACTCTAATTTAAATTAATTTTAAAATATTTAACAAATCTATTTTCTAACCCTCCTATCCCTCTTCACACTTGGGAAGAATTATTTGTAATAACCATTCATAGTCAAGCAAATCAAAGTCACTTATTGACTATGCTTAAAACACAAAGAGTCAGTGGAGACAGCTAGCTTTTAGAAGCCTTCTAGAAGAGGCCTGGGAGGGAGGAAGAAGATTTCTTTAATAACATCTGATTTTCCACCTTGAAAGTATCCAGTGACACATAATATGAATTTAAAGTCAGTAACAGATATTGAGTTATCTTTGGCAAAGAGAAGAGTTTCAGGGAAGAGCAGACCTAGGATGTCCATTGGGTTGCCCAACAGAGTTGTACCCAGGAGCAGCAATATGAGGATACCATGAAATAAGATAGCTCTGTAGGACCTTGCACCACTGGAGCTGTGAGTTACTGTGACCACATGTATTCCTTAGGTTTTGCCATCCTATAAATATACTCTATGTATGTGTCCCAGCTTTCTTTACTTTGGGGAAAGGGTGAACAGGTGATGGGGAGCGGGGAATGTTTTGTTACTACTATTCATGTTATACTAGTTCAATAAATGTCTTTTCTTTGAGTTAATAGTAAAAGTAAATCCATTGGTACTATCTTATGAGCCATAGTTTAGAAATATGAATGCACAGAATACCTTTTACCTGGAATAGTTGTCCTTTTGGGGCCCAGCCTTCAAGAGAAAGTTGGGAAGGTTGCCCCAGAGGCAGCACCACATTTCTTTAGCAAATAGAAAGTGAAAAATGCCTTAGCCAAGGTTTGTAGTTTCAGTTGCTTTTCACCTTACATATCTGAAAGGAGGCTAGATCACTTTTTTTGGGATTCCACCAAATTTCTCTAGCAAAATTCATAGCATCTTAAAATTTTAGTGCTAAAAACAATCTTAGAATCTTAACCTAAGCCAGCTTTCTCATTTTATAGATAAGAGAACCAAAACTCAGAGAAATTGGGTGACTTGTCCAGGATTGCATGGCTATTAATTATATGTCATAACTTAAGGTTCCTTATCAATTTGTTAATAATAATAGCAATAAAACTATATTTTAAAAACTATATGCACCAATTTTTTTTCAAATTCTCAAAGTAATTTTATATTAGGTTTCAAAATTAATCTGTCAAGTAGGAATAGGCAGTTATTATTTCTGCCAGTGATTCCATTTTTTAAAAATGGCTCTTGGAATATTTTTTCAATTGCTAAAGAAATGTTTTTATTTCTCTGTTGGTGTTAACTTTCGCAGACTTTATTTAGCTGCTCATGCTATCAGCTTATGGTACTATTAACAAGCATTGCTTGCTTATTGACATTAGAAGGGTGAATAACATCTGTACCACTACTTTTCGGAATGGTGCAGAATTAGACATCTTTCTTCCCTGCTGTGCTGGCATTTGAGGAAAAGAAAGAACAAAGTAGAAAAGCATTGAGAAGAATAGAAGAGGTTTCTGCTAAAAAGTGAGTATAGTAAATGTCTTTAAGCTCCACACCTCAGATCTTTTTGCCATTGTTAACAGTGGAGAAAACATACTCTAGTTTTTGTGCATTTGCTTTTTCATGTTACTTTGTGGTCTGAGTTCTAAGGGATTGTCATGGTGATTGATTGCTCAAGCATCAATTACTAATTACCAATAGTATCTTGTAAGGAAAGATAGACAAACTGTTAATTTTATTGAGAAGTACTTAAATATTTGACCATGATCCTCTTCTGCAAATAGTTTACCTTTGGGTACAGTCTGCAATTTATTAATCAACAGAGCATGTAGAAATTCAAATTAGGGAGCAGCATTATCAGGCATAGTGTAACCTGAAATTGGGGTTGTTGAAGTAGGTAATTGGAGCTAGAAATTAGTTAAGACTTATTTATGGGGGGCAGCTAGGTGGCACAGTGGATAGAGCACTGGCCCTGGAGTCAGGAGTACCTGGGTTCAAATCTGGCCTCAGACACTTAATAATTACCTAGCCGTGTGGCCTTGAGCAAGCCACTTAACCCCATTGCCTTGCAAAGAAAACCTTAAAAAAAAAAGACTTATTTATGGGAAGAGAGAAGTAAGCTACCTACAGCAAAGTAAAGTGAGGTTAAGATTCAGTACAATAAGTAGATGGAAACAAGGGCCAGAAGTAGGACAAATTACATATAGACAGATTGGTCTATGGTTTTTAGATATTTGTTTTAAAAAAAAGACCAAGACAAAGATAGCAAAATTTTTAAGTGAATTTGGGAGGAAACAGAACAAGCAGAGTTTTTTTTGTTTATTTGTGCTAATTTCATTTAACTTTGTATGCTAAGGGTTTATGTAAGGTTTTGTCCTTTATTTTGTATGTATGTGTATGTACATTTGTGATGGCAATTATGCTTATTTATGAAAGAGTCATCAAATTCTAAGTTACACTAGATCTGCCATGGTTTTTTCAAGGTTGTTATCAACTGATCAGGTACATTCATTAACTCAGAAAATATTTATTATGAGAATAGTGATACTTAAAATACCTCAAGGTTTACAAATCACTTGTATTTTCTTAACAATCCCATGAGAAATACAGTCCAAGTATTATTATTCCCATTTTACAAACGAAGTGACTTGCCTATGGTATCAGAATTGGGATTCAGACTTGGGATCGCTGATTACAATCCCACTACTAAACCACAATCCTTTTTGTCTACTGTGTAGAAGATGCTCTAGAAGGATGGGTTGGGCACAAAATAAATAAATTTTTGATAGTCTCTACTGTTAAGGGGTGAATTAAAAAATAAGACTTTAAAAAAATATTTTGCCCCAGAGGCAGCACCACATCTCTTTAACAAATAGAACAGTCACTTCCCTGACTTTTTTTTTAGGATTTTGCAAGGCAAATGGGGTTAAGTGGCTTGCACAAGGTCACACGGCTAGGTAATTATTAAGTGTCTGAGGCCAGATTTGAACCCAGGTACTCCTGACTCCAGGGCCAGTGCTCTATCCACTGCACCACCTAGCTGCCCCACCTTTCTTTTTTTTTTTTTACAACAAATGCCATTATTTTATTTTGATGTTTGTTTCCAAAAATCAAAACATTTTCAAATACAACTAAGATATAAAATACAGCATAAAATGAGATTTATATCTGTTCTTTCCCACATGAAGCAAAAAAAGAATTTCAGAACACTTTTGTCAAAGCCAATTGTTGATAAATTTCTGTCCCTGCCCCAGGCACTGAATCACTGAAATCACAGGGTGGAAAAGCAGCAGCAAAGCCAAGGGAAACATATCATGGGGAGGCTCACTGAGGGCAGCACTGTTTCAGGTACTCAAGTTAGTCCCACTTCTATAGCTGAAAGCCAGCCTGTGGAAGAACCAGGCTGCCTGGGCAAAGGTGTTGCTTATGAAGAAAAATCTAACTTGTGAGTAGTAGCTGATGGGCTTGCTGTGCTAGATTTTATTAGTAAGGGAGAAATGAATGGGACCTGGAACCAAAAAATTGCCTTTCTTTGGCTAAAACACTGTTTACAAACCACCCTTATGAGTATCTAAACAATCAAGAGAATATTGAACTTATGCTTACCTTAATCTTACAAATATTTAAGGAAATAGTGGGGAAGTCATTGTTAATTGGGCCTAGTTAGGACAAAATCTTATCAGGTACACTGTGGGCTTGATGGCAATCTGAGGCTAGAGAAGAAAACTGTCCCAGAGCTTGGTGTTAATACTTAGAGAAATAGCAAGCAGAAATTCTACCCATTCTCCTTAGGTACAAGTAATTGGAAAAAATGTTTCCATTCTTCATCTTTTGCAATTTCCAATAGTCTAAAACAGTCTCATTAATAAGCAGAGGGGAGAGGTGTAAGTAAAGTGTAGACTTGAGATTTTTAGCCCAGACAGTCATATTGACAGGCCTGGCTTTACCATCTGTGTTACAGGAAAGGGTTTATAGTAGGAAAGGAACTACTATTTGAAAAAGTTCAGGATGATGTGATCCCAGAAACTCCCAAGCAGGAACTGAATTTCCAGTCCCTTGAGATCAAAAAGGAGCTACCAGAGTAATATCAGTTTGGCTGCACAGGAAGGATCTAAGGAGTGGGGAGGCACTGCAAGAGGTTTTAACTATTCCTCTGTAGCTTTATACTATGATATAAAATACAGGGACACTTATTAAATATGGGATTACAACAATCAATATACTGCCCCCCAAAAAAGAGAAATACAGCATAAGGCAATGTTAGAAAACTTTAAATACAGAATCCAAATCAAATCAGTAAGGCATCACACATTATTTTAAAAAATTCAATTTGGCTGTATACAATGTAGCAAAAGAAAAAAGAATTGAGCAACAAAGCAACAGCCTCCTGAAATGGTAAACCCTGGGTTAACCCAGTTCCTGGTCATAGCCTAGGGAAAATCCCTTAACAAAAGGAAAAGTCTGGTGATAGGAGCTGCTAAAACCCACTCAGAACCCCAAATAGGGCTCCACAGTAAGCTAAGATCTTGCTCTGTGAGAAAAAGAATGGGAGGCACCGATTTGAAAGCCTAATATTTTCCTACCCCCAAATGGCTTGAAGATGAAGCCTTTCAAAGAAGCCACTATCATTCTACCTGAGATGCTATGCTCCAACAGCACCCACTACATCAAATTTATCAAGAAGGTGTGGTTCCCTACCTGTGAACCCACCGCGGGCAAGTACCTTGCTCATATGTTCCAAAAGGCCATGGAGCCTTACTGCAATCATTGCCTAAAACAAAGTCTTAAATAAGCTTCCTTTCCCTATCTTAAAACACCAAAGTTTAATCAGTGCAACTTTAGCGATGTGGAGAAAAGGCTGCCTGTACAAGACCCAGGCCAGCATCTAAAGAGCTGTGCTGATTAATGTGTCTAAATGGCTGCCTAACAGGCTCCCGTTGTGTCAATTCTATTAGTTTTAATACTGTATTTCTTTGGGTTTTTGACTTATTTTAAATCAGTTTTCCTACAAAAACGTAAAAAGTAACATTAAAGCTACTGTAGGAGAGAATTTGATTTTTATAAAGATGTTTTAAAATAATGTAATGTTTGGCCAGGGTATCTCAAATCAGTTAGTAGTTCTAGCTAAAAATGTAAACAAAAAAACAGAGACCACCACATTGAATGATACAGTTGTGTATCTGTTCACAGTACAACTTGAAGATTCATTTCTTGCCCCTCCCCTCACCCCCAAAATATAAACAAAACTCAGGATCAGCCAAGCTGCCAGTGCATATGAATTTCAAGAGCCCTTGGCTAAAGGGTGATATATTAACTGTTCAGGCTGGCCAGCCTAAAAGAAAAAAACAAAAAAACTAAAATTTGGGACTGAGAATGCCTCCAAAGTAGCTTTAACCATCAATTTCAGATTGTGTCACTGTAAATAAAATTCTCAAAACATCTGTGCCTTTACCAAGGGAAGGGAGTCAGGTATGCAAATGCTGGCAATTTTGTTGAATCCACACTGTTCTTGATAAGCCACTGGTTTTGCACCAGGCAGGGACACGGACACTGCAGCCGGGCTGTTACCACTCCTTCTTCTTCTCATCCATGGAGACACCACCAGGGCCCAAGGCAACCACAAGAAGCAAGCCTCCAATCACTGACACGGTCTGGAAGAAGTCATACTTGAGGAAGTCATGCATGGGCTTATATAGACTGGGATGGTCCAGAAAGCGTTGAAAGACACATTGATGCTAAACAACCAGATGACCAGAGTCAAGGCAGCTAGCTTGGTTTTGAAACCAATGGCCACTAAAATGATCAAAGCTGTGTCCACGATGTTCTGAAGAACAGAAAAAAAGCTGGAATTAAAGTGAAGAAGGGTCATGAACATCAGGACCAGCAATACCCTCCCACCAAGCTGCATATACTGTTTGGGTAAGCTCTCTCGCATGGTTGGGACTCCTGCAAACATGCTCTTCCCTTCAGATCGGGATTCAGCCAAGAGCAGCAGCAATCCTCCTCCTAAGGCCAGATTCCTCATCAGAAATTTGAGATCGCATAAAACGCTGTATGCAATCGTCTGTAATGCTATAATGCCAAAGAGTCCAAAGCAGGCATACTGTACAAAATTTCTGCTCAATACCAAGATCCAGCCAGTCAATTGCCCAAGCAAGTTTAAGAACACGAAGATGGAGGCAAGGACATTCCGGGTGGCATCACTATAGTCTCTCTGTTCACTCCACTGGAACCACATGCGGATGCCACCTTCCAAGAAGGTGCAAATGAGACACAGGCATGCCACATGAGGGAGGTACCGCTTTGTGACTCCAAGAAACTGGTCCGCATAGTCCTTGGCGGTGCCCATCGGGTCGTTCCGGCCCATGGCGACGATGGCGCGGGAGGGCTCGGCTCGGCTCCGGGCCCGGCTCCGCTCCGGCCCGGCTCGGCCCCGGCTCCCTCCCGTGTGGCGCTGGCGGCTCCTCCTCCTCCCGCGCCCGCTGCGGCCTCCACAAGAAGCGGCCTCGGTCTGCTCGGCGGCGGCGGCGGAGGCTCCTGCTGCTGCCACGTAGGCCGAGTCTTCCCCGTCTGTGTGTGTGTGTGTGTATGTGTGTGTGTGTGTGTGTGTGTGTGTGTGTGTATACATACATACATACATATATATATATGTGTGTGTGTGTGTGTGTGTATCTTATTTATACATAACTGTTTTCATGTTGTCTCTTTCATTTAGACTGTGAGCTCCTTGAGAGTATGGACATCTTAAAAAAATCTTTGGTCGTATATCCTAGTACTTACCAACAGTGTCTGGTTTATACTAGGTACTTAATACTTTATTAATCCATTGCACTGAAGTCTGAACTCGTGCCCATCAGGTGCTTCTCTATTGTTCTTTGAGGGATTTGTAACCTTAATTCTTTAGGAATCATATAGTTTGTAATCATATAGCATCACTGGAAGACTACTGATATTAGAAAGAGAACTTTGGGATCATTAAAATTTCTACTCAGTTTCCCGAATGTTAACTAACCAACTCACTTTCTTCCTTCCTTTCCAGTCCTAATTCGAAGTCATTTATCCATTTACAGTGTCTAGCAAGACATATGCACTAATGGACCAGTTCTTTAGACTGTGATGTTCACTTTTTTCCCATTTGGATGGTCAGCACAATTTTAGGTGATTATGCATCTAATAAGTGGTTTGTGCAATGTTCTTAGGCTTAATACGGTCAGTTAAATGTCATCCACAAATAACATCCCCTGAAAGACCTTATCATTTATAGGGATCCCCTTTTCTATTTGGACTTTATATTGGACCACCATTTGCAAACAGAACAAAGTTATCTCTATCATTTTATCTTTCAAGGAATAGTTTGGGTTTTTTTTTTAGGTTTTTGCAAGGCAATGGGGTTAAATGGCTTGCCAAAGGCCACACAGCTAGATAATTATTAAGTGTCTGAGGTCGGATTTGAACTCAGCTACTCCTGACTCCAGGGCACTGCGCCACCTAGCTGCCCCCAAGGAATAGTTTTGACATATCTACAAGACACTTTAATGGAGGGGAGTTTTTTAACATGACATTTTGTGTTATAGAATCATATCCCTTTTATAGTTAACAAACTATAAATCCAATAGGATCCTGTATTTACTGCATAGTTCAGTCAATTGTAGGTCTATAAAGATGTGGTCTGATTAGAGAACATTGTTTATAAAAACTTGTTGAATGCCTTCCTATTCATTTCTCAAAGAGGCCCCTAATGTAGAATATTAGAATTCTATTATTAAGATGGGAAAGTAGACATAAAAGAAAATATTGATATTTTCTAGATATACTATATTTGACAGAATGATGATTTTTTTCCTTAGAATGCAGTATCTTCTCTTTAAAATATCTTGAAGGGGCAGCTAGGTGGCGCAGTGCCCTGGAGTCAGGAGTACCTGAGTTCAAATCCGACCTCAGACACTTAATAATTACCTAGCTGTGTGGCCTTGGGCAAGCCACTTAATCCCATTTTGCCTTGAAAAACAAAAACTTAAAAAAAAAAAATAAAATATCTCGAGACTCAGTTCCTCAATTCCTAATAATACCCTCAAAATTATATCTCCTCCAGCATGAATTTTTCTCTGTGTCTGCCTGTCTTAGTGTAGCTATTCTTCCCATCTTTATTTTTTTAGTACCTTTTCTACTTTCTCCTGAATCACGCCTATGGACTGTGATGTTAGACTTTAAAAATATTTTAAAATTTTTTTCATGTGTAATTCCAAGTTATTTCCTTCTTTCTGTCCCTCCTGTACCTATCAAGAAAGCAAGAAATATGATACCCATTATACACATTACATCATGCAAAACCTAATTTCAAATTTAGCCATATTGGAGGGAGGGAGAGAAAGAAAAATAAAGAGAAAAAGTATTCTTCACTCTGTACTTGGAGTATATCAGTTTTCTAAAAGGACATGGATAGCATTTTTCATTATGAACCTTTTGTCATGGATCATTGTATTGTAGGAGTTGCTAAGTCCTTCAATTGATAATCATTACAAAATGGCTATTTCTATGTATATTGTTCTCCTGATTTTGCTGCTCACTTCACTTTGCAGCAGTTCATTTAAGTCTTTCCAGGTTTTTCTGAAATCATCTCCTTGATAATTTTTTATAGCACAATGGTCTTCTATCATATTCATATACTTTATCTATTTTGGCTCTTCCCCAATTGATGGACATCCTCTCCATTTCTAATACTTTGCTACTGCAAAACAAAAATATTTTTGCATATATGGATCCTTTTTCTTTTTCTTTGATCTTTTTGGGATATAGACCCAGATCCCCTTTTGGGATATAGATATAGTAGTAGCATTGCTGGGTCAAAGGATATACACAGCTTTATATTCCTTTGGGAATAATTTCAAATTATTCTCCAGAATGGTTAGATTGATTCACAATCCACCAAGAGTGAGTCTACTTGTTTTTTTACATTCCTGCTAACATTTGTCTTTTTCCTTTCTGTCATCTTAACCAACTTGATGGGTGTGAGGTACTACCTTCAAAGTTGCTTTAATTTGCATTTATCAAATTATTAGTGAATTAGTGCAGTTTTTCACATGACTATCGATAACTGATTTCTTTCTCTGAAACCACTTATTCCTGTTCTTTGATAACAACTGGGGGGATGCTTTTTACTTATTAATTTGACTCAGTTCTCTATCTGAAAATTGATATCTTTATTAGAGAAACTGCAAAGATTTTCCCTAGCTTTCTAGTTTTCTTCTAATTTTGACTACATCGGTCTTGTTTGCAAAATCCTTTTAACTTAATGTAATCAAAATTATCCATTTTTCTTCTCATGATCCTTTCTCTTGATTATAAATGTTCTCCCTGTCCATAGCTCTGACAAGTAATTTTTTTCCATGCTCTGTTAATTTGCATATGATATTATCCTTAATGGTCTAAGCATGACCTTATTTTAATAGATGGTATAAAGATATTGATTTCTGGCTAGTTTCTGCTAGACTATTTTCTAGTTTTCCAAGCAATTTTTATCAAATCATGAGTTCTTGCCCTAATAGCTGTTATCTTTGGATTTTTCAAGCACTAGAGTACAGTGGCTCATTTGTTTCTATATATTGTGTACCTATTCCATTCCATTCATCAACCACTCTACTTCTTATCCAGTATTAAATTGCTTTGGTGATTACTCTTTGTAGTATGGTTTGAGATCAGATACAGGTAGGCCCATCATTTTTTTTTGGCAGATGATTTGATAGGATACTTAGAGAACCCTAGAGAATCAACTAAAAAAATCTAGTCAAAGCAATTAACAACTTTAGCAAAGTTGTTGTTGATGCTTCAGGTTCATGAAACAGAATGGACTAAGCATGTGTCCACACACCAGACTTGTCCAAAAGATGTCTGAAAGTTATGAGCAGAAGGTCCTTGAATTTCAATGTGAATAAAACTTTTTTTTTTCACATTCTTCCCATTGACTCCCTTAATATTCTTGACCTTTTGTCCTTCCAAATGAATTTGATTGTTATTTTTTCTACCTCTATAAAGTAATTCTTTTGTAGCTCAATTGATATGGCATTGAATAATTAAATTAAGTAATACTGTCATTTTTATTACATTGGCTTTTTCTGCCAGTAGTGGGGATTGGGTGAACCACAATAACACTATCTTGTGACTCAATTGTAGATCTAGCTCAGTTCCCTTTCTATTCAATTATGGGTCTAGACTAATTTTTGTCTTGTGAGAAAACTTTATTCAATTATGGGAATTGTGAAAAAAAACTTTATTGTATTATTTGAACCTAACCTTCTATGACTGGGAAACTGGACCACCTTTACCTTTTTCTTTGAGACTATATTTGTTTAATGTTTAACTAAGGACCTAAGGTATACTGACCAGAAACCCAGTCAGATCTACATATTGATGCCAGTTTTCTCCCATTTATACATCTTAGGCAACCCGTATGTCTTATCTGAAAGCTAGGCCATTACCGATCAGTCCTTTAGTTTCCTTGTTTCTTTGATTAAATACAAATATTTGGGGGGGAGCAGAACATCTCTTTTTCTAATATCAAAGAATTGTACCTTTTCATTCAATCCCTCCCAACTTGGAAAGTCCTTAATCCTTCCTCCAATTTGAAAACTTGTATCGTAGTTTATATTCTGCTAATTGTTTCCTTTTAATGCATTAAAATCTGTC
The DNA here is from genome assembly GCF_037893015.1 of Macrotis lagotis. Taxonomy (NCBI): domain Eukaryota; kingdom Metazoa; phylum Chordata; class Mammalia; order Peramelemorphia; family Peramelidae; genus Macrotis; species Macrotis lagotis. Next base: position 156,181,915 of record NC_133661.1, read on the forward strand.
TTCCCCTATATTCAGTGTCTAGTGCCAAGCTGAGGAGGTCTGATCCCAATGTTATGCAATTGATATGCATTGTTTAATAAATTTGTATGCTTTAGAATCTTGAACCTTTGTTTCCTCAGTTACTTTAGATTTCAGAAATTGCAATATGAGAAGTTATTATTTCTCTCATTGTTTAGATCTGTTCTTATGTGTGAAAAATGTTTTGTCCTTGTGTTTTTCTTGGTATGCAGACTTCCAAGTATTTTTATATTGTCTATATTCATTTTAAATGGAATTTTTCTTTCTGTATTTCTTGGGTTATTTGTGTGGATTCATTTTATATTTTGAAGCTTTGCTAAATTTGTTAATTGTTTTGACTAGATGCTTTTAGTTGATTCTCTAGGGTTCTCTAAGTATACTGTTAAATCATCTGCCAAAAAAGATGATAGTTTTGTTTCATTGTTGCCTATGTTTATTTTTTTCAAATTTTTCTTATCTTATTGCTATTGTTAGCATTTTTAATGCAATATTGAATAATAATGATGATAAGAAACATCTTTTCTTCACTCTGATCTCATCAGAAAGGCTTTTAATTTATCCATATTACAAATAGTTCTTGCTCTTGATTTTAGGTAGATTTAACATCATTTTTTAAAAAAAGATCTATTTATTCCCATGCTTTCTTGTAGTTTTTAATATGAATAGATGATATAATTTATCAAAAGCCTTTTCTGCATCTATTGATATAGTTATATGAATTCTGTTGTTTTTATTGTTAATATGATCAACACAACCGTAGAAGATTTTAATTTTCTTAATGCTAAATCAGCCCTGCATTCCTAGCATAAATCTAATCTGATCATAGTATATGAACTTTGTGATATATTACTGTAATCTCTTTGTTAATATTTGATTTAAAATTTTTGCATCATTTAGGGAAATGTAGTTTTCTTTTTAATTTTTGCTTTCTCTAGTTTAGTATCAGGAATTTGGTAGAATTTCTTTACCTATTTTTTCAGTTTATATAGTATTATATAGTATATAGTATTATATATTATATATATATTTTTTTCTTAATGTGTGGTAGAATTCATTTGTAGATCCATTTGATTGTAGATTATTTTTTCTTTTCCTTAGCTCATTTATGACTTGTTCTAAGATAGTTATTTAAATATCCTATTTCCTCTGATGTTAATCTGTTATTAAATTATTCATTTATTCCATTTGGATTGACAGTTTTATTAGCATAAAGTTAGACAAAAATCTCTTCAAATACCATATTTCCCCATGTATAAGACAAACCTTAATTTTTAGACCCAAAATTTGAAAAAAAAATATTACAAAAAGTTTTTGAACTCAAGTTTATTCACATTGAAATTCAAGGACCTTCTGGCTCATAACTTTCAGACATCTTTTGGACAAGTCTGGTGTGTGGACACAAGCTTAGTCCATGCCGTTTCATGAACCTGAAGCATTAATTGTGTCCTCCTTGGAAATCAGTCACTTTTTCATCAGCAATTCTTCTTGCCTCCTGCTGAACCATCTTTGTGGACACAGGAATTCCAATGGCCCTTTGCTCTTCAGTCCATCTCTTCAGGCCATTTTTGCTGACTTGCCTCTATGACCTTATATATGGAGAAATATGGTAATTGCTTTTATTTTATCTTCTTCAATTATGCATTTACCTTTTTTAATTATTGATACTGGTAATTTCCTTTTTTCCCTTTCTTTTTAAAAAAGTCAAATTAGTTAAAGTTTGTCTATTTAATTTTTTTATAGAATGAATTCTTAGATATATTGTTAGATTTTTTTATTTTCATTTTAATAGGTTTTTAGAGATTTTAATAATCTCTACTTTGATTTTTAGGATTTCTATTTTGGTGTTTAATTGGGGAACTTTAATTTGTTGTTTTTTTAGCTGCATGTCCAATTTGTTGATCTGCTCTGATTCTCTTTTAAGTAAATGTTTGGAGATATAAATTTCTCTCTAAGCACTGTTTTGACTGCCTCCCAGAAATTTTGGTATGTTTTCTTATTGTTGTCATTATTCTTAATGAAATTATTGTTTTTTATGATTTATTATTTTTAGGGGGTTTTTTTTGCAAGGCAATGGGGTTCAGTGGCTTGCCCAAGGCCACACAGCTAGGTAATTATTAAGTGTCTGAGACCAGATTTGAACTCAGCTACTCCTGACTCCAGGGCCGGTGCCACCTAGCCACCCCATGATTTATTCTTTGATTCATGCTTTAAGATTAGATGATTTAGTTTCCAATTTATTTTTAATTTATGCTTTAAAAACTGTTTATTGTCTAAAGAGATTGCATCTAATGTTTCTGCTTTTCTGTATTTGTCTGTGAGGGTTTTATGTCTTAAAACATGGTCATTTTTTGTGAAGGTACCATGCACAATTGAGAAAGAGATATTCTTCTTTCTATTCTCAGTCAATATTCTCTAGAGAACCAGTGAACCTAACTTTTCTAAAATTCTGTTTACCTCCTTATCTTCTTTTTGTTTATTTTATGGTTAAATTTATCCATATCTGAGAGAGTTGACTTGTGGCCTCTCACTAGTATAGCTTTACTATCTCTTTCCTCTTGTGACTCATTTACCTTTTCTTTGGATACAATGCCATTTTGTAATATATGTTTAGTGTTGATAGTAATTCATTGTCTATGCTATCTTTTTAGAAAAATGTAGTTCCCTTTTTATCTCTTTTAAATAGATCTGTTTTTTTGCTTCTGCTTTGTCTGAGATCATAATTACTAATCCCCCCTTTTTCTACTTTAGCTAAAATATAATAGATTGTTTTCTAGCCTCTTATTTTACCTCCAGATGTATATCTTTCTGTTTCAAGTGTGTCTCTTGTTAACAATATATTATTAGATTTTATTGTTTTCTGACTATGGCTCCATTGTATTTAAATTATTTAGCTGCTCTCAGTATTTTCTCCTTGACCTGGTAGCTCTAGATTTGGGCTGTGATATAATTTGTAGTTTTCCTTTTAGGATTTCTTTCAGGAAAGGACCAGTGGATTCTTTCAATTTCTATTTTTCCCTCTGATTCTAAGCTATCTGGACAGTTTTCATTTATAGTTTCTTGAAATATATATAGCCCAAGCTTTTTTAAGAAATATTTTCAGGGGCAGAGCCAAGATGGCGACAAGAGAAGAACATCTCTTAGGCACTCTCTCATAAAACTTATAAACTAAGGACTCTAACTAAATTTTCAAGAGACAGAACCCACAGAGGGACCCAGTGAGGCAGTTCTACTCAAGGTAACCTGGAAAAGAGCAGAAAGGCTCTACTCCCCGGGGTTGGAGGGGCAGCCCACCAGAGCAAAAGAACTTCAGCCTCCCAGAGACAGCCCCAGGGCACTGGGAACCATGGCTCACAACAGCGGGAGAGTTTCCTGAGCTACACCCTAGGGGAGCACCAGGCACAACCTGGGGGAACAGCAAGGGATGTCTGCCAGAGAGAGAGCATGTGAAGCCCAGCCCTCAGGGCACACAGCGAGCCATGTGGTCTTGCAGCAGCCCAGATCCAGGAAACAGAAGCAGGCAGAGCTGGTGAAAATGAAGTCAGCAGCTTAGTCAAGGAAATCCAAAAAAATTCTGAAGAAAATAGCATGCTAAAAACCAGCTTAGGTCAAATGGATAAAACAGTTCAAAAACTTATTTAGGAGAAGAATGCTTTAAAAAGCAGAATTTGCCAGATGGTAAAGGAGATAAGAAAGCTCTCTGAGGAAAATAAATCCTTCAGACAAAGAATAGAACTCAGGGAGATTGATGAATTTATGCGAAATCAGGACTCAATACTTCAAAACCAAAAGAATGAAAAATTAGAAGAAAATGTGAAACATATCATTGAAAAAAACAACTGATATGGAAAACAGATTTAGGAAAGATAATCTAAAAATTATTGGAATACCTGAAAGTCATGATCAGGAAAAGAGCCTTGACATCATTTTCAAAGAATTACTACAGGAAAATTGCCCTGATATCCTAGAAGCAGAGGGCAAAATAGAAATGGAGAGAATCCACTGATCTCCCCGAGAAAGAAATCCCCAAAAAACCAACCCCCAGGAATATTATAGCCAAGTTCCAGAACTCCCAAGTTAAAGAGAAAATATTACAAGCATCCAGAAGGACACAATTCAAATATCGTGGAGCTGCAATCAGGATCTCACAGGACTTAGCAGCAACTACATTAAAAGCTCATAGGGCTTGGAATATAATATTCTGGAAAGCAAAAGAGCTTAGGATGCAACTGAGAATGAACTACCCAGCAAAACTGAATGTCCTCTTTCAGGGAAAAAGATGAACTTTCAATGAACCAGAGGAATTTCAAATGTTCCTGTTGGAATGGCCAGAGCTGAACAGAAAGTTTGATCTTCAAATACAGGACTCGGGTGAAGCATAGAGAGTGGAGGAGAAGAAGAGGAAAATATGAGGGACTTAATGATGATGAACTTTATATATTCCTGTATAGAAAAATGACACTGATAATACTCATATGAACCTTCTCAATTAACAGAGCATGTAGAAGGAGCTTTTATAGATGAAGCACAGGAGAAAACTGAATTTGAAGATATATTGTGGTGTAAAAATGGAGTCAATAGATAAAAGGGAAATGTAATGGGGAAAAGAAAAAGAAGAGGAGGAGGAATAGGCTAAGATATTTCATATAATACGATTTTTCTTTGTTACAATGAGCTATTGCAATGATATGGAAGGGGGAAGGCAAGGGGTAATGATGGAATCTTCACTCTCATCAGAGGCAGCTAGGAGAGAAAACAGCATATATACTCAATGGGGTATAGACATCTGGAGTAAGAAGGAGAGGGGGGGACAGGGGAAGGGGGGGGATGTGAGTTATGGAGGAGAGGATAGACCATGGGGGGAGAGTAGTCAGATATAACACATTTTCTTTTCTACTTCTTGCAAGGGACTGGGATTGAAAGGCCTGTCCGGGACCATAGGGCCAGGTAGATGCTGGGCCTAAGGGGTGGTATGGGGGCTCAGGGCCTCTTGGCCCTAGGGCCAGGGATCTGTCTGCTGCACCACTCAGCTACCCTACAGCAGAGTCAGAGTGACAGGAGAGAGAAGATATAGTACATGGTAGTGGAGAAATACCAAAGGAGGGAGTTGTGATCAGCAATGGCAATGGTGGAAAAATATGGAAGCAACTCTTGTGATGGACTTATCATAAAGAATGTGATCTACCTGCGACAGAGTTGGTAGTGTTGGAACACAGACTGAAGCACATTTTTTATTATTATTATTTTGGGGGTGGGGTGCAGTGCAAATGGGGATGGGTGGCCTGCCTAGGGCTGCATAGCAGGGTGACCATTGGGTGTCTGAGGCCGAATTTGGACCCAGGTGCTCCAGGCTCAGGGGCCAGTGCTCTGTCCACCACCCAACCGCCCCTACTATTATTACTATTTTATTTTATTTTGGGTCTTTTTTTTTCTTTTTTTGTTTTTTGCAGGGCAGTGGGGTTGGGGTGGCTTGCATGTCACACAGCTGGGTGATTGTTGGGTGTATGGGGCTGGATATGGGCTCAGGTGCTCCTGGCTCCAGGGCTGGTACTCCGTCCACTGTGCCACCTGGCCATACCTACAATTATTACTATTTTTTTTAATTTTAATTTTTTTCTCTCCCCTTTACTTTATTGCTCAAGCAAGTCTATATTTTTTGGGGAGAGGGGGTATTTTGTTTACTTTTAAACAAGAATATTTTATTAATGTATAAAAAAATTATTTGTACAAAATGATAATAAATATTAAATTAAAAAAACAGTTAAGCAAAAAATAAAAAGAAAAAAGAAATATTTTTAGATAGTTTGATAAGTCTTAATTTATTTTTCTTAATATATTCCAAATTAGTCACTTTTACAATGAGAATTTTTTCATATTTTCACCTATATTTTCAGTCTTTTAACTATGTTTTATTGTTTCCTGATTTCTCATGCAGTTAGCTTCCACCTAACCAATTCTAATTTTTAAGGAATTTGTACTTCTTTTTTGTTCAGTTGTTTCTCAATAACATCCAACTCTTTGTAACTCAATTTGGGGTTTTCTTGACAAAAATACTGGAGTGGTTTGCTATTTCTTTCTCTAACTCATTTTAGAGAAAAGAAAACTGAGGCAATGGCGTGAAGTGACTTGTCCATGTCTTTACACAGGTAACTGTAACCATTCCTCTAAATCCTAGAAATATAACCCAGGACTGGGTAATGGGTGACAGAGCTGCCAAATGGAAGCTGATTCTATTCCCAGTGCTAGGTCAGAAGTACCCTAGTGTCTCTCTTCTCTTATCATTCTTGGTCATTGCTGCTACCTTCCAGCCCACAGCCAGTGAGAATTCATCATGCTCTGCTTCTTCCCTAATGCACTCCCAGCCAATCTCTATCCTATGTCTATTGACCTGTCAGTCATCCTAAGTTTTCCTGGACTGGAAAAATGGTTCACCATGACTTTTTCTTGATCTTTTCAGAAGTCTACTTGGTGTTTTCTATGTTCATTTTGTAGGAGTGGTTTGTAGGAGTGGAGGAAGTTTGGCAGTTATGACTTTTCACTCTACCATTTTAAATATATCCTTAGGAGATATCTAGTGTTATAGTCTTGATCTGGTTGTTCCATGTCATCCATAGTGAGAATTTCTAATAAGAATTTTCACTGAGTTTTTGTATTTTTTATATTCTTGCTATCTACCTTCCAGCAGCATCCTTATATATACTCAGGATGGTTGGCTTCGAAATTTTTCCCATGGCAAGTAGCAGCATGGACCCAGAGAGTCAGTTAATATCTATGTGACTCCAGGGCTTCTCTCAGTCTCAGTTTTCATATCTGTGAAACAGAAATCACAACAGCATCTACCCCACAGGGTTGTTGAGAGGATCAAATGAAAAAATACATGTTAAAAGTTTTGCAAAACTTAAAATATTCTGTAAATGTTAGCTATTGTTAATTGGGCCTCTCACCAAGATGAATTCAAAATGGCTTTTTCCTCTATTGTTTCCAGATGTTTTATGTAATGATATTACTCATACTCTTCTGTCATCTACCTCCCTAAATTTTTACTAGTGAGTTTGCACTCTAAAACTGGTATTACCATTGGTTGTTATTTTTGCTTTTTAAACAAAGTATTAATAAGAATTAAAGTATTAGGTGGGTGAGGTAGTTTGTTTAGGTTTCCTTTTCATATTAATTGATTTATACCAGTTCAAATTCCTTTGGAAATAGTGATGGGTTACCCGTGTCTGTTATTTCATCCATAGCCTATGTTTTAGTATCCGCAGCTTGGTCAAATAAGTCAAGAATTGTCTTAATCAATCTCAGTCAATCATAGAGTTATAGTTTATCTACACATTTTTATTTTGCTAATTTGGTTTCTGTTTTGATTTTTGCTCTAGCAAGTTGCATTGTTCCCAGAGAGTTGGTTTGGAAATGATTCCCATGTTGGCAGCTAGTCATATCCTATCTGTTATTATCAATTCCAATTTTTTGACTTTTAAAATGATTCAATTTTAATTTTGTATTATTATTATTATTATTAGAATCTTGCCATGACTAATCCCTTATAACTCTCTTTATTCATGATATAGAGGTATGAGGTTTCTAATAGTTTATAATCCCTTGGTTTCTCTTACTTCTTACTCTTGAGCCATATTTCCTTACTTGTTTTTCACTGGCTTACTCAAAGAAATAAAAGCATAATGACAAACATAGACAAGGACAGAATTGTGTTTGTCAAGAGACTCCCCCAAGGGGTGGCTAGGTAGCACAGTGGATAGAGCACCAGCCCTGGAGTCAGGAGTACCTGAGTTCAAATCCAACCTCAGACACGTAATTACCTAGCTGTGTGGCCTTGGGAAAGTCACTTAACCCCATTGCCTTGCCAAAAAAAAATACTCCCCCCACAACTGCGTAATCAATTTGATGAGCACATCTATTCCCCAATGAAATATGGACACAAAAGCATACCTTTTTACTTGATTAAATATAGATTACCTATATATCTGTTAGTATCTTAAGAGGACAAAGATAACTCCTGATTGGTTTTCAGTGGACCAGAGCTTTCCATTCCCAAGACAATTAGTTGGATGGAATCCAGGAGGACAGGCACTTGTCAGAAAAGCCACCCCTCTGTCAGGCTATAAGAGAAAGTGACAAATTGCTTTCAGACCTTTTTTTCCCTTCTTTTTTGTCATTTGCATCATGCCTTTTTTTTTCTGGAAGCATTCCCCCTTTGGGGAGTGGGGAGAATTGTGCTTCTTTCTCATGTCACTATCAACTGGGAGGGGGACAGAATTCTCTCCTCTTCCTCAACACTCCCTCAGAAGAAAGGTACAAGGAAAAAGGGGGGGGAGAGGAACTGAGAACCATTTAACATTCACTTTAATAGTCCAACGTATCAAGGGCAGATCTTCTGTCATGAATCCATAACTCTGAGTCCTAGCAACCTTGAAAGAGAGATACTATCACCAGTCACTGAAAACAAATCAGTATTTGACCAGGCTCTCTCTGCAAGGAGCCAACAAGAATATAAGCTTGCTCACACTCTTAGAGGGAGAAGTTGATCAAATTGATCAGGAAAAATTCTACTAAGCAAACTCTCCTTACAACAATTTCAAAAATTAATTTTTTCTATATTCATTAATAAGTTCCTCCTTACCTCATGTATATAGTTTGAACTATGTTGCTTGTTATTTGTCTCATTCTCTAGTTGTGCTCTCTTTGATTCAACAACAACTTTCAAGTGTCTGCATAAATTATCTTTCCTCGACTTAATTATAAATTCTAAGATCAAGGGCTTTGATTTCTACTTCATTTGTATTCCCTGTGGTACTTAATGAAGAGTCAGTTATGTGTAGGATATACAAAAAAAGGTGCTCATTGGGTTGAATTGAACTGAATGAGAAAATAATGAAGAAGTAACTAGAAAGGGCAAATCAAAGAGACTCAGAAATTGGAGTAATAGAAAAACATGGTGAAAGGCAGCAGAAAGGGAGAAATAAAGAGGAAGTTTAGAAGACTGAAAGTAATAAAAGAAAAAGAGAGATGAATGATTGTAGTTACATAGCAACATTTCCACTAGAAACGATGTCTTCTATGGAGAATGGCATATAGTCTTGAAAGAACCACTGAGCTACTACTGTATCTTTCTCCCAGTCCCTTGAGGAGTGGATTTAGAATATTAATCATTAAAGGCAAATAAATAATTGACTTTATGAGTAGCTATACCACAGTCTTTCCTATCTACCAAATGAGAAAGAATATTAGATCTTTAAAGCATTATTGTCCTTTTGTTATATTTTTTCAATTTCAGTCACTTAGAGAATTGTCAAAGTAGATCTATCTTTTGAAGAATTAAACATAGTGTACATAATTTGAGTTGAGTTTTGCTTAAAATTTACAAGATAACATTTTTCTCAGCATAGCATAGTAGACCAAGAGCTGTCCTTGAAGTCAGGAAGATGAGATTTCAAGTCCTGCTCTTGACAAATACTAGCTGTGTGATACTGGACAAGTCATTTAATTTCTCTGGGGGAAAGGGAGGGAGCTTCTTTTTCATGTCACCAGGAACAGCAGTGGGGCAGAATTCTTAAACTTTCTAAGACAATGAATTACAGAGAATGGGCTGATCTTCCTTGGGAGAGAGAGAATTTCCTCATCTGAGAGTTTCCTATGGTAGTGAAATCAGACTTCTAGTCTCTATTTCTTTTTTTTCAGTATTTCCCATTAACATTGAGTCTGAAAGGAGTGTCAAGTTGACCTAATTGATCTCAACTAAGGATGTGTTTTCAAGCATCATACTGTAATTGAGAGAGTGAAAGTAGAATCTTGAATTGCCTTTATCTTATTTCATAGAGTTTTATACTTTGGGAAATATTTTTGATTTCTATGACATTACAGATTTGGGAAGTATTTTTGATTTCCTTGACATTCCAGATAATACTGAATAGATTATTCTTATTTTGCAGATAAAGGAAACTGAGTATCAGAGAAGATAAGAGAGATGGAATGAATGAATAAAGTATTAAATACTATGTGCAAAGGACTATACTAAAGACTGGAGATATAAATAGAAAAGCAAGACAGTCTCTGCCCTCAGGAGCTCACAATCTAATATCATGATATCTTGACTTGCAAGTGAATTGGATTTGAGTGAGGCAGGACTGGGTGGTCAGCAGTTTCATTCTTGGCTCCAAGTCTTCTGAGTCCAATGACAAGACCTAGATCAGGAAAACTGGCAACAAACAGTCCTAAATACAGTGGAAGACCTTAGAAATAGCTAGGACTTTTACTTCACTCTCCTGACTCCTAATCAAGTTTCCATTTTACATGGTACCCCAGTCTGTTTCCATTGAAAAAGAAGAGAACTTTAATATATTTGTGGTTCAAATCAAACTCTTTAAAAATTCTGTTCTTTATTCAAGATATAAAATTGTAATATATAGGCTCTTTCTTTAGGTCTTGCTTATTTTTAAACTTGAATAATTCAGGATATCAATATAAATAGAAGCAATGTATAAGTGATATTTGAAAGCAAACTTAGGACAACTCTATTATATTAGTATTCAATTTATTCTTATTCCAGGTTTCATTATAAAAATGAACAAAATGAGAATGAAAGATGAAAAGCAGGGCCTGTAGAACTTAGCTTATAGGAGAAAAATACACTGTTTTTATTAGTATGGTGTCTTTGTTTTTTAATTTTAAAGAACAAATTTTTAAAAAATTTTTAATTTTAAATAATAAATTTTAAAAGTTGCTCAATGACTATACAAAGACCTTTTATTAAAGTGACATATAATAGCAGTTCCCATAAATTTGTTGCTTTAAAGTTACAAGATTTCCCTCAACTATTTAATGAGGTAGCAATCACAATTCTTCTTATGCTATGGATGAGGAAATTGAGGCTAAGTGACTTGTCCATCAAAGAGCTAGTAAATGGTGGTCAAAATCTGAATCTGAATATCCTGACTCAAACTCAATGCTCTTTGCACTGGTCTATCTATCTGTGTGAAAAAAAATGAATGAATTGAGAGTATGAAATATACCTTAAATGCACAGGTAGAAGTGAAGGACAAGAGATGAATAGACAACTCTGATAGGAGGCTTCAGGCTTAAGAAAATTCCAACCTTTTGAGTCAAAAGAGAAAAAATTTAACCAAACCATTAATAGGAATCTCTAAAGTGATATGATTATGAACAGTTTAATTAAATAAAGACAATCTTTTTTGAGTATATTTAACCTAGGCTACTCGGTGCTTTGTTTTATTAGACAAATGTTCACATTACTTATTTTTGTTTATGGTAAGAATGTTTTACAGTCTAGTAATACTGTCAGCTATTTGTCACATAAATTCAGCCAAGTGATAACTCTGTTTTATTCAAACTAACTGCCTTCATAAGACTTGAAAGATCTGATATTTAAGATGCCATCTCAAGTTTTAGATTAAAATCTAATTCTCAAGAATTAGATTAGAATGGCCTTGCCAAAGATAACCCTGACTTAATCAACTTTAGATTCTTTACAATTAAAAATAATATCCTTACTAAGTTTTATTTCAAGATGACAAAGTGATTTTAAGATAAATTAAAATTTAAAGTAATTATTGATATTTTCAAAATCATATTTCTTTATAAATAGGTGGTATTCTTCTGGTGTTCCTCAGAAGCCATTTCTGTTTCCCCAAGAAACTGAAAGTAAAAAATACCATGGCAAAAGAGAAGAAAGAGTCAGTACATTCACTTCTGCAAGTACAAAGGTTAGAAATTTTATTTTTCTCTAAATATACCATATTTGAACTCTTCTTTATCATTTAGTGGAATCCTAGAGTTAGAGATATCCCATTCTCTCAGTAGCTATGTATTTTTAACGGCTCAAGTTATGACCCACAAATCAAAAAAAAAAATCCTCACATCACTAAGCACACTAAGCTGGCCCTAACTCTCCCATTTTAAATTATGGAGCAATGAATAGAAAGTTTTATTTAAAGAAAGTGATATAATAATAATGATGATGACAGACTGTAATATGCCACTTTAAGGTTTGCAAAGCCTTTTGCATTCATTCTCTCATTTGATCTCATTTAATAAACAGACATTAGGCATTCAGTAGCAGACAAGTCTCAGAAATCTAAATGCAGCATTCCATCTTCTGGTACTGTATAACTTAGTGCCTCAGTGAAGATTTTCTCAGGCCTTGCATTAGCATGAATGCTTGCATTGCCCTTTTTTGTCCAGCTTAGCTCTCTGCATAATATTTTTTCCCCAATTGTAAAACTGATTGATAGCTCACTGTAGATATTAGCAAAGGGAGCCCGCCAATCTTAAATAGTATCATAGAATATTAGCTCAATAAATGCTTGTTTGATTGAATTGAATTGGAACTTTGGGTGTCTTCTAGTTCAACCTCTCTCTCTAAATCAGGGATCCCCTTCATGAGGGTCCTATGAAATGTCATCCAGTATTTGGTTCTTAAGGAATTTACCATGCTCTGAGGCAGCCCATTGAATTTTTGAAACAATTTTCTGATTGTTAAGAAGTTTTTTCCTCTCAAAATCTTACAAAGGCATGAATGTTGAAAACTAATTTTGCATGTAGTTGAAATAATAAATACAATTAAATTAAAAAATAAAACAGGCAAAATTATAAAGAAATTGTTATTGAATGTTTAGTAAAAAGAATTTTTTCCTTAAATTGAACTAAAATTGTCTAGAGCAACTTCCAGCCATCCTTTGACTCCCTAAGACTAAGCAGAAAAAAAAAGACAATTTCTCTTCCACATGAAAACTTTTTCACATATTTGATAATAGCAACCACATCTTCCCCCTTTCTTTTCTTTAGACTAAATAGCCCCAATTCTGTCAACTAATCATCATATGACTTGGTTTAGAATGCCAGGTAGATTTCATATTTGATCTTAAAGGTGATAGGGAACCCCAGGTATTTACTGGGGATGAGGTATTGTTTAACATAGTCAAATCTGTACTTTAGAAAGATTAATTTGACAGCTGAATGGAGGATGGATTAGAATGGGGAGAAACTTGAGGAAGATTATTTCAATAGTTGACTCATTAGATGATGAAGACTTGCAACCAGAGTGATGGCATTATCAGAGAAGAGAAGGGATTATGAGATATCTAATAGGCAGCTGGACTTCAATCTGGAAATTAGAAGAGAGAGATAGATCTGGAAAAATGGAATTGAGAATCTTCAGAAAGAGGTGATGAGATAACAAATGAAATTATATAGAGGGAGAAGAGAAAAGGACAGAGCCCTGGAGGATTTTTACTTTTGGAAGCTGTGACCTGGATGAAGGAGCAAAGGTGATTTAAGAAGGAGTAGTCAGAGTAGGAGTAGTACCAGTGCAAAGCAGTGACATAGAAACAGAGAGAGTAAAGTATATTAGGAAGAAGAGGATGTTCGACTCTGTCAAAAGTTGCAGAAAGGTCAACAGGGATGAAGACTAAAAAAAAAAAGACTGTTGGATTTGGTAAATAAGAGATCATTGGTAACTAGAGACAGAGAGAGAATTCAGTTGAATGAAGAATGGAAGTAGAGTGTGAAGAAAAGAGTGAGGAAAAGAAGTGGAATCTTCTCAAGGAGTTTAGCAACAAAACAGAAAAGAATTATGGAGTGATGTAAATGGAAGGATCAAATATGGTTTTTTGAAGATGGGGTAGAAATATTGGGAATGTTGTAAGCAGTAAGGAAGTAGCCAATACATAATAAGAGGGTGAAGATAGAATGGGAATGATAAAGAAGGCAATAAATTGAATACAAAATGAAATGGAATTACCTCTGCATATAGAGGGATTCACCTTGTTAAGAAGGGTCACCTTTTCGTATGAGATAGGAGTGAAGGAACAGATAATAACAGAAGACATCTGGATCTTGTGGGATGAGGAGGAGATTAAGCCTGTACTTAACTTAACTAGGTATCCCAACAATTGCTATTTTAAAATACATTTTTATAAATAATTTTTCTGCATTTGAAATAAAGTTTATCAAATCATAAGGTTTAACTTCATGCTATAACATTAAAAATGGATTTCTAGTCATATTCTCTCAATACATAGAACCTTTTTGAGACTGATCACTCTTTGAAACTATATTAAGGGGTGGCTAGGTGGCGCAGTGGATAGAGCACCAGCCTTGGAGTCAGGAGTACCTGGGTTCAAATCCGACCCCAGACGCTTAATAATTACCTAGCTGTGTGGCCTCGGGCAAGCCACTTAACCCCATTGCCTTGAAAAAAAATCTAAAAAAAAAAAAAGAAAAAGAAACTATATTAACTATTGCATCCCCTGGGCCTAAGGTGCTTTTTTAGAGAAATTATCAATAATGCAAATTAAAGCATCTCTGAGGTGTACCACCTCACACCTCTCAGACTGGCCAATATGACCAGAAAGGACAATGATCAATGTTGGAAGGGATGTAGGAAATCTGGGACACTAATGCATTGTTGGTGGAGCTGTGAATTCATCCAGCCTTTCTGGAGAGCAATTTGGAATTACGCCCTAAGGACAATAAAGATATGCATTCCCACTACTGGCTCTATACTCTGAAGAGATCATGAAAAAGGGTAAAAGCATCACCTATACAAAAATATTCATAGCAGCTCTGTTTGTAGTGACAGAGAATTGGAAATTGAGTGAATGTCCATCAATTGGGAAATGACTGAACAAGTTGTGGTTTATGTATGTTATAAAACACTATTGTTCTGTTAGAAACCAGGAGGGATAGGAATTCAGAGAAGCCTGGAATGAGCAAGACAAGCAGAACCAGAAGAAAATTGTACACCATAGCAGCAACATTGGGTTGATGATCAATCTTAATGGACTTGCTCATTTCACCAGTGCAACAATCAGGGACAATTTGGAGGTATCTGTGATGGAGAATACCATCTATATCCAGAGAAAGAATTGTGGAGTTTGAACAAAGATCAAAGATTATTTTCTCTAATTTAAAAACAACCATTATCTTATGTAATTTTGCTATCTCTTATACTTTATTTTTCCTTAAGGATATGATTTTAACTCTCAACACATTCAATTTAGATCAATGTATAGCATGGAAACAGCGTAAAGACTATCAGATTGCCTTCTGTGGGGAGCTAGGGTGAGGGAAGCGTGGTTAGGGGAAAAATTGTAAAATTAAAAAAGAAATAAATTTTAAAAAAGAAATTATCATTTCAGTGACCAATATACTACCTTAGCAATTGGGGGGAAAATGCCCCAGCCATGAAGCTTATGTTTTGGGAAAATTTGGCTCTATAATACTTTAAGTTGACTCCTACTCTCTCTATATATTCTAAAATATCTAATATTAAATTTTAAAAGATAACATGCAATTATATAGTAAAACATGAAACAAAATCTTCTCTGGTTTGATAGGGTACAAAGACATATTTTTCAAAGCCAGATTAGGGGAGAAAGACCTCTTTCATGATCCTATGCATCCCCTACTCTCTTCTTAAACTAAATTCTATGTCCAATTTGAGTAGATTCACAAACACTGAGCCTATGTGACTTTGACCAAGTCATTGAGATATCCTCACCTCTAAGATTGGGATGATAATAATACTTGTCTACCTCAACAGGATTATTGTAAGGAAAGTACATTGTAAAGAGCTCAATAAATTTGAGATAATTTTATTAGTGTTTTTTTCAAAGAAGGGTTGCTAGGCTCTGATAGTTGTTTTTTTTTTTGTTTGTTTTTTAGTTTTTGCAAGGCAATGGAGTTAAGTGGCTTGCCTGAGGCCACACAGCTAGGTAATTATTAAGTGTCTGAGGCCGGATTTGAACTCAGGTATTCCTGACTCCAGGTCTGATGCTCTATCTACTGCACCCCCTAGCTGCCCCTAGGTTCTGATAGTTTTCTAATCATTCTTTAGTGTAAACAGGATGAAGTGACTTGCCTAGAGTCATACAACTAGTAAGTTGTCAGAGACTAAATTTGAACTCAACAAGATGATTCTACCCTTTCCATAAGAAATGTTGATTGACAGTTCTCTCTCATTCCTCCCAAGTATGACCCTTCCCCATTACCTAAACAGCCTTAAGACTGTCCCCACACAATCTCCCCAAGTGAAATCCTGCATTTTCCTTTACTCTTCTGACAGGGAAGAGTAGCCCCACAGCCAGAGGGTTAATGTATACACAATTATTTTTATATTGTCATAGATTTTTTCTGAATTTTCTTAAGTTTTTGCATTGTAAAATCCTTGAGAGCAAAGATAGTGTTTGCTCCTTCTATTATTTCCCACCGTCATGTACATGATATAGGAGATCTATAAATGATTGAATTGAATTGAAAATGATTGAGGCACTAATGATGCCTCAACTACTTTCTAGCTGAGTCATCTTGTACAAATTTCTTAATCTCTGTTTGTTTTAGTTTCCTCATTGGTAAAATGGAAATAATAATAGCACCTGCCTCACAGGGTTGTTGTGAAGATCAAGTGAGATAATGTGTTTAGGACTTTGTCAAACTTTTTTAAGAAAGATTCTCAGGACAGAAATTTTCTTAAACTTACTGTGCACACATTTATTTAAAAAAAAAACATGACCAACGAGTTGAATCATGAAAGCAGTCATACAAATAATGATTCAGGCACTGAGAATAATCACATTTTTTTTGGATCTTTTGTGCTTGGGTGAACTTAATTTAGAAAGGGGTATTGAATATTTCCTACCCCAATTTTACCTTGGTGGGGGGACTGGGAGACCCATTGTCCTTTCATTTCTAATATCTGTGATATCAGCTTAAAAATACATATCCATTGATATGAAAGATAGCCCTAATTTCCCAATATAAAAGTAAATGAAAAACTGTGCTGTTTTGCCAGCTGTTCTACATGCCTAGCAAGCTAACATAAAAGCTTTTATTATTAAGTAGTTGTGAAATCCAGCTGGTATATTGCCACCTATAATTGCCCACTTCCAGTCTTTTAAACTAGGTAAGCCCCAGTTGCTACTTTAAATTCTCTTCCCCAAAAAATCACTGTTTTAGGAATTTTGCTCCACACACAAAACTTGCATGATAGACACTTTTCACTTGCTTAATTAGAAACAAGATGTACAGTTAATTTATTCTACCCACTGAATTAAATATATATAAATATATATATATATATGTATATATACATATTTCCGCTTTGAAAAGGAAAAAAGATGGACCAGGACTCCTTATTGACCCCACCCCAATTATTTTATTTTCTCTGCATTTTTCTGCAGTTGCTAGTGAGAGCTCATCATAAAGAACAGGAATGTAGACTTGGTCTATAGAAGTTTGTAGATAACTCTGAATCTATTTAACATTCATTATATTTTCACATAATTGTTTTAAATGTTTACATTCTGGTTTGTTTTTAAACTTGCAATCTCCTGTCTACAAATGTGTTAGTATGAAAGACAAAGGCTGTCCTGGTGGAAAGCATCCTACCCTAAACACACACTCTGCCTTCTATGATCTTTTAGGGCAAGTTATTTCTTCTCACTGGGTCTCATTTTCAGTCTACCTGTTGTGAGGATCAAATAATCAAATATCAATTGTTTTGAATTGTAAGGTAGTTGGTATAATAAATAATAATAATAATAGTAAAATCATTGCCACACAATAATTTTTTTTTTTAGTTTTTTGTAAGGCAATGAGGGTTAAGTGGCTTGCCCAAGGCCACATGGCTAGGTAATTATTAAGTGAGGTCAGATTTGAACTCAGGTACTCCTGACTCCAGGGCCCATGCTCTATCCATTGTGCCACCTAGCCACCCCCCACAAAATAGTGGTTTAAACATTTTTCATGGACTCTTTCATTTCATAATTAGCCACAGGATCATAGATCTTATCCTATTTTACAGATGCGGAAGTTGGCTTTCAAAGGGGTTAAGTCTTCAGTTTGAATGTTCATCGAAGGGTTCAATCCAGATTTTTGGAGGAGCCTCAGGGCCAAATTTCTCTGGGTAGAAAGAAATATAAATCACATTCACATGGGAATGTGGAGTTTTTCTGTAAGAGTAATGTGCAAATGAGTATAGAAAAATAGGTTAGGATGCATCTGGAAAGAGGTTACTTATGAAAGCAGTTTGTATTTTATCCTAGAAGAAATAGGGAGCTATTGAAATTTCTCAAGTAGGGGAATAGTGTACTCTCTGTCCAACTGATCTACATGATTCTTTCATTCACTCAAAGAGTTTTATAAACTTTAAAGCACTATAGGTAACAACTGTCACTATTATTGTCTATTATCTAAACTACCTTACAATTAGAAACAATACAGTTAAACTGATATTTAATTTTCACAACAGGTAGATTGCAAATGAGGCCACTGAGGTATATGTTTCATTCCCCACCTCAATGTCATTTGATTAGGCTGTCCCCCATGCCTAGAATGATCCCCCCTCATTTTTTCCTCTTAGAATACCACATTCCCCTCAAATTTCAGCACAAGCACAACCCTCCTACGTTTATTGTTTAATCCACCTAGTTGTTATTCACACACCTTAATCAATTTATATGCAATATTATTTACTTATTTAGGTACATATAGATAGACTATGAGGTCCTTAAGGAATCATAGATTCATAGATTTACCTCTGAAAGGAATCTTGGAGATCATCTAATCAACCTTCTCATTTTATAATGATGAAATGAGTTAATTTGCCTTTTGTTTTTGTCTTTGTAGTCTCAGCACTTAGCATGTTAGCACTCAATAAATATTTGTTGAAGTAAATTCTTTCATGATTAAATATTTTAGCATTACAATACTCTCCCTTCTTTGGAACTGTTGTGGGCAATAGCTGAATATTTAGATTGAATTAACTTCAAAAATTCCAGTTTTTTATTGGGGCAAAGGTTGACTGTACTAGAGATTTTAACACTGAGAATTCCTTCTTGATTTGGAACTTAGGCTCAGTTCAGGCATGCATATAGCTTCTCTTTCTCTCTAGAGTATTTTAGAGGGGTCCTGCAACTAAAGACTTTAGTGAGAATTAAGTTAATATGTAGTTGCAGCTCTTGTTGCAACCAGTATCTTTATGACTGCTGGTTTTACTGTCTCCACACAATTCTCTGAGTCAGACACTAGGCTCTGCTCTATGTGATCATGACTTTAGCATAGGTCTCCATTAATCTTTCTTCTACAAAGAAGTCCTCTCTCCACAATCAATAACTGTATCATGGGAAAAGGAATTTTTTTCTTTCTTCTAAAAACATTTATACACAGGACCCAAGCAATTCTGGTAAGTGTAGCCCTTTCCTATCTCAGCCTTGCCTATTCTACTTACATATAAATATTTCATTAGATTTAATCTCATTGTAGATATTCTCTCCATCAAATCAATTCTCAGCCTATTCAGTTTTCACCCTATATAATTCCTGTCTATGTTCTTTCACATATATTCTACAGAGAGTCTACCCAATATGATAAGAGATCTTCTTCTGAGTCTTTTTATATTTTATCATTACCAATGCAGGACTCAGGACATTCATTTGGTAATCTTCATTCTATATATATTCAGCCATCTTCTTTTCTCTCCACTTCCAAAATCATATCTTTTAACACTCGATATGCTTCAGCCTATTTGTATCCAGTGGGCATGCAGCTCTCTGTTGATTTTTGAGTTACTCTCAATTTTTGATTCTTTCCAAGATTGTGGTATTTTAAAATTCAAAGCCAAGCAATACCAACAGGGTTGTATTTTGGTTTAGAGAAAACAAACAAACAGACATGGATTTCTGTTGTATGGAATAGTGTGATGTCATTAAAAGTAGTGTACAATTTTCCCAAATACATCATCTTCAGTTCTAAGTCCAAGTCATTGTCCATCAGGATTTCCTCTCTTTGATAGTAATGAGAGAATGAAAAAGCAGTTATTAATTGCTTATTATATACCACACACTATGTTAACTATGATAATTATTTTCTTTGTCGATATTTCTTGACTTTGAATTTTAAAGTATACCTACTGGATGTAGATAGGCTGAAGCATATCGAGTGTGTAAGATACGTTTTTGGAAGTGGAGGGTTTTATATTGGAAAAGGAAATGACTGAATATATATATATATATATATATATATATATATATATATATATATATATGGAGAGAGAGAGAGAGAGAGAGAGAGAGAGAGAGAGAGAGAGAGAGAGAGATTACCAAATGGATATCCTGAGTCCTGCATTGGTAACCACAAAATGTAAAAAAATCCAGAAGATGGCATCATATCATGTTGGGTAGACTCTCTGGTACCATATACCACCCACTATGTTAAGCAAAATCAGTCAATTTCAACCCTTTAAGAGCTTATATTCTAGGGAGATATAAGAACACTTTTTCATTCTTATTTTTATTCAGAAGTTCAGATTCTCATATATAAGATATAACCCTATGACTAGGGTTGGAGATTTTGGTTTGAAAAGCATGATATACTTTTTTCTAAGAGCAATGGTATGACAGGATCAAGATGGCAGAATTGCAAGAAGATATATGGCCTAGTTTCTATGTCATATCTCTTCCATAACTATCTAAAAAATGCATCAGATCAAACCCTTATTGGAAAATTCAAAGAGAAATCACAATGAGGCATTTTTTCAGCACAAGTTGAAGTAGGGAGATAACCAGAGAGGTCTGTAGACACCAGAGATGGAGTCTGATTGTAATGGACTGTCTGGAACATGCCAGGTTGTACACTGCAGCATAAGGGCAGTAAGAGATCCCAATCTTTTGGAACTTTTACCCAGAGACAAGATAACAAGATCTAAGGGAACAGGAACTTGCAGGTCTCAGATCTAGTGAGGCAGTGACCAGACTTTGTTCCAGGTGGCATCACTTTGTGAGCACTGGAAGTTTGCTGACCTCAACCTGAGCTGTCTTGAGATCCTAGAACAACATAATACTCAATATGCCTAACAAAGCAGCAGGAGGACCCAAGAAGACAAAAGGTCAGTCTAGATATATACCCCAGAAATGCTTATGCATAAAGTTCAGAGTCAAGAAGCAGGCTGGGGGGCAGCTAGGTGACCTAGTGGATAGAGCACCAGTCCTGGAGTCAGGAGGACTGAGTTCAAATCCAGCCTCAGATACTTAATAATTACCTAACTGTGTGACCTTGGCAAGTCACTTAACCCCATTGCCTTGCCAAAAAAACCTGAAACAAGAAGTAGGATGGAAGAATGAGCAAGCAAAAAAAATCCATCATTAAGAGCTATCAGGGTGACAGAGAAGCTCAAGACATAAATCCAAAAGAGAATGATTCCAAAACATTTACAAGTAAACAAAAACATCAAATAAAAGAAGACTGGAAAAGAAGGGAAAAAATACAGTGTTAGGGGAGGCATGGAGAGGAGAAAGAAGAATGGGGAAATTATCTCATATAATTGGGCTATTCAAATATAAGTCTTTGCTCCAAGGAGGAAGGTGAGGAAGGAGCAGACAACAGACACTTGAATCTCATTTCAAGAGCAATGGCATTATGATTTTGGGGCTGGAAAGCTTTAGGGGTTAGGGGAAGTGAGCACAATGGGTAAATATAATGGAGTAAAGTAAAGCTAGCTAGAATAAGACTTGGAAGTAGGTAGGTGGTGATGGTGGCAAAAATTAATTAGAAGAGTGGAGCCCAGGGGAAAAGTTCTAGGAATAAAAGGATTAAACAATCCAGGGCTTGGTTTCTGGTCCAGGTATCATGGTGACTTCTGAGAAGATAGTTTAGAAATGGAACATACAAACTCACATACTTGTGTGTATGTATATATATATATATATATATATATATATGTGTGTGTGTGTGTGTGTGTGTGTGTGTGTGTATACAAATATATGTATATATACACACATATCAATATACTAATGTACAAACTCAATGAACTAATTTTCCAACTTCATTATCATAGTCTGGATAGTAAGCATTTTTTTTTCATTTAGTTTTTTCTATATGAATTCTCAGGACAGTCCCTAGAATATTCTGGGTTTTGTTGCAATTATTATATCATATAGAAACACCAAAGTCTCACCATCTGTAAAGAATTCTTCTTCTATTTGAACTGTTTACATGACATGTTTACCTCCATGATAGTAGTGGATGCCTTAGATTCACATGCATTTTTATGTTTGTATTATACCTTAATTGATGTCATCACTAAGCAGAGGGTCATTGAAAAGGGTTATTTTTGTATTCACATTGATCAGGGAATCTTACATGATCTTAACACTTTCATTAGAGACTACTTTAAGACTACCATTTGCTTTACCACATTAAAAAGTTTTGTGTAATCAAGAAATTGATAGATTTTTATGACCTTCAACTTTGGGAAGAACAGCTCCCTACTTAGAGCTGAGATAAACCATCTGCACAAGTTCCAGAACACTTTTTCATTCTTATTTTTATTCAGAAGTTCAGATTCTCACAAATCAAGGGATTTTAGTGTAAAAAGAGTTACACAGCTTTCCAACACAACCAGTATAAAAATGCCAGCCTAAGATGTGTTCCCAGCCCCAGCCCTTCAGTCAGCAGTAACAGCGCCCCACCATTCAAATGTGAAGATGCCAACTGGCCTTTGGTGGGCAGATTTTTTTATAATAAATTTTTTATAATAAATAAATAAGAATAAATAAGCAGATATATCAAATGTGACTCTCATTTAGACTTTGGTTTGTAATAATAAATAATAAAATAAATAAATAAATTTTTTATAATGATGCAAAGTCTAATAGAATAATTGTGGCCAGGACTTTTAAACTCCAATTGACAGACTGGAGAAATTTGAACACGAAGAGAATTAAGATATCTGAGATAGGGTGACACATAAAGAATGTTCTGGGTGTTCTCAAGAACACATTAATGTCTCAAAAATATATTTTGTTGTTTTGCAAGGCAGTGGGGCTAAGTGACCTTCAAAACAAAAAACAAAAAAGGGGGGGTTAAGTGGGTTGCCCAAGGTCACACAGTTAAGTAATTATTAAGTGTCTGAGGTTTGGATTTGAACTCGGGCTTTCCTGATTCCAGGACTGGTCTTCTAACCACTGCACCACCTAGCTGCCCCTCTCAAAAATATTTTTATATTTTATATCTTAAAGTAAAATATAATTTTAATTTTTTAGAAAAAAACAATTTGTTTTAGTTTTTGTGGTTTGATGAACAAATATACTGACATTTATGTTTGAATATGCAATAAATATTCACCTTATAAAATAAAGTAAATTCTCTCAGCATACTTTCTGTTGAAATGAACTGCCAGAGTGAGAGGAGAGAGGAGTAGCATTTCCTAGGATATCATTGAAAAAAAGCTGAACAGCTATGGCTGACAGATAGAAGCTGTTAGATTTTGCTATACATCTTTCCAGAAGGTAGCAATTGCCTTCAGAGAATTTTGAGGGTGAAGAAGCCAGTTAACATTGGTGAACCCAACTAGGTTCTAGAATAAGTAAGAACGGCAGCGTCTTGCATTCTCTACACCAGTGTGTCTGTAAAGAAAGGATCTCTGAATGGAGAATAATTCATTCAGTTCTGCCTGTTCCCTTCTCATACTCAAAAATAACCTTCAAAATATAGCTCATTCTCATAAAAATTTAATAAGGATGGAAAAGTAAGGCCATAGTTGGGGGTTACTAGTATCTCCTTGATTGTATTCTTTTCTCTTTTTTTTTAGGTTTTTGTTTTTGTTTTTTTGCAATCTTTAATACTTTCAATAATATGTTCCTTTAGCATGGGTCTCCTTGGTCAGATCTAGTTGGTCTTCACCAAAAGTTACTCAATCTCATTTTTTTTTTTTTTTAGTTTTTGCAAGGCAATGGGGTTAAGTGGCTTGCCCAAGGCCACACGGCTAGGTAATTATTAAGTGTCTGAGGCCGCATTTGAACTCAAGTACTCCTGACTCCAAGGCCAGTGCTCTATCCACTATACCACCTAGCCGCCCTTCAATCTCATTTTACAGAAGAGGAAATTGAGGGTCAGAGAGGTTAAGTGACTAGATAACTGAGTTGGACTAAAAGGTCTCCCTTCTCATTCTGATATTCTGCAAATTGGACTTGTACAAGGTTATAGCACTAATAAGTTCCAGTACAATTTTGTAGCTCTGTAAACTTTTTTCACACAGATAAGGGAAGTAGTTTAGCTAGGACTTAAACTCAGGTCTTGTAACTCCAAATCTCCATTCTTGTCACTATACCACATTTTATATCTAATCAAGTGACCAGGGATATTTTACTCTGAGTGAATATGTTTAGATTGCTTTTCCCCCCTGATTATAAAATTAAACAGCAAATAACGTTAACTCGTGATAATACCACATTAAGCAATATCTACTGGAAAAGCTTTACTTGAAACAAATGCTGTTGAGAACAGCATTCTGCTGATTATACTGCAAGTTGGTAAGTGACCTTTCTCAACTTTATTTGTGAGGCTTTTCCATTTTGATTACTCTTTGTGAAATCTGATGCTCAGATATGTATCATTTTATAGCCTGCTTTTGTCTAGGGAGTTGGCATTAGAAGCTGCCTAGTGTTTTTAATTCAGAATTTCTTCTCAAAAAATCCTTAGCATCTTATACTGAATCCCTCGTTTAATCGCATATGTTATTCGTTTCTTTTAGAGCTGCATGGTGTAGTAATAAAATAAATACTACAAAATCACTGATGAGATGAAAATTGAACTCTCTGTTTCTGTGCAGCCATGTAGGTAAAACAGTAATTGGCTTTGATAATAACTTTTGTTCTTACAAACCAAAGTCTAAATGAGAGTCACATTTGATATATCTGCTTGTAATTACTATCAAAAGAAGACAATATAAAGTTTAGGTTGTTTAATGACTTAAAATAGATGGAATAAATAGCCATCTCTTATTGATCAATCTGAGACTTCCTCATCCTTCCTCCAAAATGGTTCCTAGAATTTCTTGCTGTATATTTTTAAAAATACTTCTTCTAAGCATGGTTTAATGGAACAATTAATTTTTTTGTTTTTAATCTATAATTACTATTACTACAAAGTTTTATTTTGAAGCCTACTTGTAAACTCAATGTAATTATGGTATGTCTCCATATGTGAGAAAGAAATTTAGGGTTCAAATCCTTTTTTGGTGAATTTCAATCACATCATTTGATATATTCATCTTTTTTAATTTAAGATTCCCTTTAACTTTTAACTTGATGTTTTCCTTCAGAGAAATTAAATCAAAATGTCAAAAGACTAAGACTTTTGATGCCAAAAGAGAGTGAATGTTTGGGCATTAATTTCCCAAAGGATTTCTTTAAAAAACTACAATTAACTAACTTGCATTATATCATTTCATTTCTGTTTAGTTTTGTTGTTATACATTGATTTTCATTTGAAGCACAGCACTGGCCAATGCTTGTGCAGCTGTTAAAGGGGGGCAAAAAACAACTGTGTTTTAATTCCAGTTTTAATAATTATTATATATTTGATCATTTCCTTGTGAAGTCAGTCCAGTAGCCACAGTAAGCTGATGGAGCATGACAAAGCTAAGGAAACTGACACAGTCCATTGAGTCAATGATCCTGGAATTAAAAAGTTTCTAACAAAGCTTAGGCATGATAGATGAAGCCATTACCATCAATTGTATCCAGAACCCACATTTTCAGAGCATCCTAATTACAGTAACCACATCGAGTCAATATAATATATATTAGCCATTTCCCAATCCTTGATACTGTGGAAATTATTTTTAAAATGTAATTAAAAAGGGAAAAATTATGCTGAGGTATTAATTTCAATAAAAAGGCTTTCAACTTCCATGAAAATACTGTGAAATAATGCCATGTGTCTGACTTAACATAAAGAAGTAAAGGCATTAGAATTGTGTGGCATTGTATTTTCACTAATCCATGTATATGTCTCAAGCAAAGGAAATGAGATATGTTCATCTGTGATTCTTGGTTGCTATTAAGCAGAATAAAATGGAAATGAGATAATTATCTATAAATCTGACAAAACAAATTACTATAGAAAAAATGATAAAGAGGAAGAGGGTCAAGAGACCCATGTTAGGTAGATTGCTTATCTATACAGCATGAGTTCTTCAGATAATTGATCACTTTTTCTCTTCATTTTGTCTGTGTAGATGTAGATCATTTATTTATCAAAGCAGTAGTTGAATCATGAAATTATCTGAGTGAATTTCCCTTCAACAATCAACTCAGATCAACCACATAAGCCAAAAGCTTCAGTAGTTAGAATTTCTTTCTACCCCTAGCTCCTACCCCTTTACAAATTTCAAAATTTCAAACAGATGATTTGATGATTAAACCTACACTATGCCTTCTGGAGATAAGTAGTACCTCAAATGCCAGACTTTCTATTTAATTTTTATCCAGAATCTGTAACTTCAGAGCTGGAAAGGATCTTAATAACCACCCAGACCAATGACCTCTGCTTACAAATGTGATACTGAGTAGGGGTGTGACTTACTCACTGTTAACATACTCATCCAATGACAGAGTCTGGAATAAAATCCAAGTATCTTATTCCTTAGCTCAGGGTTTTTAAATACTATACAATAAAACCTCCCATTATTTTCATGCTTTTTAGAAGTTACCATATTAAATTGTTTTAAATATCAGATGATAATTTCTTCTTCAAAATCAAAAGCACCCATCATGAGTATCTTTGGTCATCTGACTTTGGTCATAGTTCTAAAAGGATAGCAGAATCTAGTAGACTGAATTTTCTAAATCCAAACTAGGTTTTACCTAGAATTGTCCCAAGAGAAAAGTGACTGCATTAACAGACCAAGAGAGCCCTCTACCTGTCTATCTGTAGTATAGTCGTCAATGACAAACTCCTTGACCTGGAAAGCTTAAAATCAATCCAGACTGGGATTTCTTGTCCTCTCTTCCTGCTCAATGGCTTTTCACATTATTCTTGATAATAAAAATAATGCATAAGATCTCCATGTACAAACACACACACACACACACACACACACACACACAAAGATACATAGAAGATGGTTTGGGGAAAACAAGATTTCTTTTCTGTGAGTAAAGAAAGAATCCTAACAAGTTAAATAAAGAATCAAACTAAAACTATTTCCTTTAAACATAACATTAAAAATTATTATTTTTAAAAGACTTTAAATTACTTTAAGGGTATTTAGTACTGGTGAGCCATCTTAATTCTTGCAGACAATATAATTTGAAAATGGAATTATGACATGAAAGTTTCATTGTTTCTTTGTTCCAGCTAAAGACGGGGCTGCATTTAAAAATCATGCATGATCCTGAACATGCCAACCACAGAGCTCTTATAAATCAGAGCTATGGAATCAGTTTGCCATTTATTAATAAGAGAAAACCAGGACATGTAAGTAATGAGTTGTTTTAATGGCCTCTTATTATTTTTCTTTAAAATTAAAAAAGTAAATTACTGGTAATAGAAGAAGTAATGTGCCTTCTTTTCAAATAAGGTTTTGCTCCTTTTTCTTTTTAATTTCTTATCTCTATAATTACTGAGATAATTTTATTTTGTTTGTTAAAATTGGTTGAGCAAAAATTGAAAATTGAAAATTTTATTTGGAGATAATTTAGTTTTATATATTTTGTTTACTGACATTTCTAAATAGCATAGTTATTTTGAGACACATACTATAATACCGGGGGGGGGGCAGATATAATTTAGCAACTGTTAGAATTAATAGAAAAATCCTAAGAATGTTATTTCAGTGATGGAAAAATAAAGTAAAAATAATCGCATAAAATGAGATATAATACTGTAAACATGTATAAATTCTAAAATCTCATTACAAGTAATGTGATGAATTAATCTTTTCTGTTTTAACTTGGTGTTATTAATTTAATGTCTACCATATTAGATGGGGGGATATAAGCAAAAGAATTTGTTTAGAAAAACATTCGATAATCTTAGATTCTTTCTAGGCTTTGTCAGTGATGATGTATGACTTAGAAATGACTCACTCTCTGAGTTGTTTTCTGCACCTCTTACTATACTTTTGGGGACAAAAATGAAGTACCAATGAAGTTTACACACACACACACACACACACACACACACACACAGATATACAGAAAATGCCCAATTACTATTTGGATCTGGAATCACCATTAAATGACTTAATTATCACACCTTTCTAAATAAGTCAATTAACCTGATTTTCTCTAAATTTTCTCTCTTCTTAGTTTCTATCAGTTTCTGCTCAGAAGTAACTCCGATTTCTTCTTTTTTCCTAAATAGGAAATTGTAATTTTTTTTTAGCACTATACAACAAAAAGATCTACTACTAGCAAAACCACCTTTTAAATTATTCTTGTGAATTTGCAATTTGGGGACTTAAACAAATCTTTTCTGTCATGTAACTTTAAAATCTATTGTGAATTATTTTAGACCTATATTTTGAATAAATATGTAGTTTTTCCTGCTCTATCAGTTACAGAAATCTAACCTTTTTTAAGTGGAGCTAGACAGAGACTTTATAAGTTTATTGAAGTATCACTCAATTAAATGTTAACAGCTTATCTGCTGCTCCTGAGCCTAAAGCCATTATAATCAAACTGTCATTTCTCCCTCCCTTTCTTTTCTCTCTTTCTCCCCTTTCCCCCCTCCTCTCCTTTCCTCTCTTTCTATGTTTCTTTGCCCATCTGTCCATCTGCCTTTCTTGTTAGAACATCATTAGCTGGGTGCAGAGAATTTACTATTGATCTAAGGCATTCACAAAATTACATTCAAACTTCATCCATTTGAATAATGAAATTTTAAGATGAGTGCCTCTAAAAATACTGTGCTTTGGTTTTATGACCCTAGATGAAGAGGTGGTAGGGGAGTTTGGAAATTGATTTTTCATCCAGAATTGTGAGACAGAATCTTAGTTAGTTCTTCATTGAGTTTTCCAAAGTGAATAGATAACTCCAATATTGCATGTGTAGTATTTAGAGAATGTTTAAAAGTCTCAATTACAAAAACCTCTGGAGAACCATTTTCACAGGCACCACTGCTGATTTATAATAATTAATAGGATAGGTGAACACAGTAATCTGGAGGTATCAAGCACCCATTCACTATGATAAAGGTCTTTCTGATTTTCCATAGACTCTGACCCATGAAATCTACCTGGACACCTTCAGGTTATGTGTACATGACCACCCACTGGATTATTCTACTGAAATAACCAGTTTATTAGTAAGCTGAGGAATAATTTCATTCCAAATGGTTGAGTCTATAGCTTTATATTGACCCAGGCATTCATTAGTGTTAATTTTTTTAAAAAAAGATCATTTCCATTGTGTTTCAATTAACATATGAATTATACAGAGAGGTCTGTATTGAATGAGAAATTTTCGGGTATTTGGTTTTAAACAACATAAATGGCATCTGTGAATGATACAGTTGTGAGTTACCATGTATAAAAATGCTTTTTGAAAACAGTTGCCCAAACTAAGGGGCAATTTGTCTAGCACTTGATACATAGTTAATTGGGTGGGGGGAACAGCATCATAGCTAATGGCTTTTTAAAACCACTCTAAAATGTTCAGAGGTAGAATCTCATCCCGCTGCAGAGAACCACATACTCAGCCATTCCAAAATCACAGGACTTAGAAAGGTTAATCTTTTTTTGGGGGAGATTTCTGAAACATCTAGTTTGTGCATATTTCTGTCTAGTATCCCCAAATACATTTGAAAGCTTATTAAGTTCCTGTGGAGGATTTAGCTGATGTGACTTTTAATATTATCAGGGATTTTCATGCAAATGAAGAGATAATGAATAACATACATATTCAAACAGCTAAATTCTACTAATAAGGTAAAATTACTTTCATAATTTGTAATCTGTGAACTCCCGCACATATAAAACTAGTAGACAAATGGCAAAGTGAAAAGTGATTCAGTCTCAGACTAAGTAGTATTGTGCAGGATCTCAAGCCAATCTTATCATTTTAAATAAATAAGTAAAGACTGCTTCAAGATATGTGGTTTTGTCTAGGTGTTGGGTGAAGTGTCTTTGCTGGTACAAGGACAAGGAAAACTGATATTCTTCATTTTTTTCTCACCAAAGTATGGTTCCAGTTAGGTGTTATAAGTAATAAAGCTCTGTGAAAAATTTGACTTCGATTTATCACCAGAAACAGAAAGATTTCTTAAAAGACTTGTACTATGTATATGTTAACATGAATTTTAAAAGAAAGATTATGAATGCATAGCAAAACAGCAGAAACAAAACATTGCTTTGAATTGCAGCACAAATAACTCTGATTATAACTGTTATGACCTAGAAAAGAATCATAAAAGCATTTTTCTTTTTGGCAAGATATGAGTTGTTGTAGAATTATGCCAGTCCTTTGGTCCCACTTTCCAAATAAATAAATATATAATGCAATGTAAACTTAGAAT
This sequence comes from Macrotis lagotis, assembly GCF_037893015.1. Classification (NCBI taxonomy): domain Eukaryota; kingdom Metazoa; phylum Chordata; class Mammalia; order Peramelemorphia; family Peramelidae; genus Macrotis; species Macrotis lagotis. The sequence continues at coordinate 156,212,260 of NC_133661.1, forward strand.
CTTTTACTTATTCATGAGGTTGAATTTAATACTATTATGATTTCTAGTTTTTATGAGTCATATGTTATGCAGTGTTTTTCACTAACTTAGTTGGGTGGCAACTACACCCCACAAATCATGGCTTCATTCTTTACTGGTTCACTTGAGGGGGTGTCTACTAATCTCTCACTCCATCAGGGAAAGTGCATTCATTTCTGAAATGATCAAGTCCCATAAAGCAGGCAATTGTGTTAATTTCAGATGATTAGAAGAAGCACCAGAAGTGAAAGAGTGGGGACAGTGGGGAGAGGGGGCGGGGAAGGAATGGGGGCGTTTCAAAACATGATTGTGTTTTAAGCCCATGCATATGGCCACAATTACAGTCACAACATAATTTGGCAACGGTAGCAGAATTAGATTTAAACAAATTGATGTTACACTGCAGTAATTCAGAATGAGCTTGTTGCATTTATAAACCATAACAAGAACAGTGAATTAATAAAGCCTTCTTGTCACTAAAAATAAAAAAGGGAATAATTGCTGAGAACAGAGTTAAGTTAACAGATGACTGTCGTCAGCATCCTTTCAGCCCAGATATGGGAATGTGAAGGTCACCCCCATCTCAGATGACAAAGAGGGAGCATTTTTGTTGGTAAACAAATTAATCTTTTGAAAGGTCACCATTTGTTTTAAGTTTTTATCCAGTTCTTGTCATCTGGAATCAGAGATTGACTGTCATTTTGCTAGGCAGGGGTGCAGTTGAAGCAGGCAAAGCTGCTTCTGTACAAATCAGCATTCCTTGACAAAACTCAGTGCCTGATTGCGATGCTATGGGCGGCTGGTTTACAGCTGTCTCCGGACAAGAATGGAGGCCCACCCCTGAATTCCAATAAGATAGGCCTGCATATTCTGCCTGGTGTAAGCTGGCCCCTTGCCCACAAGTAAAATGTATTGTAGTTCAAGCCAGCAATTATCTCTTTTACTTCCTTCTGTGCTGCTTCTGTTCCCCTTTTCAAAAAACAGATGTGGTATTCACCGAAGTTCTTCATCTATTCTTTCTCACACCTGCCATGGCAGAATTTTGACAGAGGTAGAATTTGGGGGAGCCAGCAGCAGACTACCAGCTGGAATTTCTTTGAGACATGTTTAAAGGAGAAGTGTTGATTTTTTTTTTTCAGGAAATGCATAGTCAGCAACTCGGAACCCCCTTTTCTAGGAGCATGTTTGAAGTCAATTAAATTAGGTGAACAAAAGGAAATGGCTTTAAGAATATTTTGAAATTCCATATTCTATTTATGACATGCAGTCATTACCTAAGGATTGAAATGACATGCACGGTAACCTTTTAAAATGATTCTCTTCTCTTGCCTGTAAAAATCAAGCTGGTAATCCTTGTCAGAGAACTATTTGTTGTTGTTTTTTAAATGCCATATCCAGGACAATATAGTCAGTAATAATATATTACTTTTTTGAGACCACATTGATTTGGAATAGAGGTTGACTTGGAGACAATGAAAAAAACCATCCAGCTCCAGAAACAAGAATTAAAGCAAACTCCCTACTAATGAGGAGTTTCCAAGTTTCTCCAGATTGGTTTGATTCTTGATTTTTCCTTTATCCTTAAATTTCATATGCCTGGCTCAACTCCGAACTCAAAGACTTCCAGACAAAGAAGGCCCCTCATTAATTTTTTCCCTTCTCTGAATTCCAAGTCCTTACAGCTTATCCTAGGGTGCTCAAGCTGTTTAACTTTATAGCACTAACAGCACTGCTACAAACTTAAATCTTGATTTCTCTTCACAAGGATTTGTTAATCAGATTACATTTTCAGAGGAACAAAGAGTTTCTTAGTAGATCTTGGTGGTAAGTAGTTCTATGCCCTCTAGGGTTAATCATCCCCAGTCCAGACCACTCATATGGCAATTAGTTAAATACTTTCTGGCAACACTCCTGATTTTGTTGTCTTTGATTATTTTTGAGTCACTGCTTGATCAGGAGGAGCTGCACTAAATGATCTTTAAGGGTTCTTTCTATTTCTGTTTAACTGTTCTTTCCCCAAATAGACTATAAAATCCTTAAGGAACTTATTTTTAAGTGACTTTCCATAGCCTGCAACACTGAACTGTGACATATTGCACATGATAGGTCAGTTCTAAATATTTCTAAGTTGATTCTTTTTCTTTCTTTCCTTTCCTCTGGTTTCTCTCTGTAGGAGGTTCAGTTGTTTTTAGTTTGTGACTAACCTATTATTACCCAATATAGAGTTTTCTTGGCAAAGATACTGGCATGATTTGCCATTTTCTTCTCCAGCTCTTTTTATAGATGAGGAAACTCAGGTAAATTTGACCAGATTTACCCTCTGGTCTCAGCATTGAAATAACAACTTTGAATAGCCTTCATTAGCAGGAGGAGTGGCAGAGGGATAAGGATTCGGCTTGTGATTTCATTCACATAGGGAGATCCCAGGTGAGGAAAATCCCTCTATCCAAACAGTCCAGTACCTGTTCAGTTCATGTAGTGTTATGAATACGAGTTCTATGAATATTGCAAGAATGTTTGCTGCTCCTTTTTGCAATCCTTATACCGTATTACTCCTAGAACCTTTTTCAAAGAATGTATGATGTATGATTTCAGTGGTACATTGAATTCCCAGTGAGGTGATGCTCTTTACTGATGGAGTTTGGCATTTGATCTGTAACTCATAGTCATAGAGAGTTGCCTATAGCACTGAATCAGAAATATCTAGGTACAAATTCTCTTTTTGATACATACTGGATATGTGACCCTGGGCAAATCACAATCAGTATATGTCAAAGGCAAGGCTTGAACCTAGATTTTCTTGTCTCTAAAACCAGCGATCTATCATAAAACACTGTCTTTTTGTGTGCCTGGAAATTATTTTTAAAATGTTATTTATTTTATTTTTAATTTATGAAATAAAATAAGTTTTTCTATACCATAACAGACTAATAAAAAATGACTGCACAAGAAACTGCAAATCTATTATGTACAACTTGCTATTCTTTTAAAATGTATAATGAATTTATCATGTAAACTTCCTTTTCTTTTTTTCTCCTCTTCTCAACCTAGATATATCTACCAATAGACACAAATGTATCTGTGTGTCTCTATGTAATCATATTCTTTTTATCATTTCTTTCTCTGGATGCAGATAGAGTCTTCAACTGTTCTTTGTAGTTAATTGGGTATTTATAATAGTTAAAGTGACTTAGTTGTTCTTGAAACAGTATTGTTGTTACTGTATACAATGTATTCTTGGTCCTCTTCATTTCACTCTTCATTATTTTGTGCAAGTCTATCCATATTTTTCTAAAATCAACAAGCTCAGCATTTCTTATGGCACAGTGGTATTCCATCACAATCAATATCACCACTTGTTCAGTCACTTGACAAGCATCCCTATAATTTCTAGTTCTTTGTCCCAAGAGCTTATATAATAATTTTAAAACATAAAGGTTATTTACCTTTTCTAGTGACCATCTTTGGAAATAGACCTAGAGTGTCATTGTTATGCCAAAAGGTATAGGCATTTTAATAACTCTTTGGGCATAATTCCAGATTGCTCTACAAAAATGGTTGAATCAGTTCACAGTCCTGCAGTGAATTGTCCCAATTTTCCCATATCCTGTTCAACATTTGTTGCTTTCCCCTTCAGTCAATGTAATTTACATTTCTCTAATCAAGAATGATGTAGAGCATTTTTATATGACTATAAATTGTTTTGATTTCTTCATCAGAAAACTTCCTGTTGATTTTCTTTGACCACTTATCAATTGGGAAATGACTTATATTCTTAAACATTTTAAAAAGTTCTTCATTTATTTGTGATATAAGACCTCTACCTGAACAACTGTGTATAAATTTTTTTCACCAGTTTCCTGCTTTCCTTCCGTTCTTGGCTATACTTTCATTTATACAAAACCTTTTAAATTTAATGTAATCTAAGTTATCTATTTTATACCTTATTCTCTCTATTTCTTATTTATTTATAAATTGTTTGCCCATCCATAAGTCTGATAAGGAATATGTTCCAAGTTCTTCAGATTTTCTTGTAATATCTCTCTTTATATCTGGGTCATGTATCCTCTTTTTTATCTTATCTTAATAAACAGTGTAAGATATTAGTCTTTGTTCAATTTTTGCCGTACTGTTTACAGTTTCCCAACAATTTTTTAAACCAAATAATAAATTCTTATTCCAAAAACTTCCTATTTATACTTGTCAAGTACAAGGTTACTATAATTTATTTGCTGCTGTAAATTGTATGTCAATTCTGTTCAACTGATGTACTTTTTTATTTCTTAACCAGGACCAGATAGTTTTAAAAATTACTTCCTTATAATATAGTTTAAGGTCTGGTCTACTGAACCTTCTTCCTTAATTAATATTTCCTTTGATATTCTTGACTTTTTGTTCTTCCAAATGAATTTTGTTATTTTTTTCCAATTCAGTAAAATAACTTTTTGGTAATTTAATTGGAATGGTACTGAATATATAAAATAGTTTAGATAAAACTGACATTTTTTTATTATATTAGCCCTACCTATTCATGAACAATTAAAATTTTTCCAATTTTTAAAATCTTATTTTATTATTTAAAAAGTTTTTCTAATAATTTTATAAATATATTTCCTAGGTTTGTTTTGACAGGTGTATTCCTGGATATTTTATCTGTTATTTTAAATAGTTATTTTAAATGGGGTATATCTTATTATCTCTTCTTGTGAGAATTCTTATAGTAGGCAAGTAGACTTCATCAAGTAAAATTAGTCATATACCCATCAGTAGGATTATTAGGCAATTATTAAACAAAAGTAACTACAAAATCTCTTTATTCAGTTTTTTCAAATGGCAATTTATTGTCAACATTTTCCAAGCACTGAAAATGAAAATGAGTGAGTTTTTCTTTCAAAAGTTTGCAAGGTGGGAACCTTCAGGCCATGGGACTACTACTGAAATGATCTTAAACACTTGACCCATCTCACTATAGTCTTGAATTTGTCATTCTATTATCCATAAATTTAAGCCAAGAGTCTAGAATGTAATACAAAGGAAGATAGTTCTATCATCATCTATTACTTCTATTGAATGTTTATGAGTAATATGATGATAATTGCTGAAATAATACATTGATCAAAATACTTAGGGAGAGATAGATAGACCAGTAGTCCCCATTCGAACAAAAGAAATTGTTCTATAGGTTATAAAATGGCAAATTACTTAGATGCTAAACCTTCTGGTTAGAGAATTATCTGTTATGTGTCATAACAAAAATCACCCTCCCCAAAACATCGGAAGATCTGAAAGTAACCCTGTGTAATTTGATCTGGGGCAATTATAATATAAATTGGGTTTAGATGTATTAATGTCAGCACTAAGAGAAAACTATCTGATAGGCAGATATAGGCCCAGGGAGTCAACAATGAGTAAAAGAGATAGAAATTTTTTAAAACATAGAAGCTAGATTAAATTGCAAGATGAGTCAGTAAGATTGAAGGAAAGGGTATAGATAGCCTAAAGAGCAAGAGAAAACAGTAAGATCATGGTGAGTGGAAGGTTCAGTGACAGAAAATTAGAACATAAGTTATTTTGAAAATGGCAGCTTTGATCAGGAATTGCCTGATAGGTTTAAACTTAAAGGAAGGGATTAAATGGTGGTGGCTCAGTGCTTCTCAAAGACCAGCATTTCTGGTTAAAAATGGAAATAAAAATCAGGAGGGGAGCAAGATAGGAATGACTGGAGGACCCTAGAAGAGCAAAAGGAAGAACTTCATGTTCTGGGAATGAAACTTTTCCAATGGATTGTAGTTCTTAACTCATTCAGTCCTGGTGCTTACTTATGGGAGCAACTTACATCATTCACATTGTTCACAATCTTTGTTTATTAGTAACTTGAAGTCTTGCTTTAAAGACCTTAACAATGAATTGTACTTACAGCAGATCTAATCTGTATGGACAGTTCTCATGTTTTAATCTCTGGAAACTATTGTAAAACACATTGCATTTTTTCCTCATAGAAACATCTTTATAATTGAAGACTTTGATCCTTCAAGGATTTGGCACTACATAAATCATGTCTATGACCAACAATAGATTAAAAAAGCAAATATAAATATTTCTAAATCTCTCTGATAACTTGATATAAAAAATAGACTTCAAATCACAGGATGGTATTGTTCAAAAAGATGGTGATCACAGAATCACAGAATGTCAGAGTTTGAAGACTTCAGAGTTCATAGAGTCTTAATCATAGGTGAACAAGAATCCCTTGTTCTAATTCATATGAAATTATTCTTATATCAAAACTAAATTTGACTCTGTGTAACCTTAATCCATTAGTCCTAGTTCTGCTGACTAGAACCAAGAAAAAGAAGTCCAATTGCTCTTCCACAAGAAATGACACTAAATATTTGAAGATTTGGATTGTACCCCTGTAAATTTTCTCATCCTTAGAAATTTCCCAAACATTTTCAGTTGATCCTAATAAGGCACAGATTCAAGGTCCTTTTCTATCCCAGTGGTCCCTTTGGGCATTGTCCAGTTTATCAATGCCTTTCCTAAAAATAGTGTCTCCCAGAATTGAATAGTCTATTAATATTGTAAATAAAGTACAACTGTCACCTGCTTAATTGTGGACATTTTGCATTTCTTAATGAAGCCCAAGATTAGGAAATTAGGGCATTCAGGGGAAAAAAACTCTTATTAATCACCTACTATGGACCAGGCACTGTGCACTTTACAAATATTATCTAATTTCATCTTCATGATAAACCTAAGTATTAGTAAGTGCCATTATTATCCTCATTTTATGGAATAGGAGACTGCATCAGGCTGATGTTAAGTAAGTAAGGGTCAAACCGCTAGGAAGTGAAAAGGAAAGTTCACTTCTGAACTCAGGACTTCTTCACTTCATGTCATCTAACTGCTTGTATCTCAGCATACATATAAATAAATGCTGTTTCCCCAAACAGAATGCAAGCATCTTAAGGACAGGGATAATTTTTATCTTTGAATCTTCAATGCTTAGCAAAGTCCCTGGTGCTAAGACTTAAAATGTTTGTCAATTACTTAATTTCTTGCTTGACTGACTAGTGGACCTTTGCTAACCTCCTGATTGCAAGATCAGCTCTCTCCCCACTATAATGAGAATCTTGTGAGAGGCCTAGATTGTACAAGCTATACCATTCCACCACACTCGATGTAGATGCTTTCTGTGTATCCAGCTCAGCTAGTCCCTACCTCTATGATCCTAGGCAGATCCCTTAACCTCTCTGGGCCTCTTCTTCTTTCCCTGGAAAATGGTCTCTTAAGGTCCTTTTGAGTTCTAAATCTCAATCTCTTAACAGTCCTCCCCATAAAGATACACATTTTGAAAGAGAACATTACCTTTTCTCTAATAAAGTTACTCAGGCAAAGTTACTCTAGGAACTCTATCTGAGGGACACTCAAGAATCATAAATTCTGCCAGGTTACACTTAAACTATTTTTAGATGTAGAATAGATACCCAGAGAAAACAGACATATAAAACATTCTATTTGTAAAAATCATCAAAGCCAGAGATTTTTGAACCTAACCTTGTTGCTATCTTCTAGTGTCTAACAGTCTCCATAACAAGTAAATTTTGTTTTTCTTCCTGACTTAAAATACCTCATTCTTGCATAGAAGATGACCATCAAAACACTTGAAAAACTAGAGAGTAAAATAGTTCTGGCTATTTCCTACTTGGAAAATAAAAGTAGAATACCAAAATGTGAATTTAATTGGCATTTTACAGGTTTGATGAACTGACACAGGATGCTGGCCGAGTATCTTTAGAAAAAAAAATGAAAAGGAAAAAACCTCAAATTCTCTTCCCACCAAATTTGAACATTATCTAATATTCCCTATTGTCATTCTCTACCATCAAGGTCAGCCATACTACTATATAAGGTCCATGATTAGATTTTCTTAAAAAATTAAATTAATATAGATTGGGAGAATTAAGGAGTTAATAGTCAAGACATTAATTTGGGTGAGAATGCCTCTATTGTGAGCTCTTTCCTCCCCTTTGCAGATCTACCTGGGCATCTCTACAGCAAACTTTACCAATCCAGTCTTGAAATTATAGTGAAGCCCAGTGGAGTCATTGAAGTAGGTCTTAGTACAGCTCAGGAAGGGATGCCAAATTAAATAAAAAGGGCCCCAGCAGTTCTGCAGCTGCAAACCAACCAAACTGCTGGTATGAGGTAAATGAGAACCAAACTTAATTTCACTTATGACCCCAGAAGTATTTAAAGGGAAATGCCAAGAGACTGCTGCACTATTCTACAATAAGAGTATAATAGCAATAACAATACTAATTATGACAAAAGCAATAACATAGTCAAAAATGCATATAGAAATCCCTGCCATTTAATTCTATTTCTTCTTTATTCCTGTGTTGTATTATAAATGTTTTAAAATATTATTTCAAATTCATATATTGTGAATATCAGATATATATATGTATATATACATATATATAATTAATCAACAATCATTTAGCACGCATCTATAGCTACTATGTACCGGGAATTGTCCTTGACACAATGGCTAATAATGATAATAATAATCTCTCATTACATTCTAATGGGGGTTACAATATAACCATATACACGTTAAAGAGCACTGGCTTCTGGTTTCTATATTTCTTGTTTCTTGTGACATCAGTGCTGGTGTTCACATGGTTAAAAATTCAACCACATTTATGCCTGAACAGCTTTTTTTTCTTGCATTGGAAATGAGGGAATGTGGTCAAGATGGAGGAGTGAGAGGAAGCATTAATATCTGCTTCTTCCACTTATACCTCTGACAAAGATCTAGAAAATCCTGAGTAGAAGAGGCAAGGCAAAATCACAGTGAGTCATTTTTCTAGGCCATGACAACTTAGAGAGATGGATATAGAAGTCTGCAGACTTTGGGGGGACAAACTTTAGCTAGACGCCTCTGTAGTACAGAGCATTTCAAAGTTCAGGAATTAACAGGGACCACACCAAAGCATTAGGTCAGAAGGAACTCCCAGGACATTCCTGAAAAAGCATCATTCACAGCAACAGATGTCATCTGGAAGTTCTGTTGCCCACTATCCATTTTTGAGTCATACATCCATGGCAAGAAAAGTAGTCAAAAGCAGGTGGAGAAGGCTATTGGCCCTAGTTGTGAACAAACTCTGGAAGCCCATACAAGTTTTGGGGCTCTGATTCCAAGAACAGACTGCAGCATCCCAGATCAAAGGGAACTCCCTAGGTTATTTATTCTGAAGCTTCATAGCCTACCAGCAGGCTAACAGTGGCTGAGTTTCAGTCTACTGAAACTCTCAAACCAAGGACAAACTGACATAAACACATCTGGGTCAAGAATCCAGACCAGGAGAACAGTGAGCAGATCTCCTCCAAGATTACACAACTTTAGGAACATTGAAAGTTTGCAAGTCCCCAAGTTGAGCTGTAAAGGCAGCAGAAGAATGTAAGAGGATAAAAACTCATGTCAGATATCCCTCATCCCCACCCTAGAAGTGTACAGCACTAACATAAAGATCAAAGTCAAGAAAGAGGCTAAAGGATGAACAGACAAGAAAAATATTTCTCCGTAAAGAACTTTTATGGTGATGGGAAATTTCAATCCATTTCCTTCTCCAGGGGATTAAAGCAAACAAAATTACATGACTTGTTCAGGATCACTCAACTAATAAACATCTGAGGTCAAATTTGAACTCCGCTCTTCCTGACCCCAAATTCAGAGCTCTATCCATTAAGACTTCTACCTGCCTCATGAATCAGAAATATCTGAATTCAAGCCTTACCTTAAACATTTACTAGTTACGTGACCCTGGGCAAGCCAATTAACTTCCCTTAAGAGTTAATTTCCCCATGTAGAAAATGAAGATGTAAAGGATTCCATGACCTCTCAAGCTCCTAAAATGATGATCCTAATTCAGACCTTATCTTCTAGATTATTCTGGTTTCTTCTAATTGATCTCCAATCTCTCCTATCTCCAATGCCAAAATAATCTTCCCAATACACAGTTCTGAATTAAGTTACTCCTATGCAAAACCTTTGGTGACTATCTATTGTATACAAAATAAAGTACATTCCAGCATTTAGATCACTGCAGAGTCTGAACTGAATCCATCTTGCTAGCCCTGTTTCATACCATTCACATTTACCTGCTCTTCATTACAGTCAATCTGAACTAACTCTTTCCAGGTCTCATCCTGCCATCTCCAGGCTCTATGCATGTTTTTCATGCCCAGCACTTAGCCTCACTTGTGTAGCTAAAAAAGATGAGGTTTTGGTTTAGGGACCAACTTGGGATTTTTGAAAGAGTCATGCAATTTCTTTTTAAGTTAATTTTTTGAATACCTTTAGTTTTTACATCATCATTTTTCGAAATTCACTTCTCCCTTTCCTTTTTTGCTCTTCTAACAAAGAAAGCTTTAAGCAAAATCCATAAAGACCATGCCCAACGCTCTAAGCAATACTTTATAGACAACTCTCTGCCAGAAGGAAGAGATACAGATATCATCATCTGCTCTCTGGTATCAAAATTGGCTATTATCATTACGTGGAGTTCAGCTTCCTTTGAATTCTCTCTTTAATCACATTATTGTCATTATTTGTTATTTCCCTGGGTCCTCTTGCTTAAGTTGTATCAGTTCATACAAATCTCCCATATTTTTTTCTGAACAAGCTACATTTTCATTTCTTACTGAGCAATATTTCATTACTTTTATATACCATAATATTAACCATTTCCCATCCCCAGTCGATGGCTACCCATTTTGTTCCCAATTTTTTGCTACCTCAGAAAGTATTGCTATAAATATTTTGATATTTGTGGGGTCATTCCCTTCCTATCTTTGTCTGCCTTCTGCACTAATAGAGGGATCACTGAGTAGAAGGGTAGGAAGAGTTTAGTGACTTTTTTTTCTATTTGAAATTGTTTTTCAGAATAGTTTGACCAATTCACAGTTCTACCAGTGGTAGAACCCCTTTTCACAAGTCCCTCCAACAATGTGATGAGTGTGAAGTGAATTTTCAGAGTTATTTTTTAAAATGCATTACTCTTACTATTAGGATTTGGATCAAGTTTTCATCTAGTTGTTGAGTTTACAATTTTTCTTTTGAAAAGTACTCCTACTCTTTTACCACTCTGTCCTATTTGTGTCAAATTCCTATGTATCTAGAATATCAAACTTTTATCAGAGAAATTTGAGTCAATTTTTCCTAGTAAATAGCTTCTTTTCTTTATCTAGAAGTTATTAAATACCCCAATGCAATACAACCTGTTTAATTCTAGATTTAGAATAATTTGGGGGGGGTTGTTTATTCTATTAATTTTAGGTCTATCTTTTCATGGTCCTTTATTTTTTTCTCATAGATGTTTTATTTTTCCAATTACATGTAATGAAAGTTTTCCACTATTCATTCAAATGCATATTTATCAGTTACATAGTTTCTTTCCTCCTTCCCTTCCCACACTACTCTCCTCAGTAGCAAATAGTCTAGTGAACATTGTACATATACATTTGTGTTTAACATGTTTACAGAATTAGGACTAAGGGAAAAGAAGAAAACCATGGGAGGAAAGAATAACATAGGAGAAAATTTTAAAAGTGAAAGTAGTGTTCATTCAGATTCTGTAGTTTTGAGTTTTTTCTGGTTTGTTTTTCTTTGTCAAGATGTGGATACAATTGTCTATAACAGGTCTCCCAGGGTTTTCCTAGTTCTCTAAGCTGCTGAACGGAGCTTCATCCATCAAAATTGATTTACCCAATGTTGTTGTTAATGTGTACAGTATTCTCTTGGTTCTGTTCCCTTTACTCAGCATTCCTGTAATTCTTTCCACCCTTCTAGAATCAACCATTCATGGTTTCTTAAAGAACAATAGTACTCCATAACATTCATATACCATAACTTGTTCAGTCATTCCTCAATTGATGGGCATTCCCTCAATTCCCAATTCTTTGCCATTACAAAAAGAGCTGCTATGAATATTTTTGAACATGTGGGAGTTTCCCCATTTTTTTATGATTTCTTCTGGATATGGGCCCTATATTGGTATTTCTAGGTCAACAGGATAATAATTTTATTGCTCTTTGGGCATAGTTCCATACTGCTCTACAGAATGTTTGTACTGGTTCACAACTCCACCAGTAGTGGATTGTTTTCCTTTTTGCCATCTTAAGCCATCTGATAGATGTAAGGTGATACCCCATAGTTAATTCAATTTTCATTTCTCTAATCAGTAATGATTTGGAGCATTTTTCCATATAATTTTATGTAGCTTTAATTTCTTTGTTTGAAAACTACCTGTTCATACCCTTTGACCATTTATCAATTGGGGAAGGATTTGTAACCTTATAAATTTGATTCAATTCTCTTTGTATTTTAGAAATAAGACCTTTATCAGAACCCTAGCTGTGAAAATTGTTTCCCACCTTTCTGTATTCTTTCTAATCTTGACAGCATTGGTTTTATTAGTGCAAAACCTTTGTAATTTAATATAATCAAAATCATCCATTTTGCAATTTATAATTTACCTTTATATCTTGTTTGGTCATAAATTTCTCCTCTTTTCATGAGGCTTACAGAGTATTTCTTGATCTGCTAATTGGACTATGGTATCACCCTTTATGTCTATACCCTGAACCTATTTTTGACCTTATTTTGGTCTGTTTTGGTCTAATTTTTGCCATACTATTTTCCAGTTTTCCCAACAATCTTTGTCAAATAGTGAGTTCTAATCCCAGAATCTAGTGTCTTTGGGTTTGGCAAACAATAGATTACCACTATAGTCATTTACTACTATTATTTTGTACCTAGCCTAATCCACTGATCTATTACTCTATTTCTTAACCAGGCAGTTTTGATGACTGCTGCTTTATAGTATAGTTTTAGATCTGGTAGAGCTAGGACACCTTTCTTTACATCATTTCCCTTGATATTCTTGACCTTTTGTTGCTCCAGATGAATTTTGTTAATATTTTTTTTCTAGTTCAGGAAAATAGTTATTTGATAGTTTGATTGGCATGTGGCACTGAGTAAGTAATTTAATTTGGCTTCGAAGAATTGTCATTTTTTTACCAAGGTATTTATAGTAATGAACCAACTCAATGGACTGTCCATCCAAATAGAATGATATTTGGAAAATGGCCATTCTTTATTCATTAGATTTTGTTTTGGTAGAAATTGCAGATGACTAACTGTTATGCAGCATCTAATCTTAGAGAGGTACCTGGGGAACTGAGAAGTAAAAATGACTTGCCCAGGGTCTTGGAGCTGGCGTATGTCAGAGTCTTGCTGATTCTGAGGCCAGAAGTTTATCCATTCCACCATGCCACCTCCACCAAATTCTTTGGGCAAATTCTTTATTCACCTTTAGATCATGAACTCATTGAGGGCAGGTACTGTTTTCTCTCTCTTTTTTTGTATCCTGAATGTTTATCAAAGTGCTTGGCATAAGTACACACTTAATAAATGTGTGACTCTTAAGTCTGAAATTAGGTCTTGATGAGTATTGTGATTTTTATGTAATCCATAAGTGGCAATACTGAAATTATATCCTCTGGGTTCAACACCTGTTGCCATTCATAATAAGTCACTATTATAAGAAGTTTCTTGGGAACAGAGGCTGTTTCATTTTGTATTTATAGGCCTAGGACCCTAGAATGGTACTTACATAGTTGGTTCTTAATAAATGCTTGTGATTGGTTGATTGATCATTTATATATAAGTATATATATATATATATAGAGAGAGAGAGAGAGAGAGAGAGAGAGAGAGAGAGAGAGAGAGAGAGAGAGAGCAAAAAAAATTTAATTTGTATAATCTTCTGATGCAATGATTTCAAAGTTGACAACTTTCTGATCTAATCTATGCCAACCTTCCTCCTCCCAACCCTCAAATTAAAAAACTTTGTTTCCCAAGCCAGGATAAAAATTAAGCAAATTAGATATGCACTAAGAGAATTCAAAAAACTCCAAAAGGGAGTCTAGTGGCTTCTTCCCCTCTTGCACATGGAATGAAGGAAAGAAGAAACTATGTAGGTAATAGGAAGAGAAATATGAGGCTTGTTTTGATTGCAAGGCAATGGAGTTAAGTTACTTGCCCAAGGTCACATAGCTAGGTAATTATTAAGTGCCTGAGGCTGAATTTGAATCAGGTCCTCCTGACTCCAGGGCTGGTGCTCTATTACTATTCACTGCATCATCTAACTACCTCAGAGCAGTCTTAAGAGATTTGGAAGCAAATATGCTGCTGGATAAGGCTCAGAAATCCCAGGGTTAAACTGAGGTCATTCTTGAATGATGGTGCCATGAAAAGTGCCACAGAAGATATGGGAGGAAGCTGAGCTATGAAGACAAAAGTATTTTGAATTGTGAACTTTTGTGGGGAGGGCCACCATCCTCCTTAGGGCAACAAAAGAGAGCTCACTAGAGAAAGAATGTGATAACCATTGCCTCTCTAAAGGGACTTAAGTACTATTCCCTTATCTGTTCTCAGTTGTCTTCAGTAAACCTATTCTATGGTTAATATATTTTTTTCCTTTTTTAGCCTTATAGAGGGCTGCGAGTGCTTTGGGAGAAACAAGGAAGATTCTGGTGTTCTAAAAACATGAGTGGGGAGTGAAGTGACCTATAGAGATTTTTATTAGAGATCTCCCACATGAGCTTAATCTATCAGTCAGAGATTGAAGTGAGATATTTGAGTTACATAAATATTGGAGATTTATTTATTCAGGATTTCAAAACCAAAGGTTTTTTCTTTCCATTGGTTTTTTTTAAAATTATATTCTAAGGCCATTTGAAAGCAAGCATTACACAAGACCTTTTTTTTTTAACTTCAAGTTCCCATTTTCATGGCTAGAAGCCCAAATGTATTATTGTGATAGCTTTGTGCCTCAAGGCTTAGGCTGACAGAGCACTAAACTATAGTAAATTACATATGGAAATCATTTTAAACTTGGATTATATTATTGAAAACTGATTAGAATGAACTCTGTATAGTAATTAGTTATGGGTGAATATCCCTAAGATATTTAAATGGTTTTCTCCAAATATGGGCATATACAAAGTTATGAATTATGTATCACAGCAGTCCACCTATCAAATGCCTTAGTAAAAGAGCCAGATACTTTAAAATCTTCAAGCTAATTTCTACTCTATGATACATGACTGGTTTTTAGGAAAAGGAAAAGGCAGCATTAGAGTGCCCAGTTTGCTTTTGGTCCTGTTATTAGACACTTCTATTAAGTTTCCCTCTTAAAATTCTTATGAATCTCTTTTTATTCTTTGTTTCATCACCTCTCTTGTTGTTATTCTATATATTTACTAAAACATAAATGAGTGCATCAAACTATCTACCATAAACAATTTATAGAATTTAAACTGAGGATAAATTTAGGTAACAAGAAAATCAGTATGCAAAAAGGGTAAAAAATAAGTTGCTGTTTTAATTAAATTTTATTCTTTTATTTTATTATTCTTTTATAATAGATTTTATATAGTCCTAAATGTGCATAAAATCCAAAGTATTTCTGTGCAGGCATGATTTAAAAGTAAAGAAAGGCCAAAGGCTCCTTTTGATAACATGATTTTTAACACATTTATAAACATATTTGGTATGAAATGAACTTTTCTTTAAACTTATTATTCAAATTTTAACAATACTGTCCAAAGGGAATAATCAGGGCTTTGGGACTATAGCAATTATGAAACTTTCAACTTTCCATAAACTACAGCCATGGGTGGTTTTTATAACTCTTCAAGATCATAATTATGGGAAATTTGTTAAAATTTGAATAATGTCTGCCCATATTGATTGTTTATAACCCTATTGTGCAAATATTAGTAGAATACTGTCAAAATGCCAAGAATTTGAGAGAAGTTAATTCAGGTTAATTGCATATGGTTATTCATTTATTTGCAATCTGGTTGACTCATGGCATTTCTGTTCCTGGTTATGCATATAACTATCTACAAAGTACTTTGCACACCATAACTCAATAAGGTAGATAGTATCATTCTTTTGGGACCAACTGGGGTGCAGTGGATGGAAGGCCAGGTCTGAAGTGAGAAAAAAACTGAGTTCAAATCCAACCTCAGTTATTTACTAGCTAAGTCCCCTAGCCTCTGTCTGCCTCAATTTCCTCGTGTATAAAATAGGGATGATAATAACTCCTACTTCCCAGGGTTGCTGTGAGGATCAAATGAGTTTGGAAATATAAAGTGCTTAGCCCAGGGTCTAGCACATAGTCAGCACAATGCCAATGTTAGCTGTCATTAGTAGTAGTGGTAGTATACCCTTTTCACAAATTAGGAAAATGATTTATTCCATGGAATACTGAAGCATATTGACTCTGGAGAGCAGGCTTAAATTCTATTTCAAACCTTTAAGTGTGTGACTTGGGAAAGGGACTTAACCTCCCTCAGTCTCAGTTTTTCTTCATATATTAAATAAAAGAGTTGAACTAAATGGATCCCATTCTCCAACCCAAATCCTGTGTTTCCAGTTCCAGTACTTACTCTACCAAACAGTGCTACCTTTTTAGGGGTCATGTAAACCATCCTTTACTACTTTATGTGACATTGATTCTTGACTCAGTTCTGAATGTACTTAAGAATTGAAATTTTCATTATTAAAAACATAAATACTAGGCATCTTTTTAGTTGAATAATAATCTTTTTAAACCCATGCATGTACCAAACACTAGAGATAGCACCTGAAAAAAGGAGAAAGTTCTTGCTCTTAAAGTCTTCACATTCTAATTAGTGGAAAGGATATATGTAGGAGAGTTCATCTACAGAGCTGATGGAAAGACTGGAAGATCTTAAGGTTTTATTAGGGTGTCTGCCCCATGAGAGCTATCTACAACCATTAAGAAAGGGGAGAAGGGAATGCCTAAGGCTCAGAGTAAAAAGGGGATGAGTTCCCTCTGAAAGGGATGATGATATGGGGCAAAAGAGACTGTACCAGTTTGGGGAGAAGAGAAGGAACTAGGATTCCTTTGAGTGCTAGTTTGACTAAAGCCCTCCAAATAGTTCTAGAAAGAATCTGTACCATCCTGCTAGTAGGATGATCTTTAAGATTGGTGATCACTATTCTTTTTCATTCTCATTCCCTAATCAATTTAAGTTCTCTTTATACTTGAATCTCTTTTTATTGAAAAAGATTTTATGTACTTACTTCCAAAGACTATCAATTATACTTTTATGGTTAGCTATTTTAAAAACCTTTCACTGGTTCAATGTTTTGAAGTTCCTCCTCAAATCTGATGCAATTGTAGTATTAACAGAAGTTAAATATTTTAAACCATCACATGTAGCAATAGGATTTTTTGTTTTTATTGTTCTCTTTCATTGTTATATCACCTTCACTTCCCATTGTCTCTGGTTCTCTCCCACTCAGAGGTCCACTCCTCAAAGAAAGGGATGAGATAATATTTGAGACCAATGAGATAATGTTTAAAGGACTTAATGATCCTAATAAATGCTTATTCTTCTCTCTACCCTCTTGCAATAAAGAATTAAATGAGAAAAATGAAAAAAATGAAAAAAGAAATGAAAAAATGTTTATTTCAGTAAAATAAACTGAGACCTTAAGAAAGACAAATATTACCTGCAATATTCTGAACCAAAAGAAGGAAGTTCCTTCATTTATCTCTTCTTCACCAAAGCTGATTGTAATTACACAACATCCCATTTCTATTTTATTTATTGCTGCTGCTTTTCCTATATTATGATCTTTGTGTAAATTATTGTCCTTGTATATTTCACTTTTCATCTGTCCATATAAAGTTTCCATTGTTTTTCTGTATTCTTATTCATTTGTTCCTCCATCCATTAGATTGTGTGCTCTTGGAGGGCACTGTCTTTCACCTTTCTTTCTGTCCCACTGTCCTATCACCTATCTATCTATCTATCTATCTATCTATCTATCTATCTAGATATCTTCCTATCACCTTTCTATCTATTGGACTTTTCTGACAATATAGTAATATTCCATTACCTTCATATTCCACAATTTCTTCCTTTGATTATCTTTTTTTTGTTTTGCAAAGCAATGGGGTCAAGTGACTTGACCAAGGTCACCTAGCTGGGTAATTATTAAGTGTCTGAGGTTGGATTTGACTCAGGTCCTCCTAAGTCCAGGGCCGATGTTCTATTCACTGTGCCACCTAGCTGCCCCTATTCCACAGTTTCTTGGGCCATTCTCCTGTTGATGTGAACCTTCTTTGTTTCCAGTCATTTTCTACAATGAAAAGTACTATGTTTTGGTGTGTATGGGACAGTTTTTTAAAAATTTTCTTTAGCATCCTTGGAGTATATAGCTAATAATGAGATTTTTTGAGTTAAAATCAACCTAGAATTTTGAGCTGACTTTTTTTAAAACCAAATTTAGCAGTTCTTCAGATAATGAAGAGATGGCATTTGAATTATATATAGACTGAGTCATCAGTTTTTTTCTTCACTTTCCATTCTGACATTGGTTCTGGCTATTGTATGTGTCAAATGCCTTAAAATCATTTTCCTGTGCTCTGATTCTTGGCAAAACCTGCCTTCACTATTTTTTTTATTGATTGTTGTGTTTTAAGTTGGATCCTGCTGCTTTTGTCTTTAGCAGAAGCCTGTCAGGTATACTTTATCAAAGGCTTTCAGAAAATCTAGATAAATAGTGCTGTATACCATGAAACTGTCATTCCTCTCTTCTCCATCTTCACATTTGGAAATATTTCAGCTAGATCTTTCTTGCCTCCTTTGATTTACCTTTGTTTTATTGGGTCCAGATATCAACCCGACAAATGAAGATAGAACCAGTTTTGATATCAAGAAATCTCTAGTACATGCCTTTGGAATGTCTCTAGGGAAAGAGAAACAAGGAAAATATCTCTATCTCTGAGCTTTGCAGGACCCCTGATGTTAGTGGCTATGTAATAATTCAGGCAGGCAGTGGGAGAGCCCAGGTAGCTTAGCTAGATGGTGCTGAAAGTAAAGGAAAGAGGG
This sequence comes from Macrotis lagotis, assembly GCF_037893015.1. Classification (NCBI taxonomy): domain Eukaryota; kingdom Metazoa; phylum Chordata; class Mammalia; order Peramelemorphia; family Peramelidae; genus Macrotis; species Macrotis lagotis. The sequence continues at coordinate 156,231,283 of NC_133661.1, forward strand.
GGGAAAAGACCTAAGGTTTATATATATAATTCAATACATGATATCTCTGATGTCAAAGCAAAGTGTGTGGGCCTTCCATACAACCTCTTTCATTCTTACCCCCCACCCCCACCCAAGCTGCATGTCACCTTTTTTTTTTTACTTTTTTTTCCCCCAGGACTCATTAGTGTTTATTTTAAACTAACTTTAATATTCTAGCATTCCTATATATGGTGAGGTTATAACTGTGGAGAATATATCCTAATTGTATTTGCTGTTTAGTCCTTTCAGTCATATCTGATTTTTTGTGGCCCCCATTTGGGGTTTTCTTGGCAAAGATACTATAATGATTTATCACTTCTTTCTCCAGTTCATTTGACAGATGAGGAAACTAAGGTAAAGTGACTTGCCCAGGGTCACACAGCTAATAAGTTTTTGATGCCAAATTTGAACTTTGGACTTTCTGACTTCTCTTTATATAGGACATTGTGCTGTTGTACCAAAATTGATTATTCTGCAGGACCTCATCCATGAGCTTTATGAGTATTTAAAACCCTAATAATCTAAACAGAACAAAACCAAATGAATGAAGAGTGCTTATTATCCAGATGATAAGTAGTTAGATGACCAGTCCATTGAATTCATTCATCAGTACATGTACCTTAGATTAGCAGATAGACAATGAGCTGGTCCAGAAATGAAGGAAAAGAATGGTCTGGATTGTTTTTTGGAAATTGTGTAGCTCTGCTCCTTGACACAAAACCCCAACTCTAGTATTTTTCTAATCCTAAAAGTAGTATAGTTTATTTGTTAGAGGGCTGAGTTTGGAGACAGGAAGAACTAAGCTCAGATCTTGTCTCTGATGGTTACTGACTGTGTGACCCTGGGAAAAGACTATCTCAAACAATGTCATAGAACCAATATCTAGGATTTTTCACATCAGGCGTTCACCCCAATACTGGCAAATTACAGATATTAATTTATGTCTTTTACTAGTGATACTATAAGACTAGGTATAAACCAACAATCCTTTTTTTGTTGTTTTTACAAGGCAATGGGGTTAAGTGACTTGCCCAAGGTCACACAGCTAGGTCATTATTAAGTGTCTGAGGCTGGATTTGAACCTACTCTGCCACCTAGCTGCTCCCCCCAACAATCACTTATTAAGCACCTACCATGAGTCAGTTACTGTTCTGGGGATACAGAGTTAAAAATGAAAAAAAAAAACAATCCCTGCCTTCAAGGATTTTCTATTCTAATGGAAAGACAAGATATACAAATAGAAGCAAATGCAGAATAAATGCTAAATAAATATAAAGAAGTTAGGTTCAAAGTAGTTTAGTAGGGAGGGCACTAGTTGTAGTGGAGAGAAGTAAACCATCATGTAGCTAGTGCTTTATCTACATCTTAGAGTATGAAACAGATTCTATGAGCCAGAGAAAAGGAAGGAGGTACATGGCCAGGACAAAAACATAAAGGCTAGAGATGGAATGTCATATATGAGGAATGGAGAGAAATAAAGGTTCACTGGGAAAGGGTCATGGGAAGGAGAATAATGTACAAAGGAGATTAAAAAGACTGAAAAAAATCTGTGTTCTGAAGGACTGTATAAACAAAACAGAGTATTTTGTATTTATGTTAAAGGCAAAAGGGAGCCAGTGGAGTTTTTGAGGAAGGGGATGACATAATTATATCTGCACTTAAAAGAAATTATGAATCATGGACCATCTTAATCTCCAAAGAATCAAAATCAAAGGGGATCCAAAGGGCAATGATCCAAAGGTATCAATAGGCTTTAAAGATCATCAGCCTAATTATCTATACTGAACTGTTTTTTGAGGGAAAGGATAAAGGGCATATAGGGAGAGGGGAGGTTCATCACATGTTCTTCTATCCACCATGCTAGAGAGAGAAGCCTGGCATCAGAGAAGAACTATGCTGATGTAGATTTTTCTCTATTGATAACTATCAATATTAGCTATCTGATAAAGTATAACTTTATCACAAGCTATCTGATAAAGTGTAACTTTTCTTTATTCTACACATGGACTTTTAAAAAATTCTATTTTATTTTTCCCCAGTTATAATATTGTGAAAAGTTTTACATTCGTTTTTTTTTTGCAGGGCAATGGGATTAAGTGGCTTGACCAAAGCCACACAGCTAGGTAATTATTAAGTGTCTGAGGTCGGATTTGAACTCAGGAACTCCTGACTCCAGAGCCAGTGCGCCAATCACTGCACCACCTAGCCGCCCCTACATTCATTTTTATAAGATTTTGAATTCCAGATTTCTCCTCCCTATCTTCTCCTCCCTCTTCTGAAAGTGTTAGGCAGTTTTATAAAGTTCATATATATGTTATCATTGTATAACATATTTCTATATTAGCAGGGGCAGCTAGGTGGCACAGTGGATACACTTAATAATTACCTAGCTGTGTGGCCTTGGGCAAGCCACTTAACCCCATTGCCTTGCAAAAAAAAAATCTAAAACAAACAAAAACAAAAACATTTCTTTATTAGTCTCAGTTGTGGAAGAAAAAACAGATTAAAAGGAGAAAAAACTATGAGAAAGAATAACGTAATTGAAGAAAATATGCTTTGATCTGCATTCAGAGACCATTAGGTTTTTTTCGTTTGTTTGTTTCTTAGCTATGGATAGAATTTTCCTTCATGAGTTCTTCGCACTTGTCTTGGGTCATTGTATTGCTGAGAAGAGCTGGGACATTCACAGTTGATCATCACACAATGTTTCTGTTACTGTGTACATTATTTTCCTGGTTCTGCTCATTTCACTTTACATCAGTTTGTACAAGTCTTTCCCAGGTTTTTCTGAAATCTGGAATCTGCTCAGTAGGTATTTCATTACATGACTTGTTCAGTCATTCCCCAATTGATGAGCATCCCTTCAATTTCCAATATTTTGCCACCATAAAAGAGGCTGCTATAAATGTTTTTGTACATTTGATGCTTTTCCCTGTTATATGGTATCTTTGGGATAAAACTAGTAGAGATATTGCTGGATCAAAGGGCATGAACAGTTTGGTTGCCCCTTAGGTATAGTTCCAAATTGCTCTCCAGAATGGTTGGATCAGGTCACAATTCCACCATTATTTACACATGAACATTTTTTTTAAGAAAGATTTTATTTATTTTAAATTTTACAATTATTTTCCTCTAATCTTGCCTCCTCACCCCCACCAAAGGCAGTCTGTTAGTCTTTACATTGTTTCCATGGTATGCACTGATCTAAGTTGAATGTGATGAGAGAGAGAGAAATCATATCCTAAAGAAAGAAAAATAAATTATAAGAGATAGCAAAATTACATAATAAGATATGAGGTTTTTTTTTAAATAAAGGTTATAGTCTTTGGTCTCCACAATTCTTTCTCTGGAATCAGATGGTATTCTCCATCACAGATACCCCTAAATTGTGCCTGATTTACACATGAACATTTAAAGTAACAGTTAGATGTGTTAGAATTTTGATCATTCAGTGTCAATTGTCTTAAATATAAATTTTGACAAATTAGCAAATATTTCCTCTTCAAATTCACAATACTTATCTGCTGCTCTTCATATTACAGAAGCCCTCATTCAAGGTAATGCTAGTCCTGTACATCCTCCACAGTTCAGGGTTATTTATTGATCACTAAACCTAGCAAATTTTTCCTTTCCTGTTACCAGTTTTTTGGTTCTCTTTCTTTTCCCTGAAATATTGATTCCAGCTCACTCTGTTCTTTTGATTTATTTCCTGATGATATTGTGACATAATCTTTGCTTCCAGTCTTTCTTGGACTCTAAAATTGAAAACCTAATGATGCTGCCTTCCTTTATCTGGATCTACTGTCTCTGACCCTTCAGTTGGTCCCAAGACCCATGGTACTTTATTCCAGTGTCCTAGAAGACTCATGTTGCTACATACTTAGAAAGTCCTACCCCCATGGCACTATCCCTACTTAAACTGAATAATCCTATAACTTTTCAGGATCCTATGAGACCTGAGGCAAATCTGTTACCTTCTAGATCAGGTTATTCATTATTTAAATAGCAATCAACAGTTTTTTTATTTTTCTGGGAAGTTATGTGAATTAACATTTATAAAACAATTCGAATATGTATAGCATTCCATAAATATCAGCTAGTATCATCTTTACTTCTTTAGAAGCTCCAATAATTCATAATCCACGATAAAAATAGGTAAAAATAGTCTTCTATGCTATAATTACATATAATTTATGTAAAATGCATACAATCTTTGAAATCTGAAGTCATTTAATAGCAGCAATTCATATTTCATAGTTATATTGAAACCATTTTTTATTACTGTTGGAAAAAATCATCAACTACTACTTGGAATACTGGACTGGAAGACATATTTGAAGCAATTTTTTGAGATCCTTCAATCGTATATATGATTTAACAAATTAATGATAAGCTTGCTAATCCTGGCAAAATTTTTTTTAATTATCTTTGGCTTTAGAAATTTCATTTCTCATTTTTCTCAGAACTATAACTTTTCTTCTGAAGGAATTTGCTTGTACAAAAGTTTCCTAGAGTCAAAACATGCTCTGTCAAGAGATCACCCTTTTATTTAACTTAATGATATAAGTATATGGTAGTGGGAAATTACAAATAGAGGGAGTTGCAATAAGCAATGGCAATGGTGGAAAAATATGGAAGTAGCTTTTGTGATGGACTTATCATAAAGAATGTGATCCATCCCCAAAAGAGCTGGTGGTGTTGGAACACAGACTGAAGCACATAGTTCATTGTTATTTTCTCTTTCCTTTATTTTATTGCTCATGAGGGTCTATATTTAGGGGGGAGGGGTATTATGTTTACTCTTAAACAAGAATATTTTAGTAATGTATAAAAAATCATTTGTATAAAATAAAAATAAATATAATAACTTAATGATATATAGATAAATATATATATATATATCAAGATAGAACAAATTCTCAAGAGTTCCCTTATTAACTGCCATGCTATCTTTGCAAAGTAGAAATTACTACATGTTAATTAGACTTAATTAACTATTTTAAATTGTGCATACTGACAATAGTAGTAGTAGTACAGTGCCTTCATAAGCAATACAATTGGAGTGATATAATACATTATTAAAACATTATAAATTTTTTCTTAATGTTATTTATTGTTTACACAATGAAAAACTGTGTTCGCTCTAAAGACAAAAAGTATTTTCTCAAACCATGTTTTTATTCATTTAGGTACAGCTTCAGAAGATAGTCAAAGGGACCACCATTGAAACCCTCAGTGTTTTGCCATCTCATCGAATGAATCCCTACCTCACACCTCTACCTATCCTTGAAAAAGATGCAAAGAAAGGTCAGTGACTCAGTTATCAGATTTGTAGAATAGTATAAAGAGCTCTGAAGAAGATATCAGAACTGACTTCGATTTCCAGTTCTGCCAGTAACTAATTGGGTAATCTTGGGCAAGTTAACAGTTTCCAATAATTCTGGCATCCAATTTCCAATCAATTCACAAAGTTTAAATTATCTAGCGTTTCTATTTTGATAACTCCTGTGAGGATATAATTAGTCATAGTCTTTTTTCCTGAGGTCCAGGCCGGCATCATCATGTACTTTTTTGGACATTTTACTTTTGGAGGCAATCAGAGGTAAGTGATTTGCCCAGGGTCACCCAGCTTTTAAGTATTTGAGATCAGATTTGCAATCAAGTCTTCCTGACTTCAAAGTCAGTGCTCTATCCACTATCTAGCTGCCCCCTTTTGGGACATTTTAAATAATTGTATCTTTAGGTATCTCAAATTTATCATGCCCCAAAATCTCTCTCTTCTGAATTTCCCTGTTTCTTTCAGGTCCCTATCATATTTCTAGTCACCCAGTTTACACCCTTGATATCACTCTCAGTTCCTCACTCTCTGTCCCACATGTCCAGTCATTTGCCAACACTTGTCATTTCTACTTCAACATCTCTCGCATCAGTCACATCCACAGGCCATTCCAATAGTTCAGGTCCTCATCATCTTTAGTCTGAACTCTTTAAAATAGCCACCCAATTGGTCTCTCTGCTTCAAATCCCTCCAAACTCTAATTCATCTTCTACAAGTCTGCCAAGTAAATTTCTTAAAGCTTTGGTATGACCATATCACCCCTGCCCCACAACTTTGTTGCTCCTATTACCAAATGCAAATGTCTCTGGATACTTAAAACACCTTTCACAATCCAGGCCCAAACTACCTTTCCAGCCCTGTGGTGCATTTTATGGTTCATTTTGTGGTTCATCCTAACTGGCCTTCTTACTTTTCCTTCAGCATAACACCCTATCTCCTATTGCCTTTATACTGACTATCCTCCATATGTTGAAAATACATTTCCTTGTTACCTCCACCCCTTATAAAACTCTAGTTTTCTTTAAAGCTCAGTCTAAGTATCACTTCAGAGTAACCCAAATCCCAAAGCCAATTGATATGAGAATCTTTCCTTGGTGGAGATCCTAATTGAATCTAAGTGGGGAAAATAAAAGAGGGGGAGGGTATAAGGGAATACAGGCAGATATAGTCTGTTTTATTTCACTTTCTTATTGCTATTAGCAATGAAAAACATATAGAAAAATATTCAAGAGTTTTGTGGTTTGTGAAGGAGACAGGAGAATAAGAAACCTAGAAACTAATCTCTGTCCTGCACAGACCAAGAAGGTGAGACACCTGGTTCAAAAGTCACATATGACAGCAATGGAAAGAAAATTAAGTTAACTGATTCCTTGAACACTTTTTTGTAAAGATTTTATTTATTTTGAGTTTTACAATTTTTCCCCTGATCTTACTTCCCTCCCCCCACCCCCCACAGAAGGCAATTTGTCAGTCTTTACATCGTTTCCATGGTATACATTGACCCAAATTGAATGTGATGAGAGAGAAATCATATCCTTAAGGAAGAAATACAAAGTATAAGAGATAGCAAGATCAGACAATAAGATATCAGTTTCTTTTCCTAAATTAAAGGTAATAGTCCTTGGTCTTTGTTCAAACTCCACAATTCTTTCTCTGGATACAGATGGTATTCTCCATCACAAATAGCCCCAAATTGTGCCTGATTATTTCACCAATGGAATGAACAAGTCCATCAAGGTTGATCATCACCCCCATGTTGCTGTTAGGGTATACAGTGTTTTTCTGGTTCTGCTCATCTCACTCAGCATCATGCAAATCCCTCCAGGCTTCCCTGAATTCCCATCCCTCCTGGTTTCTAATAGAACAATAGTGTTCCATGATATACAGATACCACAGTTTGCTAAGCCATTCCCCAACTGAAGGACATTTACTTGATTTCCAATTCTTTGCCACCACAAACAGGGCTATGAATATTTATGTACAAGTGATGTTTTTACCTTTTCATCATCTCTTCAGGTTATAGTCCCAGTAGGGGTATTTATTGCTGGATCAAAGGGTATGTACATTTTTGTTGCCCTTTGGACATAGTTCCAAATTTCTTTCCAGAAAGGTTGGATGAGTTCACAGCTCCACCAACAATGTAATAGTGTCCCAGATTTCCTACAACCCTTCCATCAATGATTATTATCCTTTCTGGTCATATTGGCCAGTCTGAGAGGTGTGAGGTGGTATCTCAGAGAAGCTTTAATTTGCATTTCTCTAATAAGTAATGATTTAGAGCAATTTTTCATATGACTATGGATTGCTTTAATCTCCTCATCTGTAAATTGCCTTTGCATATCCTTTTACCATTTGTCAATTGGGGAATGGCTTCTTTTAAAATTTGACTCAGTTCTCTGTATATTTTAGAAATGAGTCCTTTGTCAGAAGCATTAGTTGTAAAGTTCTTGAACTCTTAATAAAAATTGAAGCCATATCAGAATGAAGTTACATTGGATGGAAGCATGAATCACCCTTAAATCCCTTTCTTATAGCTCCTGTCCCAGATTTACACCAACTTCTGTCCTTAAAGTCATATGCCCACTCTCCACCCCCAGTCCTTCCTCAGGCACAGACACCAAACCCAGTAACATAAAGATGGGCAAGGTCTCATTCTCATTGCCAGGTGGGACCAAGGAAAATTGGAATGAAAGGTTTCCCATCTCACCACAATAATTCATAGTAACACTACTATTAATCCCTTATTGTGATTTCTAGTCCTTTACAGTCTGTATTATAATTACCATTCTATCTCAGTCTTAAAATCATGATATGCCATTCTCATGTTTCACTAGGTACTAATTTCTTGTCTTTTCACACTCCCACCCCCATCAAACACCTTCTTATATTTCTTACCCACAAATCTTCATCCATAGATACCACTTGCCAACTGCTTTCTTAACATCTTCTCTAGAGCTACTTAGAAAATCATGACATTGACATCTTTTCTCTTGGCGATAATGTCAGCTTTGATGAGTTCACTTATCCCCTTTTTGCAAAAGGATCCCAAATAAATCTAGATTTAGTCCAAGTCTGTCTCCTTAGTTTCAGTTGTACATTCCCAATTGATTACTGAATATATCCAAAGGGTTGACCCATAAACATATCAAACTCAACATGTGCAAAACAGAACTCATTCTTTTTCCTTATATCCAACAATCCTCTGTATTTGTTTTGCTCAGTTTACCTCCATCATTCTAGGTTTCTAAATTCAGAATCACCCTTCTCTTCCTTTTCTCTCATCTTACACATGTCCATTCAGTTGCTAAATCTCATTAATTAAATACAAAAATTTATCATTTTCCTCCCCTTCTCTTCACTCACATGACCTCTACCAGCCTCATAGCATCTTACCTGAACTGCATATGATTCTGAGTCTTGCTTTGCTCATAGTAGGCATTTAATAAAAGTTTATTGATGGACTGGACAACCTCCCTAATTGGCTTTCCTGCTTCCAATCTCTCCACATTGATATCAAAGTAATCTTCAAAAAGTAACCCTTCTCATAAATCAATAGGGGCTCCCAATTGTCTCCAGGATAAAGTACAAATCGTGGGCAGCTAGGTAGTACAATGGATAGAGCACTGGCCCTGGAGTCAGGAGTACAAAATCATTCTCAGACACTTAATAATTACCTTAGCTATGTGATCTTGGGCAAGTCATTTAACCCCATTGCCTTGCAAAAAAAAAAAAGTCAACCAAAAAATCTCTTCATTTTGGGCATTTAGCCTTTTATAATTTCACTCAAGCTTGTCTATACAAGTTTATTTACACTACTTCCCTTTATGTACTCTATGTTTCCAGCCAAACTGTACTATTTACTATTCATCAAACTTGCCTAGTGATCTCTTACCTCTGAAATTACTCCTCATACCTGGCCTACAACTTTCTCCTCTCTTCCACTTCTTAGTATCTTCTGTTGCCTCTCAAGCTTGATTCAAGCATCACCTCTCCCATGAAACTTTTCCTAATTACGCTCTTATTTTGGTTCTTCTTTCCTCTTGAAGTTACTTTATATTTATTAATATGTTTGCCCATTGTATCTCCCAGAAGGTGTAAAATGCTTGAAGAGAGGGGATGTTCTTCATTTCTGTCTTCATATCCCTAATGTCTAACCCACAGTAGATACTTTAGAAATGCTTGTTGAAGAGGACACACCCAAGATGTGGAGTATGGGCAGGGACTCACCAGAGCAGTCCCCAATTCTCTTCTAAGCAATATTAGAATAATGCTTCAAAATGAATTCAGGAGCAGCAGAACCAACAAAAGGACAGGGTAAAACAATTTTCCAACCCAAGATACCTTGGAAGGTTGACTGGAAAGATCTGTCTCACTGGAGTGAGAGTGGAATACAGTCCAGTGCAAATATAGGCCGTGTCCCTGCAAGCCAGCAGCAGCGGGTCACCTGAAGGTGACGGATTTAGCAGTGGTAGCAAATCTCAGGAGCCCTTAGTCTATAGATGATAAGGAGGTTGGGCCACTGATCAGAAGGAGATTACAGGTGAGTCTTTGCTGGCACTGGGAGCAGGAATCTCTTGCACAGCCCATAAAATGGTTCCAGATCATAATCCCCTCAGGATAAGGAGGAATACTACTGGGAGCAAGGACCATGGTCACAATCTCAGAGTGCAAGGGGAGGGGGGAAGGGAGAGGTAAAAGGGGTTAAATTATCTCACATAAAAGTCACAAAAGAGCTATGATGCAGGGGGAAATTGGGGTGGGGGAAGGGTAGCAAGCAACACTTGAACTTGAACTTTAACTCAGACAAGGAATAACACATATTCAGTTGGATAAAGATATTCTATATTTCACTCTACAGGGAAGTTGGAAGTGAGGGAAATGAGAGGAGAACAGCACTTAGAGAGGGCAGGTTGAATGAGGTAGTGAGGGGCAGGATGAAAGGAGAGAGAGAGACAGAGATAGAGAAAGAGAGAGAGAGACAGGGGGAGAAAGAGAGAGAGAGAGAGACAGAGAGAGAGAGAGAGAGAGAGAGACAGAGAGACAGAGACAGAGAGAGGAGAGAGAGGGAGAGAGAGAGAGAGAGAGAGAGAGAGAGAGAGAGAGAGAGAGAGAATAAATGGGGAAAAGCTGGAGGGAAAGGCAGTTAGTAATCATAATTGTGAATGTAAATGGAATGAATTCATTCCTAAAAAGCAAATAGCAGAGTAGATTAGCAATCAGAATCATATAATATGTTGGTTACAAGAAACACAACTGAAGCAGAGAGACACACAGAATACCACAAAATCTATTATACTTTAGCTGAAGTAAAAAAAACAAACAAACATAGGTATTAATCATGATCTCAGACAAAGCAAAAGCAAAAGTAGATCTAATTAAAAGAGATAAGCTGGGAAACTACTTTTGACTGAAAGTAGTACCATAGATAATAAAGTAATATCAATACTAAACAAATATGCACCAAGTAGTATAGAATCCAAATTCTGGAAGTAGACAGTAAAACTATGCTGTGAGGAACCTCAACTTTATCCCTTTTACAGTTAGATAAATCCAATAAAAAAATAAACAAGAAAAAAATTAAGGAAACAATTAGAATCTTAGAAAAGTTCGATATGATAGACTTCTGAAGAAAATTGAATGGGAATAGAAAGGAGCCTGCCTTTTTCTCAGCAGTACATGGCATCTACTCAAAAACTTTCAGTCTATTATGGCATAAAACCTCACTAGAAAATACAAAAAAGCAGAAATATTAAATGTATCTTTTCCAGATCATAATGCATTCAATAAAGAGTCATAGAAACAGATTTTAAAATGAATTGGGAACTAAATCTAATCCCAAAGAATGAATGTGTCAAAGAATAAATCATAGAAATAATAATTTCATAAATGGTAACAACAACAATGAAACAATATACCAAAATTTAGGGTATACAGAAATTTTATATCTCTAAACATATCAATAACGTAAAGGAACAGATAAATGAATTAAGCATGCAACTAAAAAATTATTAAAAAAAATTTAAATCCCTAATTAAACACCAAATTGGAAATCCTGAAAAATCAAAGAAGAGATTAATAAAATTAAAAATCAGAAAACCATTGAACTAATAAATAAAACTAGGAGTTAATTTATGCAAAAAGCTAATAAAAATAGATAAACCTTTGGTTAATTTGATTTTTAAAAAGAGAAAAAAATCAAATTACCAGTATCAAAAATGAAAAGGGTGAAATCCACCACTATTGAAGATGAAATTAAAACAATTATTAGCTATTTGCCCAATTATATGCCAAGAACTCTAACAATCTAAATGAAATGCATTACTATTTATAAAAATATAAATTGCTCAAATTACTGAAAGAGAAAATCAAAGACTTATATAATGCTTAGAAAAAATATTTTGAAAGAGTCCTTAATGAACTCCCTAAGAAAAAATACCCAGGACAAACAGGTTCCCAAGTGAATACAAAACATTTAAAGTAAAATTCTAGTACCATATAAACATTTGGGAAAATAAGCAAGAGTCCCACCAAATTCCTTTTATAAAACAAATATGGTGCTGATGTCTAAACCATGAAGTACAAAAACAGAGAAAGAAAATTATAAACCACTTTTTTTAAATTTACAAACCAAAGAAGAGAGGAAGAAGAAGAATGAAAAAAAGAAATGAGAATCATTCAGGAAAATTATGAAAAATTGACCAAAGAAATCAACTCCTTTAAAAGGAAAAATAACCACTAAGAAAAAGAATGTAACTCTTCAAAAAATAAAATCAACCAGTTGGAAAAGGAATGCAACTCATCTAAAACTCAAATTGAACAAATGGAAAAAGAATGTAATTCTTCTAAAATTCAAATCATCCAACTAGAAAGGGAATGCAGTTTCAACAAAAATTAAAGTTAATCAACTGGAAAGGAAACACAAAATCTAACTGGGGAAAAAAAAAAGCCCTAAAAATTAGAAACCAATGAATCTATGAGACTACAAGATTCCATTAAAGTCAAAAAGGTTGAAAAAAATTGAAGTAAACATAAAGTACCTTTTAGGAAAAACAAAACAACCTGAAAAATAAATTCAGGAGAGATAGTTTACAAATGTTCAGGCTACTAGAAAGCCTAGATCAAAAAAAGATCCTGGAAATATCTTTCAGGATATTATCTGGGAAAACTGTCCAAATATGCAAGATCAAGAAGACAAAATAGCCATTGAAAACATATGCAGAACTCTTCCTGAAAGAGACCCCAGAATAAAAACTCCAAGGACTGTCATAGCCAAATTCCAGAATTCTCAAATAAAAGAGAAAATGGTTTGTTGGTTGGTTCTTCAAAGAAGACCAAAATGACATTACTAAATTTGAGATAAATTCTGGTGACCTACTGGCTGATCAGACCAATATGAATTCAGAATGCTCTACCACAGGTTGGGCACAAATAGTCCATGTGAACACCTGGGGTGGGAACTCTAAACTTATGGATGTCACATTTCCTTTGAGCTGCTTCAATTCTGACTTCTTCATGGAGTGCAGCACCCTCACTGATGAGGGCATGCCTTGCTGGGCAATCTCTCCCATGTTGTACAATCAATTTTAAAGTTCTTCAATGAGACCTTCAGGATGTCTCATTTTGCTTCTTCTGATCACCTAGTGAGCATTTGCCCTGTGTGAGTTCTCCATAAAGTGTTTTTTTTTTTTTTTGGCAAGCATATATCTGGCATTCTAACACAGTGTCCAGCCCTTCATAGTTACACTCTCTGTAGTAATATTGGGATGCCAGGCAGTTTAGCTCCAGAAAGGACCTCAGTATCTTGCATCTTCTCCTGCCAGGTGATCTTCAGAATCTTCCTAAGACAATTTAAATGGAAGCAATTCAGTTTCCTGTCATGGCATTGGTAGTTTGTCCAGATTTCACAGGCATATTGCAATGAGATCAGCACAATAGCTCTGTAGTCCTTCAGTTTGGTAGTCAGTCTAACACCTCTTCTCTCCCATACTTTCTTTCGGAGCCTCCCAAATACTGAGCTAGCTCTGGCAAATGCATGTGTCAAGCCCATTGTCAATGTGTACCTTCTTGAAAAGGACACTGCCAAGGTAAGTGAACTTATCCACAGTACTCAAAACTTCTCCATTTATTGTAATCGATGGTTCCACCTAGGGATGTTGTGGTGCTGGCTGATAGAGCACCTGTGTTTTTTCTGTGTTATTAGACCAAAATTAGCACAAGAAGTAGCGAATCAATCCATACTTTGTTGCATCTCAGCTTCAGAGGCTGCATTGAAGTGCACAATCATCTGCAAACAGAAGATCGTGCACCACCACTCCCTCTACTTTGGTCTTGGCTTGTAAGCTTTTCAAGTTGAAGAACTTGCCTCAGTATGGTAGTTGATCTTAAAGCCATGCTCATCCTCAGGAAGGCATTTGATAACATGGCTGAAAACATCATGCTAAAAAGTATAGGAGCAGGGGCACATCCTTGTTTTTCTCCATTGGTGACTGGGAAATCTTGAGAGCATCATCCACTATCCAGAACCTGGGTATGCCGTCATGAAATTGATGTACAATACTGATGAACTTCTCCTGGCAACCAAATTTTGACATAATTTTCCATAAACCTTCATGACTGACAGTATCAAAGGTCTTTGTCAGATCTACAAATGTTGCATACAGACCTCTGCTCTGTTCCTGGTGTATTTCCTGGAGTTATTGGGCAGCAAACACCATATTGACTATTCTCGACACTTTCTGAAGCCATACTGGCTCTCAGGGAAGTGTCCATCTTCCAGGTGAAAGATCAACCTATTTAGAAGGACTCTGGCAAGAATCTTACCAGTAATGATTAAAAGAGAAATTACCCCTTGTGGTTGTCATAGGACATTCTATTCCCTTTACCTTTATAGAAATGGACAATGGAGGCATCCTTGAATTCTTAGGGGGATAACTTCTTAATGCCATATAACCTGGAAAATTTCAGTCAGTTTTGGATGAGCCCCCAATGGACCTCCCCCCACCCCAATAGATCTCAGCTGGAATAGAATCAGCAACAGATGCTGTGCTATTTGAAAGGAGCCTAATGGCATTCAAAATTTCTTCAGTTGGAACTTTAGCTAGGGACTGATTGACTTCAATTTGAGGTAAATGGTCAAAGGCTTCTGCTTTGATTAATGAAGGTCTATTAACACTATGAAGGTGTTCAGCCTGTCTCTCTAGCATTATGTCCTTATCATTAATCAAAGTGGATACATCAGCACTGAGTAGATGAGATGAACCCTTTGTCTTCAGTCCATAAATAGCCTTCAGGGCATAATAAAAACATTTTGATTTGTTACTCTCTGCATAAAATTGAATTTCATCTGCCTTCTTACTGAGCCAAGAGTCCTGCATCTCTCTAAGCTTTGCTTGAACTTTACTTTTGATGGAGTTAAATGCTGCCTTCTTAGAAATGGATGAACCATCTTGCTGGCAAAGCCTGTGGAGTTCTTGTTTTTCATTTAGCAGCTTCTGTAGTTCCCCATCATTTTCATTAAACTCTTCTTGATGTTTGTGAGTTATTCTGGCCCATATGAGGGAATACAGTGGTGTATACCAGATCTCTGAAAGTTGCCTACTCCTTTTGTGCTCCACTGTTGCCAACTGTGTGTTGTCTCAGTTTTACCTCAGCAACAAACTGTTTCCACTCTGAGAGACACTTTACTCTCTTAACATTAATTCTTTTAATATTCATTTTGCCTTGGGGCAACTGCTTTGGTTGAATATGAATATTTAGCTTAGAGAGGATAAGTCTGTGATCAGGCCAGCACTCTATTCCATACATTGCCTTTGTCACTCTCATATCCTGTCTGTCACTTCTTCTTACTATCGCGTAATCTAATAGGTGCCATGTTTGCTTACAAGGGTGCATCTAGAAAGTTTTATTGAGTTTAGGTAAATGGAAGACAGTGTTTGTGATGAACAGGTTATGAGATGTGCAAGTCTTCAGTAGAAGGTGACCACTGATGTTGCTGTTTCCAGCTCCATTCCTCCCAAGGACTCCCTGCCATGTCTGGTAACCTGAGTCAACTCTAGCATTAAATTCCCCCAGAATTATAAGCTTGTCCTCTTTTGGTACATTGATGATAAAGGGTCTCCAGGTCTTCATAAAATTTTTCTTTAATTCCATCAGTGTTCATCATGGTGGGAACATAGACACAGATGATGGTGGCATGGTGTTTTCCTGGAAGTGCAGTCTCATTGTCATGAGCCTGCCATTCACTCCTTTTGGTAGTCATTCAAGAATGTTGACTAGACTAATTTTGATTGTAAAACCTACCCCAACTTAACCATTCCCTTTCACTGCAGTCACTCCAAAAAAATGTGTATCCAGCTGTGACTTCAATAAGCTAGCCTTCATTTGACAGCCTTGTTTCACTCAGGGTTGCTATTTGGATATCATAACTGCTGAGTTCTCTCACCACAAGAACTGTTCAATTTTCAAGTCTATTGGATCTTGTGTTGTCTATGAGTGTGCACACATTCTGTGCACCAGTGGTGAGTGGAATCTCCTTTGAAGAAGGTTTTTTTTGGGCCTCAGCTGCACTGTGAGATTCCCCACTTGCTACAGTAATCAGGCCAGGGTTAGGTAAGCAGACAATTTTTTAGGGCACCTTTTCTAGCCCCTTCCTCACATCAAGAGATGAGTAGCATAATCCTTAAAAGGGCTGCTCAGTCAGCCAAATCCTACTGCTGCTTTCATTGGAGAAATGGCTATGGCTAGGCCATCTGTGTGCAAGGTTGTGACTACAACTCCCAGTGTATCCTCACCTGGTGCTTCATCACTTGGCTGTCACCACAGGACTTTGAGGAATGGTTATGAATGATGTCTTGTTGTGTGTATAAATTTGATTTAAGTGAGGTAGGGCTGCACTAAATCAACTGACCCACTCTCTTTTCCAAAGTCATCATTATTCAGCATAGTAAGACAGAATCAAGACAACTAGTGATGACTCTTGATGCAATGGATGACCTTGGTGTCTTCGATGTCCTACCAAACTCTAAGCACTATACAGCACCTGCTTCAGCTGGGTTCATGAGCCATTGGAATGAATTGTTTTCTTCCATCCATTCCACCAGTGGATTACTTCATATGCTTGGGGTAGACACCCCCCTGCACTACTCACCGATGAGTTTGAAACTCCCTTGGTTACCCTCAATCTGGTTTAGCTTGCCTGCCGAAAAGGTTTACTTGGTTGTGGCTGCTGTGCTGTAGCTTCTTGGAGCCACAGGTTAGGTGGCTCAGGTGGCCACCAAAGGTGTAAAGCAGCCTTGAAGAGGGCTCAGCAGTCCTTATACCAAGGTACTAGTCTTCCTTGAACTCACTCTACACCCCAAAGGAGAAAATACTGCAAGCAGCAAAAGAGAAGCCACTTAAATACAAAGGAAATACAATCAGACTTATACAGGACTTATCAGCTACAACTTTGAAGGACCAGAAAACCTGGAATACCATATTTCAGAGGGCAAAGGACCTTGGATTGCAACCAAGAACTTGCTAACCTGCAAAATTCAGCACACACTGTCAGGGGAAAAGATGAATGCTCAACAAAATAGAGACTTCCAAAATTTCCTGATAAAAAGAACTGAACAGAGAATTGAATCTCCAAATACAAGATTCAGGAGAGGCATAAAAATATGAATGGAAAAGGGGGAAAATAAAACAAAACAAATGTTAGTCAAGAATATTAAATTGTATCCAACCCTGCAATGGAAGATACAGCACTTGTAACTCTTGAGAACTGTATTTCTCTTAGAATAGTTAAAGGATTGAATATAGTTGAAGAGATTGGATTTAGGAGGATATGGGTATGATTGGTTCATGTCTTTCCATTGAAGAGGACCAAGATGATATCACTATGCTTGAGACAAATAGCCCAGGAGAAAAACTAGGCTGTCTACTCTAAATTTATGTGTCTCACATTTCCTTTGACCTCCTTTAATTCTGTCTTGCTCACAGAACTTAGCACTTTCTCTGATGAAGTCATCTTATGTCTGGTAGTCCCAAGCCAATGTCTCCCATACCTTGCAATCAATTGTAAAGTTCTTAAGAAAGACCTTCAAAATGTTCCATTACTTAGAGGATCTATAGTTTATTAAATCAAAAGTGACTTGACTTTACTAGATACTTAGAGATTTGTAGTACCATAGGGGCAAAGGGTGGGAAGCTACTTAGAAGAGTTGGACATAAAGAGATTAGGAAGTGATTTTATCTTGGGCGGGGGAGTGGGTGGTTCAAATGGTTCATGAAATGATTTGGCTTTGCATGGTGCTTTGGCTCATGAGACTTTTGTGTCCATGGAGGGTACTTGAAAAGGGAGTAAGGTATAAACTGATTACTATTTGATGTGATTCACGATTCTTGAGAAATGTATTTCTAATGAGATGGAAGAGGGGAGAATAACTTAGTAACCATGAGGCAATGCTGTTAATCAATCAATCAATCAACCTTTGATTGTACTGATAGTACTTTGAGCTTATCAAGCAATCAATCAACCTTTGATAATATTTTTATCAGGTCAGATAAAAGGAGTATAATTTGATAAAAGGGTTAAAACAATAAAAACAATAAAAACAAAAAGAAGGTTAGGCATTAAGTCAATAAATAACACTAGGTGAAGAGGCACAAAGACCTATTATAATAGAGGGAAAGGAGGGAGGGTGTGAATACCAGGTAAATCCTATTCAATAGATTTGGCCCAGAGAGGGAATAAGATATATACATACCCACTTGGGCTTAAAAATCTATTCTTCTCTACAGGAAAGTGGAAGGAAAGGGGAGAAGGGAAAGTAAAGGGAAGAAGGGACTGATAAAAGAGGAGAAGATATAAATGAAAATAAACTGAAAGTTAAAATTTAAAAGAAAGTTAAAGGGCAAAGGGAATAAAAATATTGGTGAGGAGGAATAAGATGAAGGGAAAGAGAAAACTATAAATAGGGAAAGATAGAATGGAGAGGAATATATAATTAGTAATCTTAACTGTAAGTGTTGAACTCTCATGTAAAACAGAAACTGATAGCAAGGATTAAAAACCAGAATCCTATTATATGTTGTTTACAAGAAAAACATCTGAAGCAGAGAGATACAAAAAGGGTAAAAGTAAAAGACTAGAGCAAAATATTTTATGTTTCAGCAGAAGTAAAAAAGTCATAAGTGGTGATCCTGATTTCAAAAAAAGCAAAAGCAAAATTAGAATTCATTAAAAGGGATAAGGAAGGAAACTACATCTTGAAAAGCACCATGATCAATGAAGCTATAGCATTAATAAACATCTATGCACCTAGTGATATAGCATCCAAATTCTTAGAGAAGTTGAGTGAATTACTAGGAGACATAGATAGCAAAACTTTAATAATGGAGGACCTCAACCTCCCTCTCTCAGAACTAGATAAATTTAACTACACAAAAAAATTGTGCATACCCTTTGATTCAGAAATAGCATGACTATATATATATATATATATATATATATATATACATATATATATATATGTATATAAACATTTATAACAGCTCTTTTTGTGATGGCAAAGAATTGGAAATTGAAAGAATGCCCATCATGAGAAATGGCCAAATAAGTTCTGGTATATGACTATGATTGAATACTATTGTGCTATAAGAAAGGAAAAGCAGGGAGCTTGCAGGAAAAACCTGGAAAGACTTACATGATCTGATGCAAAGTGAAGTGAGCAGAATCAAGAGAATATTGTATACAGTAACAACAATATTATATAATGATCAGTTGTCAATGACTTAGCTAGTCTCAATAAGACGATGTTTAAGACAATTACAAAAGACTCATGATGAAAATGCTATTCACCTCCAGAGGAAGAACTGATGGAATCTGAATACAGATTGAAGCTTCCTTTTTTTTGGTCTGTGTTTTCTTTACGACATAACTAATAAGGAAATTTGTTTGCATAGCTGCACATATATGACTTGCTCAAATTACCTGTTCAATGAAAGGATGAAGAGAATTTGAAATTCAGTTTTAAAAAAATAAAATGTGAAAAATTTTAGAGTAACTGAAAAAAATGAAATACTTTTAAAAACTGATTGTAGTATTAAATTGAATTGAACCACTGAAGATTATTTTATAAACTCTCAGATAGGCTCCCAATGCAACTCAATTCTTCTGCTCTGCTTCCCTTGACTCCCTCTCTCATTCCTCAATTTGTTTGTCTTTTTTTCCTCTTCTTTTCCACTATCAAATTCTCTCTATCCCATACATCACAGATGACTAAGCCTCTCACTTCACTGAGAGGCTCTCTTCTGTGTTCTCCCTCAGCCCCCTGCTATTTTTCTCAAAACTTATAAGAATCATCCTCTCACCTCTCTTTCTCACTGATGTCAGAAGACAGAGGATATTGTTATTAGTCACTAAGGCTAAT
Source organism: Macrotis lagotis (assembly GCF_037893015.1). Taxonomy (NCBI): domain Eukaryota; kingdom Metazoa; phylum Chordata; class Mammalia; order Peramelemorphia; family Peramelidae; genus Macrotis; species Macrotis lagotis. The sequence continues at coordinate 156,251,053 of NC_133661.1, forward strand.
CCTTCTACTTTCACTGGCTTTGGTTCCATGGCTTCCTACCATCTCCTAGACCTTGCTCCAGAAATTGTTGTTTCTCTCCTCCTCTAGCTTTTTCCTTTCTATCTACAAGCACATGCAGGTCTCCCTTATACTTTAAAAAAAAAGCCTTTCCTTTATCTTTCTTTATCATTTAGCTATCACCCCCATATCACTACTTCCATTCATTTGGAAAAGTTGTCTATGCACAATTGTATAGTATGCCCCAGCACTATAATCTTCTTTCTGGGATCTGCCTTGTAATTCTACTAAAATTCTCAGTATTCCATAGAGGTCCTAGAAAGGTAAAATTCAATAGCTTTTTTTCAGCTATTTTGTTGACTTCTTTGTTGATCACTTTTCAAGAAATTCCCTTTTCTTCAGAAACAACACATTCTGGATTTTCTTCTAACCAAAGCACTTTCTCTTTATCTTTTGCTGGCTTTGCATCCTCTTCCTGATTCCTTACTGTGAATATTCCTCTGGTGTTTATGTTCTCCTAACTTCATAGGATCATAGGTTTGGACCTGAAAGGAATATTAGGTGCTGTCAGGTTTAACTCCCTTGTTTTAATGGATGAGAAAACTGGAAATCAGAGAGTCTAGATGACTTGCCTGGGGTCACTCAGTTTGTAAGATAAGATTTACCTTAAAAAGTTTACTTTACAAATCTTATAAGGTAAAATCTAACTCTAGATCTTCCAGCTTTTCTTTTTCTTTTGTCCCCCTAGATAAATTTATTCACTCCAATTCAGTTAACACAGTTAATGGAAATCTATATCTACAATATCATCAATTTCTGTGAGTAATCTCTCCTTCCTTATAGCACTTCTTTCCTTCTTTTTTTAATTCCTCCTCCCTCCCTACCCCCTCCTTCCCCCTTTCCCCTTCTCCATTCCCTCCTTTCCCCTTTCTCTGCTTCCCCTCTTGCCTCTTTCCCTCCCACCCCTTCCTCCCTTTCTCCTTCCCTTCCTTGCTTCCTTTCTCCTTTCCTTTCTGAGGTTTACACACTCCAAATCACTCTTGATTGGCCAATAATAGACCTCAGGCTAAGTCCACTTGATCCTTGTTTGAACCCTGATTGGTTCAGGGTGAATGAAGAAAAGCAATTGTTTCTGTTTTGTCCAGAAACCCTGAGGGGTGGGGGGGTCCTATTCTACTAGCTTAATTTTTTTTCTTTTTGGGACGTGGTCTTTCTTGGCCTCTTTGCTTCATCTCTCTCTTACCTAAACTTTATCACTGAATGGGCCTTGTCTCAGTCAAACTGTGACCTGGGAAAGACTTAGTTTTAAAAGGTCAAGATCTCCCACTGCATCCAGGGCCATCTCCTGTTGTCCTGATCCATATTGGGCTACTGAACCCAGAAGGCTCAGCCCTTTCCCCTTCCTCCACTCAAATCCAATTCACATGCATATCATGGCATCACCTCCCTGATGTCTTTATTTTTTTTAAATTTTTTTTAGGGTTTTTTTTGCAAGGCAAATGGGGTTAAGTGGCTTGCCCAAGGCCACACAGGTAATTATTAAGTATCTGAAACTGGATTTGAACACAGGTACTCCTGACTCCAGGGCTGGTGCTTTATCCACTACGCCACCTAGCCACCCCCTGATGTCTTTAAGAAAGAAGAACAGACACCAATATCTACAACTAACATGCATTTATTTAGCACCTACCGTGTTCTAAGAACTGTGCTAAGAACAAACTTGAAAAAGGACCTTATCTTCTATCTAGGTGAGGTACTGTGTACAAATAGAAGCATGTACAAAATACAAAGATAAATTTGAAGGGAAGGCACTCATACCAAAGGGACTCCAAAAAAGGCCTCTGAGAGGAAAATGATTTTGGACCTGAAGTCTGAAGGAGTTACATATTCTAAGAGGAGGAGGGGTGGAGGGAAGGACTAGATAGGAGATGAAATGTTTAAAGACAGAACTCAAAGAAAGGAAAGAACTTTGTGTTTGAAGTGGGAGGACCTGAATTTTAATCCTGTGTTATCTTGGCCTCTGAGGTCTTTAGTTTCCTCATGGATAAAAATGAGCAGATCCAGGTAGATTCGGTGTGGTCCCTTTGTAAGGTTGCTAAAATGTTGCTGCTGGGATTTTGGGGGTCACCAATTAAAGAAGAATTTGGGATAACCGATAAATTGAAAGGACGAAGGAATTTGTACACTCTCTGAGATTCTAAACTGCTCAAGATTTCATTATAAAATATAGCAAAGTAAACTGGTTAAAAAACTTTTCTTCCTTAAGGGTCAACAAGCACTTTAGAAGAGGATTAATAAAAAAGGTTAGGAATGGTTGCTGGGTAGACAGAGACTGAGACAGAGAGAGAGGGACATAAGGAGAGGTAGGGATAAAAACAGTCAGAGAGAGCTGACTGGGTCAGAGAGAAAGAACCAGCCCCTAGCGGAGGTCCAGCCCAGGTTTTATAGCCTTGCCCCTTATCTGCCATTGAGGGCAAAAGGGGAAATCCTTCCCCCCCCCTTAAGACCCAAAACAGGTAGAGGATAGGAGACTGAGGATTGGAAATGAGGAGACAGGATTACAAATTTTACATTAATCAATGAAACAATAGGAATCAATTTACAACTCAAGATACCTTCTACATCCTTAACAAGATTCCCAGATTTTAACAGCATCAAAAGATTACAGAATTTGGGTATAATTTTTTTACATTCATAATTCTCTGCATTCACTAGCACATCAAGTGGAAGCTCTGAATGCTTTTCCCCATAGAACCATTATAAAATATGTCAGATTCTAGAAAAAATGTGTGTGTTTATGTATGTTTATGTATATACTGAGGTAATTCCTATTAAACAGACACTTGTGGACTGGGCTAGTGACAAATCACTATGTTAAAAAATGTGACCCAAGTTCCAATCAATGACTTTACCAACACATTTTTAGAATACAACCTGCAGTTACCTCTGTGAAAGAACATCAATATCTAGCCCTAGGCCTTACTTAGACCTCCCTGACCTAAAATTCTCTTTCAAGTTTCTCTTCACAAAGACTTTTCACAGATCCCAAAGTGATTCTTCCCTTGTCCTAGGATTCTTTTACTTTGTAAATTACCCTTTAATTGTTCATTTCATTTTTGCTCTTACTATCATAGCTAACTTTCTTTGATTAGAATCAATACAAAAATCTAAACAATTGATGTAGCCATTTTTTTGATTCATGATTCAAAGTGATCTATGTAATTTCATAAAAAGAAATATTACATTAGACTTAAATGACTAAGAACTCTATAGAAAGACTTTAGAATTTCTAGGACTCATGGGAAAAACTAATAAGATAATGTGTGTTGTGTTTTTCAAGTCCTAAACACTAATATTACTATTATTAAAATCAACTTACGTTCTCTTATTGAATTTTAAAGGTATTTTGAGCATGATTCAGCGAGGACTGATCCCACCAGCAGCAAAGATTACTTTAGAAACACCACCTGTTATACCTAAAACTGCTTTCTTTCATCCTTGTAAAACATTTAAGCCAAAAGAAGTAGGTGAGTGTTATTAACTATGTATAATTAAGGGAGTAAATAAATTATCTTAAAGGAAAAATTAGAATTCTTGTATTTAGCTAGCATCTTTCAGTGATTCAGAATTATGAGAAAATCACTATCAAAGAGAATCATGACAGTAGGAAGGTGATAGACCTTTCATGAATAAAAATAATTATAAAAAAAAGAGAGGGGGGCGGAGCCAAGATGGCAACAAGAAGGGATGGAGTCTTAGGAGCTCTCTGATAAAATTCATCAGCTAAGGACTCTAACTAAACTTTCGAGAGACAGAACCCACAAAGGGTCCCAGTGAGGCAGTTCTCCTACTCAAGGTAACCTGGAAAAGAGCAGAAAGGCTCTACTCCCCGGGATTGGAGAGTCGGCCTGCCAGAGGGGTGGCCCACCAGAGCCAAAGAAATTCAGCCTCCCGGAGGCAGCCCCAGGGTGCTGGGAGGCTCAGATCACAGCAGTGGGGGAGTCTCCTGAGCTAGAAGAGCAGGGCCCCCCCCACCTCAGCCCTGTGGCAGAGGTGGGGTGCTTATGGTCATTCACAGACCAGGAGGGAGGACAGAGCCTCACACACTGAGACTTTTGTGGGAGTGTCCCAAAAGCTCAAGAAACACCCCAAACCAGGCCCAGGCTGGGAAAATGAGCAAGCAGAGAAACAAAAAGAAGACTATTGAGAAATATTTTGCAAATGAGCCCAAGAAGGACCAAAATACTCAGTCTGAAGATGAGGAAGCACAAGCTCCTGCATCTAAAGACTCCAAGAAACACAGAAATTGGGCTCAGGCTATGACAGAGCTCAAAAAAGACTTTGAAAATCAAGTGAGGGAGTTGGAAGAAAAACTGGGAAAAGAAAGGAGAGAGATGCAGGAAAAACATGAAAATGAAGTCAGCAGCTTAGTCAAGGAAATCCAAAAAAATGCTGAAGAAAATAGCATGCTAAAAACCAGCTTAGGTCAAATGGATAGAACAGTTCAAAAAGTTATTGAGGAGAAGAATGCTTTAAAAAGCAAAATTGGCCAGATGGAAAAAGAGATAAGCAAACTCTCTGAGGAGAACAAATCCTTCAGACAAAGAATAGAATTCAGGGAGATTGATGAATTTACCAGAAATCAGGAATCAATACTTCAAAACAAAAAAAAAACGAAAAATTAGAAGAAAATGTGAAATATCTCATTGAAAAAACAACTGATATGGAAAACAGACTTAGGAAAGATAATTTAAAAATTATTGGAATACCTGAAAGTCATGATCAGGAAAAGAGCCTTGACATCATTTTCAAAGAATTACTACAGGAAAATTGCCCTGATATTCTAGAAGCAGAGGGCAAAATAGAAATGGAGAGAATCCACCAATCCCCCAGAGAAAGAGATCCCAAAAAACCAACCCCCAGGAATATTGTAGCCAAGTTCCAGAACTCCCAAGTCAAAGAGAAAATATTACAAGCAGCCAGAAGGACACAGTTCAAATATTGAGGAGCTGCAGTCAGGATCACACAGGACTTAGCAGCAGCTACATTGGAAGCTCGTAGGGCTTGGAATACAATATACCAGAAGGCAAGAGAGCTTAGAATGCAGCCAAGAATGAACTACCCAGCAAGGCTGAATGTCCTCTTCCAGGGAAAAAGATGGACTTTCAATGAACCAGGGGAATTTCAAATGTTCCTTTTGGAATGGCCAGAGCTGAACAGAAGGTTTGATCTTCAGATACAGGACTCAGGTGAAGCATGGAGATTGGAGGAGAGGGGGGAAATATGAGGGACTTAATGAGGATGAACTGCATGTATTCCTGCATAGAAAAATGACACTGATAATACTCATATGAACCTTCTCAGTTAATAGAGCAGGTAGAGAGAGCTTTTATAGTTGAAGCACAGGAGAAAGCTGAATTTGAAGATAAAATATGGTGTAAAAATGAAGTCAATAGAAAAAAAAAGGGAAATGGAATGGGAGAAAGAAAAAGGAGAGGGGGAATAGTCCAAGATATTTCACATAAGATTTTTTTTTATTACAATGAGCTATTGCAATGATATGGAAGGGGGGAGGCAAGGGGGAATGAGAGAAACTTTGCTCTCATCAGAGATGGCTAGGAGAGGAAACAGCAAATATACTCAATGGGGTATAGACATCTGGAGTAAGAAGGAGGGGGGAGCAGGGGGAAGGGGTGGGGATGTGAATAAAGGAGGAGAGGATGGACCATGGGGGGAGAGTGGCCAGATATAACACATTTTCTTTCTTCTTGCAAGGGGCTGGGAATGGAAGGCCTGTCCAGGACCACAGGGCCAGGTGGATTCTGGGCCTAAGGGGTGGTAGGGGGGCTCAGGGCTTCTTGGCCCCAGGACCAGGGATCTGTCTGCTGTGCCACTCAGCGACCCTACAGCAGAGTCATAGTGAAAGGAGAGAGAAAATAGAGTACATGGTAGTGGAGAAATAAGAAAGGAGGGAGTTGCAATCAGCAATGGCAACGGTGGAAAAATATGGAAATAACTTTTGTGATGGACTTATCATAAAGAATGAGATCCACCCATGACAGAGTTGTTGGTGTTGGAACAAAGACTCAAGCACATTTTTTGTTATTATTATTTGGGGGAGGGCACAGGGCAAGTGGGGCTGGATGGCCTGCCTGGGGCCATATAGCAGGGTGATCTTTGGGTGTCTGGGGCCAGATTTGGACCCAGGTGCTCCTGGCTCAAGGGCCAATGCTCTGTCTGCCACCCAGCTACCCCTACTATTATTACTATTTTATTTTATTTTGGGTCTTTTTTTTTTCTTTTTTTTTTTGATTTTTGCAGGGCAGTGGGGATCAGGTGGCTTGCATGTCACACGGCTGGGTGATTGTTGGGTTTATGAGGCTGGATATGGACTCGGGTGCTCGTGGCTCCAGGACTGGTGCTTCATCCATTGCTCCACCTGGCTATACCTACAATTATTACTATTATTATTATTTTTTTATTTTAATTTTTTTCTCTCCCCTTTACTTTTTTCGCCCAAACAAGTCTATCTATATTCATGGGGGAGGAGGGGTATTTTGTTTACTTGTAAACAAGAATATTTTATTAATGTAAAAAAACATTTGTACAAAATGAGAATAAAAAAAATAAATTAAAAAAAAGAAATAAAAAAAAAAGAAATCAGCCACAGTTAAAGTGATGTGAGTCATTACCAAGCAGCAAGAAATTGAACATAAGGAGCTTTCAATGAACAGTAGAAATAGTAGAAGATATTTTTTCTGAAATGTCTGCATTTGAAACTGATTCTTAATGAAAATGTTATTTATCAATATATAATCATGTTGATAAATATATTATCAGGTCAATTCAGTTTGTATTTATTTAGCCTACCATGTGTCTGGTGCTATAAACTCAGCATAGAATTAAATTCAAAGAAATAAGAAAAAAAAAGAATTATGAGAAAATCAAAGAGCAATTGTAGTGACTTTGTGCTGAAGCTTACTGAATCAAATCTCCAGCTGCAGTATCTCTGTTCAATTCAATAACTGAATCAATAAATATGTGTTGATTGCTGACTCTGTACAGGTAGATCTCTGTATAGCAACTTTTGAGTATTACAAAATTCAGATGCCCTCACAGAACTTGTAGAGAATTAAGAGAAATGTACACAAATAAAAATCAAACAATGCCTATTTTTATTAATGCAAAATTAAATGTGATATAAACAGAAGTACAGGTAAAATAACTACATGAAGGGAGTTTGGTCATTATTGAGGTAGATGGGAGCAAGTAGGGAGAATCAACAAAAGCTTCTTATAGTATATTTCTTTTGATTTAGGCTTTATAAGCTGCTTTAAGAATTAAAACATGGAGGGGTGGCTAGGTGGCTGAGTGGTACAATGGATAGAGCACCGGCCCTGGAGTCAGGAGTACCTGAGTTCAGATCTGGTCTCAGACACTTAATAATTACCTAGCTGTGTGGCCTTGGGCACCACTTAACTCCATTTGCCTTGCAAAAATCCAAAAACAAACAAACAACCAAAAAAAGAAAACAAGGAAATCAAAGGAAATAATTGATTCCAAAGTGGGAATGGAATGGGTGAACTTTGAGAGAAAATACACAAGAGAAGGGGAGAAGAAACCAAAATGGAGGCACAACATTCTCAGGATTCTAGTGGCATTAGGAGGAATATGGGGTTAGAAAGTTGAGGTTACAAATACAATTAAGAGAAATTAATACAGAGGTTATTTATTTGAAATCCTGAGCAGAGTGGAGAAAGAGAACAGAGGATCAAGGCCTTTGGACGGACCAAGATTAATTCTAGACAAAACTGTAAAGTAATTCAAATTTGTCCCCTCTTTGCACTCTTTCCATCTTTCCTGGCAAGGAATGACTAGTTTTCTCATATCTTGGGCTCTTCTAATCTTTTATGAAAATCTCAACATAACTAAATTAATAAGGAAAAGGGGGCCCCTCTCAGCAGAATCTTTTCATTTCAATAGGCAACTCTTAAAGACAAAAGCCTTTCAGATTCAAAAGAATGAAATTTGGATGATGGAGCAACAGGCAACAGGATTAATATTTTGGGAAATATGCCCAACACTCCATAAATCATACTATTCGGGTAGTCATTTATTGCTAAGATTAATCCTGGGGCATACTCAAGTTTAGGGAGAAGTGTGTTGAGGTAGGTGTGAAAGAATGAAACAAAGAAATAGCATTTACAAAATGGAAAGAAAACCTAAAATTGAGTGGTATGTATAAAACTCAAGGGAAGACAGAATTTTGAGGATAAGGTGTATTAAATGTGACTGACAGGTTTAAGGAGAAGGACTGAAAAAAAGTCTTTGGATTTAGTGATGTGAGCATCTTCAGCAGTGCAACTTTGGTAAGCCTGTAAACATGAAAAAAGATTTGTAGAGACATAAGGAGTGAATGGATGCTGAGGAAATAAGAGAAAGATAGCATTTGAGAAGTGTGGCAGAAAAGGTTAAATTAGTCAACAATAAGAGTCAGGTACTCTGTTAACCTCTTGGGATACAAGAAAAGAGAGGTTGGGAATTAAAACTTTTGCTAGAAGGGATCAAAAACAATAGTTTATCCCCATGAACTGGGCCATTTACATAATAGAAAGACATAACCTTGATCAATATCAGTTGACTCCTTTGAATGTCTGAATGGAAAAAAATATAAGAAAATATAAGAAATGGTAAGGAAGATAAAACAAATTTCACTTAGTCACAGTTTTCATTATGACCATTGGTAATAAGAGTGATGGAACTTTAGTCCATACCTACTACAAAGAAATAGAAACCTCGGTCTAGGGCAACCTTATACTACTGAGCAGTAGGAAAGATGCATATTCTGTGCCCAAAACTGACAGATACTAGGTATGCCTCACTTAATGCAATAGTTACATTCTTGAAAAGTTATATATGCATTTGAATACCAGATAGTGACTGCCAATGGGAGTTAAAGGAATTTTGTGGTGAAACTTTTTGTAGTAACATTTACCTTCCAATATTCCAGTTGTAAAAATTCATATTTTTCCATACATGCTATATTATTTAAAAGTGGGAAGCTTTGCATTTTAATAGAGTTTATATAGTCTCCATTCATTTCTACAATGTATCATCATCCTCTGAAGTCAATGACAGAAGATATTTTATTTTCTCAATACAGGAAAATATGAAACTGACTTGTCAGTAGTTGATGTAAAATTAACAAAACACAGAGATGTTGAAGTGAGCACTCTAGGTACAGTCAACAGATCTCCATCTTCATCCAGCAACTCATCAGTTTTGAAAACACAGCCAACAACAAAACTAAAACCAATATATCAAGTTAAATCTAAAATCATGGTATTTATATTTTTATTTCTAAATAAAGAGAAAATGTTTTGGATCATAGTTTTCACAACTTATTTCTTAGTTGCATGTATAAATTTGTTCCTTTGGTGTTGTTTCATGCACATATATATATATATATATATATATATATATATATATATATATATGGCATATAGATGGTAAGATTATGTGGATTTTGCTGGCTAGCAATTTGTTTTGAAAATATTCTAAGGAACTAATGAAATATTTTCATTGATCTGTAAAACAAACATAGGAAGGAAACTTAAGATACCTCAGATTTCACAAAGAATAATTTTGATTTTGTTCCACAGAGGAGAAAGGTAATTCTCTATTGCAAAATGGAAAGACATCTCATAGGTTTTATATAGGTTTATAACCTATCATAGCTGACTAAGTATTTATATCTGTTTTAAGGTGCTAGTTTTTGGTAATATGGCCTTATCAGTTTGTATTTCTAGATTAGATATTAAGACTTTTTTTTAAACATAAAAAGAGGACAGCTGGCATGATTTTGGTTTCTCATTCTATTTTTTTACAGCTGTGTCCTAGCTAAAAGACCCCCAAACAGTAGTAGCAGAGAAAATTTTATTTAATCCTACTGAAGCTACAGATTGAATTCTTCTCCCTATCTTCCCCAAATCTTTATCTTTCAATTTCTCAATTTTTTTTGAGATTTCTCACTATCTTCCCAGCTTCTATGTGTGTGATTTTTCCCTTTAGAAATTTTCTGCCTGTTTAATGTATCAGGGTGTCATGTGATGCTGCAGTTGCCATGGCAAATATTTGTGTTTCATGAAAAATGTGTGTTAAAAATCAATGTAAATGGCCAAATCCCAAGACAGACGTGCCTTCAGGCCAATGTTTCTTATGTATCATTATTGTTTCAAACTCAGCTGTTTAACAGGCTGTGAGAGGGCTATAGGCTAGATGTGCACAAAGACCATATTAAGAGCATGGGGAAGCACCTGTTTTTACTCCCATCTTATTCAAGTACAAATTCTAGTGCGTAATGGAAACTTGATCTACAGGTAATGCAAATATTGTGTCTAGATTCAGGTTGTTTTGTTGCCTGATATTCACTCCCCACCCCCACCCCCAAATTTGATAAAATAGTGACAAAAAACTATTTTCTCATTGCTAATTAGCTTTAGCCTTAATTTCCCCTGCTGTTGAGTTCACATAGCTTTTGTTTACAGCTCGAAGCAGTAGGGTTTCAAAGTATTCTCTGTGGCCCCAAATTGGTACCCCATCTTTGAACTGGCTCTTCTACCGTAAATGTAGGCTCTGAATCTTCTCTGAGTTGTACTTTGGATGTGGAAATTTAAAAAGCTAGCAAACCTAATGCTTGTGCCTGTTCCAACATAATGGAATATGTTGAAATGAGACAATGGGGGCCAGTTCTCACCTTTGGAGATGGTTGATGCAAACCCCTTCTTCCAAATACCCTTTTCTAAAATTCTTCTAGAATTAGGACACTCACCTCCTATTTGAAAAATGTGCACTTTGCCTATCCCTCTGTTATCTTACTTTAGACCAAACAGGACCCTTAGCAAGTAGAACATTTATGTCCTGTTGTATAAAAAGATTTCTGACTATGAACTCCTGTCTGCATAGAAAGACAGAGCAGGCAGGCACAGCAGGAGAAGCACTGGAAAACTCTGTGTGTTGTATTTGTTTTGCAGAATTGCCCATGAGAGTCATTTTGATTTAGACTGTGTCTCATTCTGCATTGTAGGGAAGAAACAGATGTCTGGGGTCAAGAGGGCAGTTTGAAATAAAGGTCTGTAATTTGTGTGACTAGTTAAAATTTGGAGTCTGTCGCCTGATGTCACCTCCTTTAAAATATACTCTTGCTGGAGGGCAGAAGTAACGAAAAGCATGTTTGACAGCTGGAGACCTCAACAAAAGTTCTCTTGCCCCATGCATAATGGATAATAGGATCACATATGTCTCTACATATACACATATACACACAAATAAATATATGTATGATATATATAATCAAATAATTCTTAAGAACGTATGTAGTTCATTTCAAATAAATTTCATCTTTTCTTTCTAGAACACCTGTATCACCTTCCTCAACTTCAATCAGAAAAAAAGATCTGATTGTTTCTTAAAAGTTTAGCTTGGTCATATGAGTCTGACTTTATCTCTAAAATTAAAAAGTTAAAGCCCATTTTTTCAAAAAAGAAAATAATTGCTACAAATAAATTCAGGATTCCTCTCTCTTCTCCTTTCCTCTCCCTTCCCCATCCCCAAATTTCTCCTTTGTTCTAGTATCTCAGGAAGCATCTTGAAACAGGTTATTTCAAATGAAATAAAAACTACTATTTGTGCTTTCTTAGGCATCCTCAAAGCTCCTTTTATGACTTTTACCTTTGTAGTCTGTTGCCATTGACTGCTTTTGAGCTGGACAGATCAAAGCAATTTCATTGGCAGTTACAAACCAACCAGGTAAAGGGTGAGGAGGTTTTCCTACAGAATTGGAGATTGACTTGGCCCTATCTCATGAAGAATAAAGACCAAAAGTCAAGGGAGCTGATGCATTGACAACACTGTTCTGAGAAGGAAATGGGCATTACAACTGACCCACCCTGCTCTTCCCAAGAACTTGTTGGATCATTTGGGTATTGGATGCCAGGCTGGCTAAATTCCATTGAAGAGAAGAAATTTTTTTCCTGGAGAATGGAGAGAAATTTGATATGGACTTGAAAGCATATGGACTTTTCAGGAAACATTTTAGCTCAGTATAAACATGCAAATCCATCTAAAACAACTTATATAAGATGAGGTTATGAATTTAAAAAAAAATTTTTAATTAATGTTTTCTGTTTCTTTTTTTTTTAGTTTTTTTTTTTTTTTTTTTTGCAAGGCAATGGAGTTAAATGGCTTGCCCAGGGCCAAACAGCTAGATAATTATTAAGTGTCTGAGGCCGGATTTAAACCCAGGTACTCCTGACTCCAAGGCCAGTGTTTTATCCACTATGCCACCTAGCTGCCCCAAGGTTATGAATCTTAACAGTGACCTTAAAAACAAACAAAAAAGTAAGAATGGAAACAGGCAACTTCTTAAAGACATAGTTGGACCTATAATGACATAAGACCATATAGGCCTCCAACCTCCAAACCAAGAAGAAAAAGAATTAGAAGAAAGTGCTGCTATTTACCAGGAAGAGGAGAGACCAACTTAAGGAAGGAAAGAGACTGCAAAAGACTCCTAGTCCCCAAGACTTACTCAACAGAACTTATGCATTCATCAGATTTGGTATAATTAATTACTTTTTTATGCATTCTTAGATTTACAACCCTTGAATGAAAGGGATCTTGAGATCTTTGAGTCATAGAATCACAGAATTAGAGCCAGAAGGGAATTTAGAGTCTGTTTAGTTTGATCTCCTGCTTTTATAGATGAGAAACTAAGGTCCCAGCAGAGAAGTCTTGAAGATCACACAGGTAAAAGTTACTGAACTCAGGTCCTGTGACTTAAAAGTTCAGCATCCTTTCCGCTGAATCTTTTGCCTCCCTTTCAGCCCCCTCCTTGAAGTAATCATCACACTTCATTCCCTGCCCCAACCCCCCATACGAGTTCTATGCTGGATCTTTGTTGCAAGCAAAGGTGCAAGAAGTCCAATTCTATTAATAATAAAAACCTACTTCCACAATCCAGTTGCATGTTTTATTGCATCAGTTCCCCTCTTCTAAGACTTATTGCTCTAACAGTAATTAAGTATGAGAGAGAGGTTAGTATGACCCCATTCCAAGGAGCTAGAATATAATTAGGTATCTTTTGTAATTATAATATTGCAAGGCAGCTAAGCAAGCAATCTCCTATCACAAGAAAAGGAAAGAAAGTCTGTTGTTTGGGAGGGGGAGATGTTATTTTCAAAGATGAAAGTTGAACCTTTTTCAAGTTGAAGCAACTCCTTTTTTTTTTTTTTGCTTCCTTCTCCTCTGTCAATAAGAATTATTTCCAGGTTTGAAAAGATGAAAAAAATAAATAAAAATGGTTAAGAAATTGAAACACAGTGCAGGGTAGTGACAGAGTCCTGGGTTTGAAATCAGAAACTCTGGGGGGAATCAAATCCCACCTTTGACACTTATTGGCTGTGTGACCATAGGCAAGTCATTTTCTCTGATCCTCAGTTTCCTCATCTGTAAAATGATGAAAATAATACCTGTAGTATCTACTGAATAGGATTGTTCTAGTATTCAAATGTCATAATATATGTAAAGTACTTAGAAAACCTTAAAATACTATGTAAAGATCAATTATTAATAAGAGAGAAATTGGTAACCACTTAGTAAGTAAAGAGATGGTATAGGAGCTCCTAATTACTCCAAAACAAGTTCAGATCTCCTGACCTAGATATATTACAACCCATGATATGGAAGGGGTTGGGAGATGGGGGAGAAATTGCTTGGAGAAAACAGAATGATGATGAAAGACTGTAGAAAGGCAAACATTGTTCTATTTATTAAAAAGGCAGAAAAAGGGGGGGGTTCTGAAAACTGTGGAATGGCACACTAGATGTTGATTCCTGGAAAAGTCTAGACTGTATTATTAAATAGATAGTTTTTGAACCCTGAGAAATAGAAGAGTGATTACTGGGAACCAGCATGAAGGTCATTTAAAATAAAATATACCAGACTACCCAGTTTATAAAAATACTGCTAGAGGGAGGACAGATTATATGAACCTTGTAAAAATAGTTTATTTGGTTTCCACAAGATATTCAAATTTTTTCTTGTGATGTCATTGAAAAATAGATGAAGAAATATGGGTTGGATAATAGTAAAATCAAGTAGATTAATAATTGGTTGGAACCTTAAAGTATTAGTTTATGATTTGATGTTAACCTGTCAAATCTTTCTTGTCAAAATAGAGTACTATCTCCAGTCTCGTTCTTCTGTTCAATGATTTAGAAGACATAGATAGTATAATTATCAACTCTCATAATTAAATGAAACTCAAAGGAATATCATTACACTTTAGAAGAAAGAATTAGCTTCCCAAGAAATAGGCTAGAATCGACTAAGACCTTTAATTTAGACAAATGTAAAGTCCTCTTCATGAAAACAAAAACAAAAACTGTACAACAAGCAAGATGGAGTAGATGTGAGGAAACAGAAGCTCATGTGAAAAATGACAAAGGTTTTAGTCTATAGCAGACTACTCGTGAATCAGCAGACTTAAAAAAAAAGCAAATGAAGTCTTAGACTAAATCAGTGGAGTTGAGGTTTGTCCTTTGTTCTTGAAGAAGACCTTGATGTCCAGGGAAATGATGTCATGACAAACACATGAATTGAATTTGAGTGAGGAGGGGCTGTACTAAGTCACTAGTGTCACTTTCTGCTCCCTACCCTTCTGGATCCAGTAGTCAGACATGAATTAGGATGACTGGAGATGGTTCTGGATGTGTGTCAAGTGTCCATGCTCAAATTTGAATTCAAGTCCTCCTGGCTCCAGTGACAAAAAATTTTTACAAGTATTTTTAAGAGGTTAGGTTAAGAACATTTAAGGACTATTTGAATGAGTTAATATGGATCCAAAGACCAATAAGTAGAAGCAGTATGTAGGCAGATTTTGAATCAATAGAAGGAAGAATTCCAGATCAGTCAGAGCTATAAAGAAAGAGAGTAAATTACTTTGTGAGGTTCTAAGTTTCCTATAACTTCAAATATTAGAATCAACCAGTTAGGAATACTTTAAAGTTAATTCACACATTATTAGGTAAACTAGAAGGCATTTAAAGTTTTTTTCTTCTAATTCTGACCTTCTAAGATCCTCTGATTCTGTAATTCATCTCTATCAGAGTAAAAGGAAAAAAAATTATTTTCAGAAGAATAGATCATCTTTCATTACCACCATCATCACTATCAAGGTCATCATTATCTTCACCATCAATCAGTATTTCATTTTTTTGCATTCAAACAAGGAAATATATCCTCACTAATAGCATTCACTAATGACATAAAAGGATATCTTATTCTATGCAAAGTCCTAAGAAAAGGATTTTCTGTGTCACAGAAAGGTCCTCTAGGTAAACCTTTTTTTTTGTGTGCTGAATGTTGTTGATTTCATCTAACTCTGGAACACGTTTAAGGCTGCCTCGGTCACAGTCAAACAAAAAGAATGGAATGTGCATCCATGCTACAAGGTGTTGAAATATCTGTATGTCAAATGGATGAAAAATGTGTTTTTGCTCAGTCAGGTAAACAGTACATTGAGTGAGTTTATCAAGACTAACAGGAACACCTTAGATGGATGATGCAAATGAACAGTGAACTGAGCTCAGAAATAAATAAGTCAGGCCAGATAACATTTGGGAAACCACATGGTACTTTCAATGATCTCAAGATCCTTGTTGTCTAATATTCTCTCATTTATACTATCTGTCTTTGAATCATGGAATATCAAAATCTCATGGAAATCAGAACTACAAATGATTCAAAGGACAATGGGTCACTAACCACTCATCAAGAGAAGTAGTAGCATGACTAATTATGACTCTAGCATAATGAACAGGTGTAAAGGATATCATCTAACATACATATGACCAGAAATGATGGACTAGATCTATAGCAAGAATGAAAGATGCCAGCTGTACAGCTTGAGTATCCAATAAAAAATATCAAAAGAATCAAGGATGAGAAACTGTGAATTGGTGGCAAATTTCACAGGTGTGAGTAGTGGCAGCACCCTCCTATACTCCAGTGAAATTAGGAATTTAATGACCTACTAAAGTATAAATATCTCCATTCTTTCCAGATCTTATGTTCTTCATCTATAAAGATGTCATCATCACAGAATTGTCCTGGAAGAGACCATGGAGATCAACTAATCCAACTCATTTTATAGATGAAGACACTGAGGCCCACCCAAAAGAGATGAAGTAATTTGCCTAAGGGTACCCAATTAGTTTTGGCAGACACAGAACTAGACCCCTAATCATTTAATCTCCAGATCTATGTTCTTTCTACTCTTCCATAGTATCACCTTTCTGAAAACTACAGAATGAATTTGATAACTCAAGTCTAAAAACAAGTGTCTGGCAGTTTAAATGAAGAGAGAGGAGAAAATATTGGTTTGGGATTTCCAGGGATAGAAAGCTTTAGTTGGGACTTTCTTAAAGGAGAATCTGGAATTACCTTCCCAGGGATACATGATGGATGGAAGAAAGACTTCCCCAACAATAGTCTTTCACTCTCACAAAAGCAGCTATCATATGCCCTCTACATGTTCTTTCCTTTATGTTAAACACACCCAGTTCATTCAATGAATCTTTATATAAGGCATGATCTAGAAGTCCTTCATCATCCTAATCACCTTCCTCTGGACTTTGTCTAGTTTAGCAATGTCCTTCCTTAAATGTGGTACCCACAAATGAATATGATGCTCCAGATAGGATATAACCAGAGTAGAGCAGAGTAGGACTATTACTAATCTGTTCCTGGTTAGTCTTTATCTCAATACAAACAGAGATATATAAACATTTCTTGACTGCCATTTCACACTTGCTTCACTCAAACTCCTAGAAGCAGTTCCATTGGAGCTCATTTCATTCAATTTACTTGTCATTGGGCAGTTAGGAACTATGACTTATATTACACTGACAAAACAGGAGACCCTTCTCTATGTACAGTAATGCTTATTTTATCAGACTGCATTGTAGAATGTGCTCTTGCATACAAATAAATTGGTAGATAACAGAAGCTCACTTCTTCAGGTGCTCAAACTTTTTTATCTTAACTACTTTTGCATTTAATCTTTCTCACATATATTATACACTTCACTGCACTCTTATTCAGCTGTTACCAAGTGTAATTTAATTTTTTTTATCATACTGGGCAGTAATTCAGTTTTCTGCTTTTTAGTTTGTCTCTGTCATCTATATTAGCTTTCATTTCTACTGATGTCCTAATTAGTTGACTACCAGAAATGGCGGAGAAAACAAATTACCAGATTGGATTTTTAACAAAGAATTGAGTCAGACTTGGATGGAGAACCTAAAAAGGGATAGGTATATGAGTATTAGTGAAAGACTGATTGATATTTCAATTTCTGGCCTGGAGGACTAAATTAGCATAGTGGGTAGAGTGCTGGGTCTGGAATCAGGAAGACCTGAGTTCAAATACTGCCTTGGCAGGATTTCATGTAGTATGATCCTGGGCAAATCACTTAACCCTGCCTCTTTTTCCTCGTCTGTAAACTGTATTAGAGAAGAAAATGGCAAAACCACTTTAGCATCTTTTCCAAGAAAACTCCAAATGAGGTCATGAAGAATTGGACAGATTTGAAAAATAACAAAGCAATATCAACACACTAGGTATTATGCTAAGGGATGGGTTTACAAAGAAATAAAAAAAAGAGTTCCTCACCTCTAGGAGCTCACATTCTAATGTGTGAAGTGACATGCAAAAAATTATAAGATGCATGCTGTGAAACTGGAAGACTGGTCTCACAGCAAAGGTTTTATCGGTGACAGGGACTGGGAAAGGCTCCTGTGTATGTTTGTGGGAAAGTACATTCTAAATTATGGAAGGGAGGCATTTTTTTTATTACCATCATAACATGAAAATATCACTGACTTTTGAATGATAGGACATGAATTGGAAACCTCTGAAATTTACTATCTGTATGACTTGATATAATTCACTTAACATATCTAGGTCTTGGTTTCCTCATCTGTAAAAGGAGAGCTTTGTACTAGATGACATCTGAAGTCCTTTCAAGCTCAACTTTTATATTCCTATGATCTTATACTGTGGTTGTATCATTGGAATAAGTGTCTTTTAATATGAATTCTGATTGTGGGGGTTCAACAACAGAAGTAAGAGCAATTACCCAAAGGGTTGCCCATAGAAACCAAGGATAGCAACAGCTACTCTCTCTTTATGGGGACCCAACCTACTAACAATCTAAAAGTGAGAGTTGGGGAATAACCCAGGGGAGGAGAGAAAAGTATCACATATTATTTTGACACCCTTAAGGTAGAACTTCTTTTAATTAATTTCTTAGGAAGATTGTCTAAAGAGTTCATTTTGTATTAAAAATGGAATTTTTACTCTTCTAATTATCCACAATTATAATTTTGAATATTTTAATGAGTCCTAATATTCTCATCATTATTAGAAAATAAAATCTTTTACTATCCCAAACATCAGTAAATTAACAAGCACTCTGTGTATCTGTTCTAGGCCAACTGAGCTAAGTGCAATAAATACAAAGATTAAAGAGAACTAGTTCTTGCCTTTAAGGGGCTTACATTTTAACTAGTGTCTTACATATGTTACTGCAACATTAAAATTCTAATGTTTGGGGGAAACATTTGGCGAAACAAAAAAATTGCTTGGAGAAACTTCTTTTCTAGGTAGAGTCCATGTTTTTGCAATTTTAGTGTTTCTCTTCTCTTACTTCAGAAAATTCCATTACTCAAGCACTAGCTCACAGTTGTATAGCACCACACAGATTACAATAGGCCACTAAAGATAAGTGTACATATTATAATCATTCCATTCTACAGGTAATATAACTGAGAATAAGAAATTAAGGGACCCATTCGAGAACATGGACCTAGTAAGTACTGAAACCAGGAGTTGTACCTCGGTCTCCTAATTATGAGGTCCGGGTTTGAATCCCTCCTCAGATACTACCTGTATGGCTATGGGCAAGTTACTTAATTTTTTAAAGGAGTTGGTCTAGATGACCTTTGAGATTCTTTCCAACAACAGTAATATTAGCATTTATCTACCATTTTAAAGTTTACAAAGTACTTTGTAAACACTAACTCATAACAACCCTAAGAGATAGGTGCTATATCCCCATTTTACACATGAGGAAATTGAGAGAGAGAGAGAGAGAGAGATTGAATTCCTAGGTTTGGGGATCTGAACACAGATCTGACTCCCAAGTCAGAGTTCTATCTACTATTATTTACTTAACTACAATAGTCACATGATTCATACTTACTCCAGGTTTCCTTTTGGTATAGAATGAATGAACTTGGATGCTGATCTGGTCAGCAAATTCAGGTTAAGATTGATGTTAATTAAACATTTTTTATCTCTATAATACATCCCTCATTATTTAAATTCATTTCCTCTTTTCAGGCAATTATTTAGCTAATATAGTTGAAAGATTTCAAACATTACATATAAAGCTTAATTTCCTTGAATATGGGTTGCTTAATGTGTAAAATGAAGAGATGGTTGGGTTAGTGGATCTTCTGAGTCTTAACATTCCATGATTCTTTTGTTATATCTCTTCAGTAAACAGGAATCATTTTCTAAGAGCATAAGATTAGTATGGGTTTATGCTGTTTTACTAAACTGAAAGATTCATTTCTTGTCTTTTTCTGAAGGTTTAAGTTCAGATTTCACTTTAGAGATAGGAATAGTCATTAAAATAGAAAAAAAAAACCTTGAGGTTGATTATTTTAATTTTTTTTACTTTTAGAAAGATTTTATTTATTTTGAATTTTACAATTTTCCCCCTAATCTTGTCTCCCCCCCCCAACAGAAGGCAGTCTGTTAGTCTTTACATTGTTTCCATGGTATACATTGGTCTAAGCTGAATGTGATAAGAGAGAAATCATATCCTTAAGGAAGAAAAATAAAGTGATTATTTTTTCAGACAAATTTTCCCATCATTCATGTCATTAAACTTATTTTATCTTAAAAGAAGACAGACACCGGGAAAAAAGACAAGGATAAAAATGTTGGTTTTGTTTTTAATCTTAAAATCATTCTTGCTATTTTCAGTGGAAAGTATTACTTTCTCACCTTTATTTTTTCATATTTATTTTCAAAAGTGAACCAGTCATTCTAGGCTTTGTGCAGATAAGACAGTGAAGTATAATGGAAGGAATCTTAGATTAAAAGTAAGGAAAAACCTGGGTTAAAGTATTGCCTCTGATATGAACTAGCTGTGGTCCAAAAACTATCTCTGAGTTTCAGTTTCCTTATCCATTAAATGTGAATACTTATGATGATAACCACTGTGCTTCCTAATTCATTATTGGGACATTCAAATAAGAAAATATCTATAAAGTAATAAAGCATCGCTATTATGATATAAAGATATTTTTAATTTATAACAATTGGCAAAGATTTTTTACTATTCATAGTGACATTGTTTTAAATTATGTATTTTGTTTATGGTGTGAGTACCAATTTTAATTATGAGGCTAAGGGACAAAATTAAACTATCCACATACAGAAAAAAGTGTTTCTACTCCAAATTTGTGGCAAAAAAAAAGATTCTTGGAGTCACTACTTGATAGTTTTTTAAGATTATGTGCTGTTTGAGTTAGAAGAATGAGAATAAGCAAATATCTTTGAGAGATCATTAGTATAATTTTGATCCTTTCAGTGAAGAAATGCTAGTATAAGATTCTTCTAAGACCATCTTCAGTATAAAAATTCATACTTTAGAGAAGTTGCTCAAAGTCATTCCTATTGTGGTTAGCTTTCCAGAGGTGATCTACATAGGCTGCATCTGTGAGCTACCAGTATGTATTTTCTATGAGTAATAGGTCCTTCTGACTCTCCATATGCTATAGCAATTTGGGGCTATGATCACCTTCTGCTATTTTTGTCCAATTCTACATCTACAAATCAGAATCCTGCAAATATCATCTCCTTTAAAACTTATAGAGAGCTTAAATGTTTTTAGAAAAATCTTTCTACTGTGGTAGCTCTTTACAGTAGATTTAAGGTGAGCATCTTTTTAGTTTTATTGGTTACTTATCATCTGTGAATTAGCTACCAAAAATCTCTCCTCTCCCTTCCCTCCCCTCCCTTCCCTTCCTGACATGAAAACATTCCCCTCCCCATTCAATGATAATCAAAATCAAACTTGGAATCTTTTGTATTTGATATTACTTTAAATAATTGATAAGCATGGGACAGGTCACTTCACCACTTTGGGCCTCAGTTTCTTCTTCTGTAAAATGAGGAGTCAGACTGTATCCAGATTTCTTAAACTTCTTTTGTCATGGACCCTTTTTGCAGTCTGCTAAAGCAAATGGATTAAGCTCTTTACACAGACACACACACACACACACACACACACACACATTCACTCACTGACTTCTAAATTAGAATGTAATAATACATTTCAGTTAGAAGTTAATAAAAATAAAGATGTGATTTTTTCCCCAAGTTCTCAGATTCCTTCCCGGAAAAATCGCATCAGTAACTCTATCCTTGGATGCCAGGTCTAGAAACTCTAGACTAAAAAATATTTCAGGTCCTTTCCACTTCTAAAATTCTGTAACTTTTTGAATGTTGTCTCTCAAAACCACCCCCTCCAGTACCCTAACAAGTATTTCCTACTCTCTGAATACTTATGTAAGTCCCAGGAGTCTTTGGCATTTATATGTGCTTTAAAAAAAAAATCAAGTAACAGTTTTAACATTGGAGATCTTTAATGTATTGAAGAATAACTTAGGGGGGCAGCTAGGTGGCGCAGTGGATAGAGTGCTGGCCCTGAAGTCAGGAGTACCTGAGTTCAAATTCAACCTCAGACACTTAATAATAATTACCTAGCTGTGTGGCCTTGGGCAAGCCACTTAACCCCATTTGCCTTGCCAAAAAAAAAAAAAAAGAATAACAAGAAAAGTTACACTGAGGTATAGTGATCTTTGGGGTAACAAAAGACACTTCTCTGAGTGCTAAACTCCCAACTACTTATTTATAGTTTCTACTATTGTACAGGGCAAATGTCTCATCCACCTTAATCTTAGTACCTTCCCTGTCCCATTTATCCCCTCATTATCTTATTTCTCCATAGTTGTTTGCATATTATTTTCCCCATTAGACTGAGAGCTCCTTCAACACAGGGACTATTTTTTTGTCTTTCTTTGTATCCTAAGGATTCAGTATAGTGTCTGCTTCTTAATACATGCTTATTTACTTTAATTGTTGATTTAATCTCTTACAATGATGAATTATCATAATGTGAAAGTGGTTCTGGGTTCTTTTAAGACTTTGCTTAGAAGAGAAGAAGCATTGGTAAGTCCTACCAAATAGATTCACAGTGATGGCCATTATCCAATGTAGGCATTATCCAAGGGTTAGCATAGCTAAATTCCTCGAGGCTCACCCTTAAGGCAATGAGTTTTTCAGCCACAACAACTCCTCAAGTTATCAGCTGAGACACAAATCAGGTGTGGTCTGCATAGGTAGAGGGGGTACACACTAATGAAATCTGCCTTCTCCAAGTTGCTGTGTTATGCTCCTAGATTATTTATTTTTACCCCATTTTGAAATTTAAGTTGATAAGTGTGGCAGAGATTCTGGAAGTTACTTGGATATTGATTGCATTTTAGAAACAAAGGAAAGTATACATGACCAGTTGTCTTAGTTGGCTAGAGGCCCCATGCTAATGAGGTCAAGGTCACATTTTATGATCTGTGTAGGCCAATTAGCTTCACACAGAGTAAACTCCACTTGGGAAACCACAGAAAGCATACCTAACCCCAATCAAGCACGTCAGAAATGTATATGCTTTAGCTTGAGGGTGACCAGGTAAGATGACTCAATTTAAAACTATCACCAACACAGGAAAAATAACTAATATTTTACTCCTCTTGAGTCAGTCACACCTCCTATCTAAAAACATTCACTTCACCAATATAAAGCAGACAATAGTAGATGATGTGTTCATAATAATAACTTATATTCATGGTGACAAATTACATGGAAAGCATTACAGAGGCACACCTAGAACCCAAAACACAGTGTGACCTTTAATCAGGACTCTTATTCCTAGCTATCTAAAAAGCTGTTTTGTCTTTACCTGCTCAATGGATCTCACTCTGCTGATACACTGCTTTAATTTGGGAAGCCTTTCTCTTGAGAGGAATGTCTTTCCTTGCTCTAAGACTAAAGTGCTCCCAAGTGTGGCATTCCCTGTGACAGATGTACTATAGTTATGCTTTAGCTGACTCGAAACCCATAGTTCTCCAGTGCCTGAGTGGTCTTGCTGGTGGCCAAGAGTGTGTTTCCTTTGAGAGCAGGTCTTTCTTGGAGCTTCATCCAAGAAGGTGTGGAGGTATAGCCCCTTTGTTCTAAAACAACAACTGTTAATTTTTGTAAAACCCCTTGGGGCTATTCTGTCCCAGCAGTCAAAGAAAGGTATCTTAAGTACCCAAAAGCTCAAGAAGCATTAAACGAATGAGTAGTAGTGCCCAGTCAACTCCCTGAGGATGCACCATGTCTATGAGGCTACTCCTGGTAGATTTCTTTTATTTCAGAATGTCAGTTTACTGGGTTTATTTCATTTTTATAGATTGAGTACTGTCTTAACTCTGCAGGAGCCTCCCTAATGATAAGAAACATTGAATATAATCAGCAAAATCTCTCACTACAACATTCTAGTTTCTCTATGTTTCCTAATCTGTACCCTCTTGCCTTGGAGAGGTTTGAGGATCTTATTGTTAAGACCAAACTTTTAGATGGGAAAACTAGCCAACTCTATATGCTATCCATCTGTGATCGTTTTGAGTATCTGGTTTCCTATGATGAAGTATTATTTTTCTTCCCTGAATTCTCACCTCCATCTTTGTCAGCACCAGTTCTTGGAAGCAAAGCTGAGTATAGCCACAGGCTTTTTCCATCAGAATGCATGCCACTTGCCTTCTCCTGGGAGCTGAAGACTCTCCTGCCAATGTCTATGTTGGCTAAAGAAAGAATTGCTTCTGTAACTCTTATTGATGTGAGATAAATGATTTTTTCTCAACCTGCCAGACAGGTTGAAATCTCTTGACATCCTGGTGGATCAGTAAGGTTAACTATCTTTTTATGAGGAGTTTTCTATCAATCTTACTTCTTGAAGCAACTGTAAATTAACTACTCCAGTGCTAACTTATTTTTAGGATGCCTCTCTTACATGATTTATAGCCTCTAAAGTTAGTGGAAGTTCATGTTTAAGTGAAGCTTTCATTAGAATAGAATAGAATGACTCACATTTCTATTTAACACCAATCAAATATTTCTGAAACACCTACATGTGCCAAGCATATTGCTAAGAGTAAAGCATCCCTTCTTCCGACAGACATCCCTTGAAGTGGCTATCTTAATATTATCATTCCCATTTTACAGAAGAAAAACTGGGTCACAGTGAGGTAAAGTGATTTGCCTGTGCTTTCAGAGCTAGTAATCAGAGAGAGGGTTTGACCACTTCTCTTTTTTCTAATTTTAGCATTTTTCCTGCAATATCACACTAATTTATTTATTTTTTCCAATTACATGCAAAGATAGTTTTCAATATTCATCTTTTTGCAAGCTTTTAAGTTCCATACTTTTCTACCACCCTCCCTTCCCTTCTCCCTCACCATGGCAGCAAATAATCTGATATAGGTTGTACACATACAATCAAATATCACACTAATTAATCCTACTATATAGAACCAGAAAGGAAAATTTTAAATTAAAAAAGAGGAATTTTAAATATATATATATATGGTATATGTATACAAATATATCATGTGGTTAGCATTTTTGAGGGTAGAATAAAAATTTCTATATTGTACTATTCTCTGATAGCTTTTTATTTGTGAATCTATGTTTATTATTGAACTTTGAAGGAAAAAGAAAATATCACATAGCCATCTCTAGCACAATACTATGCACTGCAAGAAAAATTTATTGAGTGAATGAATGCATTGTGCATTTGGAACTTTGTGATATCTCCTTAACATACAGAGGGTAATTTAACTTTAGGATTTAATATACTAAAAAGAAAATTTCTTTATCTGAAAAATGTTAACATCATGAGAGCAGATACGACATCAGGAACAATGACTTGTTCATAGATTTCCTAGGCAAGGGGAAAAAATAGAATTAGCAACAGACATCTGACTTACCAAGTGGAAAGCAAGACCTTGTCTTCTTGATTACCTGGCCCAAGATATAATAACTTCTATGTGACGGCAAATGGTGCAGCTTCTATCATTGTTGTTGTTATTAGTTGAAACTTACTGGTTGACTCATGCACAGAAGGAAAATTTCATTTCCTTCAGATGGCACTGATTTACGCCCTCACCATCCAAAGCTTGCTTCTTATGAAGATGCAGGGATACAACCAGAGAAGCTCAAAACTGAATGTGAAACTCAAAACTCGAACTAGGGATTCAGCCTGGTACTTACGCATAAAAGATGCATTGTTACAGGGTATGATTACTTCAGTGTTGTGTGAAGGAAGTAGTTGGTGAGAGCTCTGAGAGAGGATACAAACCATTCATTCCAGGTTCTCACCAACTCCATCCCTCACATGCACCTACATTCAGTGATGAGTAATAATTCTTTCCATCAGTGAAGAGAATCTTATATAAATGTTCTAGGTTTGAACCCCAAGTTACATGACAAATAAAAGAAACAGGAGATGTAGAATTGCAGGAATATGGAAAAATCTTCCCCTGTTAAAAATCATTTCTTGATTTTAAGAAAAATTGATAGGAAAATTGGAATTAAATTTGCGAATTTAAATTTCTTAGGAGAAACAGCCTTTACATCTTCTAGGGATTCAGAAAGCCCAGACAGTTTTGATATTTAAAGTAACCATAGTGTCTCTACAGAGAAAAACTTCACTTTTTTTTTTCAGGGTTGGTAGACATGTTATGAATGAGAAAGCAATGTTAACACTGTTATAAAACCAAGTCTGGTAAATCATTGAGATTATGGGGTCAGCTGACCATATCAAAGTTATCCGAACACTTTATTTTCTATATGATCTGATCTCATATAGTTCCCCTGAGCAATTAGCACACTTCTATAAAAATGTTAATCTCCTTGAGTGAACCCTAAGGTCCTCTTCTTGTAATGAGTTTTATGATATATACTGGCCAGACTTTGTCATTATGACATGTATATGTTAAATCAATACTAGGAATTCATTTCAGATCCATATCTTCCCACAGCTGAGTGGTAAATGATAATGTGGTAGTGCGTCTTGACCACTCATTTAGATAAGATCACAATTACTCTAAATCTGTTTTAACATTCTCTCTCTTTTTTTCCTCTAGACTCCCCAATTAGCACCAGCTCTACCTCAGAAATCACCTATGGATTATGATTTTTTTATTTACAATGGAGTAATAGATCAGAATGCTCTAGACTTCATAGCCTTCAAGGAACATTTTTGTTTATCTTGGGGAAATATCTTTTCTCTCTTGGAACACATTGAGAAGTTTCTCAAGGATTATGCAATACCTGAAGTCAAGATAAAAGGGAAACATTTGATAGCACTTCTTCCTGACTTTGAACTTAACACAAGACCTACTAAATTCGACCTCCTGTCAGTGATAGAGAATCCAGCTAATATCCTCAAGTTAGTTGAGGAGCCAGGTCAGAGGTACAAAGGGCAAGGGGGAATTGAGGAAGCTATTATCAAGATCCAAGCAACATGGCGATGCTATCGGGCCAGAAAAGCCTATTCTTCTTTCCGGAGGCAGAAGTGGGCTTCAGGTGTGATTGCTATCAACTGGCTTTTGCATAGTCACAAGGCTCGAGTGAAAAAGCTCTTGAAGGAAGAACGGAAAAGACACCTGGAGAATTTCCACATTCGAGCCAAGGTGCATGAGGCTGCCAGCTGTTATGGCAGACTTCCTTCTCTAAACATCTCTTGCTTGAACGATTGCAAGACGTGTATCTGCTTCTCTTCCCTTTGCCTTCCTCTTTCCCTTATTTTAACCATCCATTTGTTCAAGCATCATATTTTAATCCTCATCAGCAATCTAATGATTTTGCAGCTACAAAATCTGTTACAATTTTTCTATAGAAAAAGTCTGTTCACGTTGACCAGAGATAGGTCTGTCAGAAAATCAATGTTTTTAACTGCATTACCTTTTCTTCCTATATATACCTTCTGGCACTTTAATTTGCTAGGAAAAAAAATCCCCCTCTTGTCTACATTGCTGTCACCACTTTGTCAGAAAGTATTTAAGTTTGCAGACAGCCTTTTAATTAGTGCTCACAATTTCATTTATGTTTGCTTTCTCTTTTTTTTCATTCATATTCTGTTAATTAAGTGAGCTGCCTCTAATCTTCCCCTGCCAGTAGCATCATGTAGCCACCTAATTAAATTAATTGGGGAAGATGTTTTAAGTATGTAATTAAATCAATTAATATAATTTATGCCTGGCTTAACTGTACAGTGGAAAAAAACAGCTGAAGTTTGACTAGATGAATCCACTACAGCTTCCTGTCACTGATCAATGCTCTTCTTGATTTTTAGCATCTGGCAGCCAACTGGAATCGCATCAGGACCTCCAGGAGGACTATTATCCATATCCCATCATTAGGTATAACACTTTTGCCTGCAAATCTATCAGCAACCTCTATTACCCACCACATTATGGCTCCTTGATTGAGTTCAAGGAAGGCCCCTTGTTTTATTCAAATTGGTCTCGGCAGGAAAATGTTCTCGACATGATGAGAGTAATAACACAGGGCCCTCGCTTGAAACGGCGTTTAATTTGGGGATTAAGCAAATAAAGTCATTATGTGGGGGCTGCTATTCAGTGGAGAGGTGATTTGCTGTAATTCGCTTTCATCTGTATGAAATGAACTAAAAAGTTGTATTTTTTCCCCCCTGAAATAACAGATAATGTTTTCGATCTTCTTTAATGATAGAAGAACATGGGCCTGTGTGTGTGTCTGCTGTTCCGCCAATAAGCCAGGATATTGCTTGTACACTGTTTTTAATCAAATGTGCAGTCAAAATGATAAGCTACATTCTCTGAAATTATTTAGTTCTAATTACGAGCAGATGGGATGCTTTATTTGCACCTAGGGCGCCTGAGCAAAAGGAAATGCTGTGTGAACAAGAATAATTAAGAAGTTGAATAGTGTTTTTTGCGCTTAAATAATCTGCAGTTTCATGTTAATTAGCACTAATGTAATTATTTAATTACATTTATGAATTGGGGAAGTTAAAAGCTGTTGCCTGCAACACAGGGGTAAAATAGGTGTACCAAAATGACAGATTATGCCTTCTTGGGAATTTCAGAATTGTACTGATGATTCTTCTAAAACACAAATTGCTGTCAAAATGTTTGGGGTTTGATTTATTTTTTCCTTACATTTACCTAATACATTAATTTTTCTTAGTGAGTTCAAATTTCAGAAGCTGGCTTTGTCAGGTTTTGAAGTAGCAATATTGCAAAAGGAATTTGAGTTTCCAAATTGCCCCATATTTGTATCTTGAGATTTTATGAAGAGATTAATTTATTAGCAACCAATGATGGCAGAACTCAAGTTTGATGTTTTACAATAGCTATGTTGTTAAAAAAAAATACATTGTGTGAGGTAAAAAGCAAAGAAAATGGGGGGGAGTTGGCATAAAGAAAAACTTTAAGTTTGAAAAGTAAATATTAATATTAAAATGTCTATTATAAAATATAATTAAAGTATGCCTTAAAAATTAAGTACAAAATTCTAAATCTTAGCAATAGCTCAGTATCCCCATATTTCCTTGTGCCTATAAAGGAGTTGCTGTTTAGTACAATGTATTTTGAGCCATATGAAAATCGAAGACACATCTGAGTTCCACAGATCCTCATATAATCTATGACATTTTAATCTGTAGCTGAATTCTGAAATGACTTTCTTCTGAAGCTACAAGTCATAAGATGGTTTAGTAAAGTATGATAGACATGAATGTCAACCAGGTTTCCCTCAGGTCTCTTATTTTGGAGGGCCTATATTTGCACACCAAATCAGTTCACACCAAAATTGCCCTTGTAATTGATTGCATCCAGAGTGGCTCATTGCAGGCACAGTTAACTGATTTGAACCTTAGAATAAGGTGAAAATGTCTTTTATGCTTCTGTGACAAATTGTAGTCCTGGAAACCCTCAAAATTTGACAAAACAAGGGTTTGACCTGGCCTCATGGCAGATCATGGCAGAGATTTTTTGTTGCTGTTGTCTTCATTTTATTCAAAGATAAATACAGTAAAAAACTTCTTGTCTCATGGTTTAGGAGTTCAAAAGAGAAAATAAAATGGGAACCATCCAATATTACAGCATACTTCAGAATTTGATGCTCTCACCTTGAGCTAGATATTACTGATTGACTCTGCAGTGGGACATGGCAGAGAAGAAATGAGCTCTTAGTGATCCCTCTTTCTTACTCTGATCTTACCCTACCAAGTCATCTAGAAAGCCAAAACTTGGTGGACAATGGTCAGTAATCTAATCTTTCTTCTGGAATTTTAAAAAAGAAGATATCTTGAAATTTGAAATGTATTAATTTATTACTTGAGATTTGGTTTTAAACCTAATTTTCTCCTAGGTAACACATTTCCCATTTAAATAAATACATAATAATTTTGAAGGTCTACTCTATTACAGTCATTTTGGTCTGTGGAATGCATAAAATCCATTTTAAAGGAAAAGCTGCTAATTACATATTTATCTAAGAGATCAAAAACAAGCTGGGTTTTTTTCTTAATTGAGCATTTTTAAAAGCCTAATTACATATTTTCACTCAGAGGCTAAGCTGGCCTTTGATCAAATAATCTTCACTCAATAACTTTTGATTTAGATTTTATAAAATAATTTGAGCAAACTAAATTATGTTCAATAAAATGGCAGCCAAGATCCTATACTTTTACGATTATTCAATGTTTTTTTTTTTAACCTTGTGCACAATTTCCCTCTGGGAACAGCCAGAATGGATTTTAACCATTCACAATAGAACTCTTTTTGTGCTATACTCAAGGGACATACCTGCTCAATTCAAGAGAATGGAAGTGGGTGTCAAGTGGCCAAGCCCACCCCAAATGCTGTCACATTGCAAAGCAAAAAAAAAAAATGACTCAATACAATGTTTTTGTTTCCAAGATTGAGACAAGATCATATATCATTCTTTTTTTTATACCCCCACTCCTCCCAAAAAGTTCAAGAAGGCATTTACTGAGTTGCATCCTTCTCTATCCCTTCTTTTTGGCTTGTGAAAAAATTTTACAATATAAAAAAAAAGATATTTTGCCATTATGCCCACTGATAATTGCCACCAGTGTCAGCTAATTGGTGCTTCAGTGGCTTATTTGAGCCATCAAAATGAAAGGCAACTAACTACTCACTGTACATACTGTTGCAGTTGCAGACAAATGGCAGTTTGCTCATGCATCTTTGAACATACAGTTAATTGCATGTCCCAAAATGATTCATGTTATCCCTTCAGTTTATTTGAAATAAATTTTTTGATGATTTCTGGTTTTATATCATCAGAGTTTTCCCCAGGATCCCTTCCCTAACTTCCACAAGTCATTCCACATAAAAAAAATAAAACTTTTTAATGACCAAAAGAGAAAAAAAATTAACATACCTGATTAATACTTTGAGAATATCTGGAAACATGTGCAATGCAGGGTTTAGGAGTATCCTTTAATATTTCATCATTTGAATTATGCATGATCTTTATATAATTTCACAAACATTCACTTTTGATTTTTTTGTATATGCTTATTCTCTCCCTTGACATTGATACGGTTGTTGTGCATCATATTTTCTTGGCTCTGCTGACTTTACATCAGTTCATGTAATTATTTCTATGCTTCTCTGTTGTCATCCCATATACTGTGACTTTTAGCACAGCCAAATTCTCTTATAGTAAAAAAAAACCATAATTTGTTTAGCCATTTCCCAGTCCATGGTCATCTATGTTGTTTCCAGTGCTTTGTTATCACAAAAAGTGCTGCTATAAGTATTTTGACATATAAAAGAAACTTATTATTGGTTCCTTCAGTTTATTTTAAAATAAGGAATTTCTTTGTTTTGTTAGTGCATCCATATTCAGCAATAACACCAATGAAATGAATGATCACATCTCTAGAAAGTAGAATTTATTTGTTAATGTCTTTTTTTTCCAGGCTTTTTGGGTAAAGAGGTAGGTGGGACACTGATGCCTTATTAAGTTAAATAAACTGGTCTTGAAATTCTCTGAAGAGATGAGAGAATGGCTCTTTTCAAATCTCCTGATTTAACATTATAGGTATTTTTAATTTTTTCCATAATAATGATAATACAGGTATCTTATAATTTTTCCCATAATGATCAGTAAAATTGAACCTTCTTTGGTTCACTGATTATGCTGGATTCTATTTTTAAGTAGTCAAATAAGCAAGACTGCCACAGGGGATTGAACATTCTAGTTGGAAAACAAAAGGTCTTTAGAGTAAACAGTCATGGTGTCATCACCTTAACTAACTCTTTCCATTTACAGTATGGTTGGCCTGGTTCCTCCCACATCTCCCTTTAACCTCTCTGTTCCTTTATTTGGATTTAGCCTTCATGCTGCATTTAAACTCTGGCATTCTTTAATGTATCAGCATTAAAAGAAATGTGCCAATTATATGGCTCTAATGTTGTTACTAGGTACGTTAGGCAGCTATCAGCCAATTAAACCTCCAATTATTTGCCTCCCCTCTCAATTCACCTCACCCTTAAAGAACTGATTTGATTTGGGGTAGTAGATATTGGGGGAAGAAAATTTTAATTTGCTTTCTCCTAATATAATGCAATTTTAGCATCAGTTTTTAAAAAATAGTTAAAAGGGATATTGGAATACTATATTCTGTAGAGTAAAAAAACTGGGGTTATGACCAAAGCTAACTTAACCCAGCAAATATAAGTAGAATCTTGAATTTTAAAAATGAACATTTAATGAACTGGGCTTTCAGGTTTTTGTGACAAAACCCCCAGAATCCAGAGAAACATGAAATACCAAGGGATTCGATAAGGTCAAATTGTTTACTTCATATATATTAAAATGTTAACAATATTCTTATGATTGTCATCATTATTTGGGTAGTTTGAAAAAGAAAGTCTTGGGATGAGCTGAATAGGATGGGGTTATTCTTAAAAAAATAAAACTGTAAGGAGAGAAAAGGAGTGATTATCTTA
Source organism: Macrotis lagotis (assembly GCF_037893015.1). Taxonomy (NCBI): domain Eukaryota; kingdom Metazoa; phylum Chordata; class Mammalia; order Peramelemorphia; family Peramelidae; genus Macrotis; species Macrotis lagotis. The sequence continues at coordinate 156,283,317 of NC_133661.1, forward strand.
TACAAATAAAGCATGTGAGAGAGAGAGAAGCATAAAAATCTTCTAAATTCAGAAAGAAAGAAGAGGTCAAGAGGATAGGTGAGGGGGAGAGGATAAGAGTCAGACATTTAGAGGAGTGCCTAGGTTAAGCAATAGTAGGGCAAGGTAGCAGATAAAGCAGAGGAGTGAGGAAGGATGGGAACAGGGTGAGAAGGATAGAAAAGAAAAATAGGAAGGAACATATACAACAAATAATTATAGCTTAGAGTGTTAATGGTACAAATTTACCCATAAAACAGAAATAAAGAGCTGATTTGAAATTTCAATTCAGCAATATGTTGCTTTCAGAAGAAATTATAAAAATAATAGATACACAAAGATAAAATCAAGGACAGCAGTAGAATTTAGTATGTAAAAAAGCAGGAATAGTAATCATGATCTCAGACAAAGTTAAAAATAAAACAGATTTAATCAAAAGTGAAAAATGGAGAAACCATATTATGCATCCACAATATTATTCAATGTTGTTTTAGACCATTTAAAATATCCAAGCAGGGGTGGCTAGGTGGCACAGTGGATAGAGCACGGGCCCTGGAGTCAGGAGTACCTGAGTTCAAATCTGGCCTCTCAGACACTTAATAATTACCTAGCTGTGTGGCCTTGGGCAAGCCACTTAACCCCATTTGCCTTGCAAAAACCTAAAAAAAAAATTTTTTTTAAATTAAAATATCCAAGCAGTACAACATACTTGAGTATATATCTGCTAAAAACCAACACAGGAACTATATTAACATAAATATAAAATAGATTTTATAAAAATAAATTCAGATCTAGATAATTGAAGTAATATTTATTGTTCATGGGTAGGTAAAGTCAATATAATTTTTAAAATGACAGTTTTACCTAATTATATATTTATTCATCTTTTATCCAATTAAATTAGGAAAAATTATTTTACTTCATTGGAAAAATAACAGTAAAGATCATTTGGAAAAACAAAAGGTCATAAACTTCAAAGAAATCAGGGAAAAAATGTAAAGGAAGTAGATTCAGAAGTATCAAACTTTAAACTATAAGGGAGAGCATTGTTGAAGCATAAAAAAGGATTATTTCAAATATTTTAATTTAAATTATCTTGTATAAATAAAACATGTGGGAAAAATAGAAGGAATACAGGAAATCGGGGAAAAACTTAATCATAGACAATCTCTCAGATATGATGAACTGATTGATTTAGAAAAATATGGAAAACTTGGACCTTTGAAGGAAGATGCTATGCACCTTCAGAGAAAAATGACAGGTGAAAATAAGCATAGTATAACCTTATGTATATTTGTATTAATATATGTATGTAAATGTCTATATTTATAGATTTCTATGTATGTTCTATGTATGTGTGTGTATATCCATACTTAATTGTAGCCTTCTTTAAAGTAGGGATGGGGGGTGAGTAAAAAAAGTGCACAGAAAACCATCAAAGAAGCAGTCAGGAAGCTTAGAAAACAATGACCAGTATTTATTATATAGGCTTTCTAGAAATGAAAATATAATGTTTTATATTCAGTTCTCTCTGATCTACTTTATGGACTGCTATAACCATTGCAATGTGTTTTTTTTCTTTTGTCATTTTGTATTTGTTTCCAATTTTTAAAAGATTATCACCCCCCCCCCAAAAAAAAGGGGATATATGGAGTACAGTTCCCTCCCTATTTTTCTACCTCTTGTCCAGGAAATGTAAGTGCATGTAAGTACTGGTGATATTCCTCTAATTTTTCCTCCCTTGTTCAGATGAAAATGAAGGGAGATCCACATTCACGTGACTCAGTTCTAGTGTTTGAACCACTTGCACTGGCAAAAGAGAGCACAATATGCACAATTTACTGACCATGCAAAGTATTTTGCCTCAGCTCATAAGCAGAGATTGTGGGTTTATCCTAATATCTCTTAGGCAGCCTCATTCACCAAATGTACCCAAGTCTTTGGGTGCCAAAGTCTACTTGAATTGCTAAGCCTTTCCCTGGCTCAGATACATTTCTTTTTTAATTGTTCAATCATTTAGTTAAATACTATGGGTTTTAAGAAAGATTTTACTATTTATTTGTATACTTTATTTTGTCTTTGTTGATGATTATTAAGCTTATAACAGAAATTTTTTTAAAAATCTATTTATAATGAGAGAGAAAAATAGATACTGTGTTGATCAAGTGCCCTTATGCACTGTGTCGATCATAATTGGCATCATGAACCTAGAATTATGCCCATCTTCTTGGACTGCTTTTATCCATTTTTGACATACTTTGGAATTGTGGAAGTTGGTCAGATTAGACACTAGGAGAGCTGAATTCTGGTTCTACTTACTGGGTGTATGTGATTTGAATAAATCAATTCGTTTTTCTGGAGCTCAGTTTCCTTAGAAATAAGATGAGAGAATCATACCAGATGATCATTTTCTAAGGTACTTTTCAATGATAATACTCTAATTTGTGGGCTATTACTGAGTCAAGAATAATGTTGGTATGTGCTTCTAAAATGAATAATATATTAAGGTCATCTTAACTCCTATAAGCTCTTATTTAATCATTCTGTAATTTGTGGGACATTTTTTGTTGGGCATAATGCAGATAGACCTAGAAAGAAATAGCCTCTAATTTCTAGAAACTCAGTTTAAGGGCCAGCTTTCACACTTTACAGATGAGGGTAGTATATTAAATCTAACACATACAGTACTTTGTGCCATTTTTATTTTTATTTCATTTTTTTATCATCTCATTTGATCCTCACAAACTCCCTGAGAAGTAGATGTTTCTATTAGACCCACTTTACTGATGAGGAAACTGAGGCAAATAGACATTCAATGACTTGCCCAGGGTCACACAGCTAGGAAGTATCTGAGGCTGAAGTTAAACTCAGATCTTCCTGACTCTGTACCTGACTCTCCATTGAACCACCTAGCTGCCCCTTTTATTTAAGTAAAAATACTATCTCATACACACACACACACACACACACACACACACACACACACACACACACTACCCCTACTGTCCTCCCCCCCCCAAAAAAGGAGTTGGAAGGGGGAAAAACCCCACTGTCTTAGAAGGGGAGTCTGATTAAACTGGCACTAAACTAGCACTAGAACCATCAGATTTGAAGATTCAAAGTATTCCAACATCTACATCCAGATAAATAGAGACCTTAGCCACAAATAATACCTATCATAATATTAGCTTACAGTGTCCCAGTCACTGCCAAGAGCTTTACAATTATTATTATTATTATTATTATTACATTTGATCTTCACAAGAATCCTGAGAGACAGTTATTATTATCCTCATTTTACAGCTGAGGAAATTGAGGCAAACTGAAGTTACATGACTTGTGCTGGTCACACAGCTAGTGAGTGTCTGACAGGGTTATTGTGAGTTCTGTGTTCCTATGACTGGCATTACTGTTACTGCATTCAGAATCTCTAGTTAGCCCGTCAGCCTGATGCATGGGCGCCTGGAAGGATGGCCCTGGTAAGCACAGAGCTGGATTGTACCCACGATCTATGCATGTCTATGTTGGCATGCCAGGGGTAGGGTCGGACTAAAAGCTCAGCCAGTGGGGAAGGCACAAACATCAGTATAAGCCAGTGTAAGCCAGAGCTCAGCATAAGTATAAAACAGGCACAGGAACTAGGTCAGGTATGCTGCTTTCATGGGGGGGGCATGCTTCTCTGTAGTGCTGCTACACAGAATAACTGCTTCATGACACTATTTGGGGTTTTCATGGCAAAGCCATTGAAGTGGTTTGCCTATTTTCTTTTCCAGCTCATTTTACAGATGAGGAAACTGAGGCAGGCAGGGTTAAGTGATTTGCCCAGGGTCACATAGCTAGTTAAGTGTCTGATGGGTTGTTGGAGTTTGAGTGAAAAGGTTTGTCACAAATAGAATTAGACACTGAAAGCATGAAACTACCTGTATCTTTAAACCATTATCATGGTTAGCCTGCAATATATTGGAAAAACCATCCACCAACTATACATAATACAAGAATACTTATTCAGGCATAAGACTCAAACTTGGCCATAAAGTGATCAGCCATCTTTTATGTTGTAAATTAGATATCTCTTTAATGAAACCTCTTTTATTATATTCAATCTTTTTAAAATGCAAATTGTATTTTATTTTTTCCAATTACATATAAAGATAATTTGCAACATTCATTTTTATAAGATTTTGAGTTCTAATTTTTTTCTCCCTCATTTCCTCCCATCTTCTTCCCCAAGAGAGTGAAACTATCTGATTTTATCTATTTTTTTAACAAAGAAATTGCCTTTGAGGAATATCTTCAGAAAAATTTGGAGATATTCTTAGTTCTTTAGGCATCTTCTCCCCCACCCCACCACAAACACGCAGTTTTGCCTTATGTATATATAGTGATTTGCTCCAGGTTATACAGTAGTAACTATCAAAGGTAGGATTGAACCCAGTTCTTTTGGCTCCAGAGTTGGTGTACATTTGCCAAGATCTTACCCAGCATTCTAAATATTCTTTTGAATACTGATAAGTGGGAAGCATCCAGGGAAGAGATGAGGTCCATTAGGATGGCAAAGATCTTTGAGTTCATGACAAAGAAGGATTGGTTGAAACAAGTGGGCTTGTTTAAGTCAGAGAAAAGAAGACTTGGGTGCCATGACAGCTAACTTCAATTATTTGAAGGACTTTCTTGAGGGATCTGACTCATTTTACTTGACCCCAGAAGCCTGATCCAGGAGTTGTAGATAGAAACTGAAGAAACCAAAGTGTAGTTATCATGCCAAGAAAAATTTTCTACCAATACGAGCTGTCCAAAAGGGGAACGGACTCCTTAACAGGTGGGTTTCTCTTCCTTTAAAGTCTTCAGGGAGAGACTGATTGACTGTTCTTTGGGTCTGTTATATTTGTTGTGTGGTTTGAACTAGTTGGCTTCAGAGATCCATTCCAAATTTCCGATTCTGTGATTTTGTGAAATTCAACTTGGAGAAACATTCAAGTAATTACATTATTGTCTATCCGTGTGCCTATACATATCTGGCAGCAGAAGTTGGAACTCTTTAATACAGTTTTGTTTTTAGTGTATGCCTTTCCATTTTTACATGTCACACAGATTTCCATATTATTTGAAAAGTAAAAAAATATTTCATGAACCATTCAGTCTGCTCTTTTACTCCTTGATGCCATTTTCATTTCTTAAATTTGTAAGCATAGCAGCAAAGATTAAACTACCAAATTATAAAGCCATTTAATTTCAAAATTCTGTCTAGTGCATAAATACTGATATCAATGCAAGGGATCAAGGATCACAGACATTTTTATATTAAAAAATATAATAGTAGAATTGTAGGTGGTATTTATTTTTAAAAAAGAATCTTGAAAATACCTTGTAGACTTAGTAATGTAATTTAATCTGTAGTAGCTTAATTTGAGACATGTGTTTGGACTCAGTAACCACAAGGAGGCATTGAAGCGTCTCTTCTAAATGTGAAAAGCCGTTTCATAACAAAAAGTTGTACCCACAAATGTTAAATCACTTATATACAGAAGTAGTTCCACCTACTTATGGTTTTTGTTTTTTGCCTTCTAAGTTTTTGATCCATATCTTTTGAATCACTGACGAGTAAGAAGAAATTATTGTTGTCATTTTAATTGGCATTGGTAGAGGGTTGTACCACTGTAACCCATGGGATTTTCCCTCCTATTTTATTTCCAGTAGCACCAATGGAAGAACTAAAACCATGGCAAATGTATTCTCAGTGGGGTTTTCCTTAGTCTTGACAAAGTAGCTGTTTTCATCTTTTTGCTTTTCAAAGGTTGAGAGTTCCTCTAGCTAAGTCCAGAAGCATATTTCTTACTCAAGTGTTTGGTATTAGTAAATCCATGTACCTGACAGCAAGAGGTTTATCTGAAATCTGGCTGTCAATTCAGAATGAATCTGGTAAGGGTTTTCAAAATGAAGTGAAAGAGGACATATTTTTCAAAGCCCAGTGATCCAGGTTTTTGAAACCTCAGTCTGTGCATACCACATCCTATTTTAAACATTCAGATTTAAGTGTCAGAAATTTCTCTATGTTTTCATGACTCTGAATCCTGGCAACTTTACTGCTATTATTTAACAAGCAAAAGACCAAAAAAAGGTGAGCATTTCTGTTTGCAGTATCAGCTCCTTGGTACATATTTTATAATTCTTAATTTTCCAAGGAACACAGACTCATTCTTAGTGTTGTATTATTTCTGTAAGATATTTCACACATAAGCAAATAACTTGCTGTAAAATGTTTTGAAAAAAAAAGCAAATAACATAGAAATATATATATAGTGACTCAATGAATTTCTTGAAATTTTTGCAAATGCTTTAGTTTCTACCTCTTCTTAGATTTTGATACTTTCTTTGTGATTTTTAGGATTTGCCAAATGTGTACGGGAAAATATCATTGATTTCAATTTGCAACAGAACTTGCAGCTGGGAAGACTATGTGACATACTAGGTACAGTAAATAAATACTTTCATATGAATACAACTTTCTAAAGTGTTAAATTAATTAAGTGAACATTTGTGCAATATTTTAAATTTACAAATGCAACATAAGGATTAATTCTAATTCTAACATAGATGTCTGAAAATGATCAAGATTTTCTGATTTACCTAAAGAATAATTGCATATTTTATTTTTAAAATGTGGGTTTCTTCCACTTCAGTTAAAAAATAACATTTCAAACAAAAAATAAATAAAAAAAACAAAAACAAATTCTACAGTCAATTTCTTATTCTTTAAAATAATTTTCATCCAGATTTGGATGAGCATTTCTCTTCTCCAGTCCTAGAGGTTTTTTCTTCTTCTGAAACCTACAAGTTCATAATTCTCTACTTGTGTCAATGGAAATCTATTACCTTAGAGATTAATGCAATGCACTACAATATAGCACTGTGACTCTAGTACAGAATAACCAGTTAAAGAAGATGGGTCAGATAAAAATGATCTTTAAAAAAGTTATCTTTTAATTATTAGTAGGAAAGAAAGAAAGTCTAAACAGAAATTGCTTAACAGTGCAAATCTCAACTTGAACAATGAGTCTGTAAAACCAGAGTTTCAAAATCTTTTTTGAGTTATTGTGCTCTTTCCACTCCACAGTTTGTTAAAAAAAAAAAAAAAGGCGGGGGGAGACAGCAAGCAGTTTTTGAGGGAAAGGTAGGGTTGGTGCCTGTAGTTTAGTGGAGAGAAGTAGCTTTGGTTAATGTCTTCTAAAAAGCCCAGTGTTATGAATTAGCTATAAAGGATAGGAAGTAGGAACATGAGCCCAGGCAGAAAACTCCTTGAAAAGAAAAAATGGTACTATTTCCTAGTCTTTGTTTGTTATCAAGTAAGCATGCTTGAGGTTTGTTGGTGTGATAGTTTCTCCCAAGTCCTTCTTTAAGCAAAATAATGAAGAATTTTAATTTATCAATGACCAACTTAGCTGGCTCCCTGGAATGACATACTTTACATGATTCATATATATTTCAGCATCATTATTATTTCATAAATGCCATTTGGTAACAAAAATATATCTGTTCTGGAAATTTACAGTGTCCTAAAATAATAGTATAATTGCTTTAATCTATTATCTAGGCACTAATATTGCTTTGCTGCAATATAGAATTTTAAAGATCTTAAGATTAATTTGCTAGTTTTGAGCTGTTGGAACTAAAAATCTGATTAGGTGGAAGCTACTCAAATGCAGAAGAGGATAGATTTTGATTTGATTTATTTGATTTTTTTTTTAATGGCTAGTTTCAGCTCATGAAGCCCAAGTAGAATGTTTCTTGTACCACTCATGTTGTTGTTACTGTTCAATCATATCTGATTCTGTGATCCCATTTGAGGTTTTCTAGGCAAAAATGCCAGAGTGGTTTATCACTTTCAGATGAGGAAGCTGAGACAAATCAGATTAAGTGATTTGCCCAGGGTCATATAACCAGTAAGTATCTGAGGCCAGATTTGAATTTAGGAAGATTTTCCTGACTCCAAGCCAGGTACTCTATCCACTGCATCACCTAACCGCCCCACTTCTTTTACAAAAGATTTTTCTTCACACAGGGATTATGTAAAAGAGATGTTAAGCTTCCATTTTAAGTAGTTCAGTCAGAGACTGAGTATCCTTTGGGAAAATACAAAGTTGATTGAAGCCTTTTCTTGCTAGACATCATACTGACATAATATTACCACCATTTATCCTCTTCAGGAAGAGTGTATAGACATTCAGGGAGAGTAGATCAAACGAAAAAGTACTTGTTCATATAAAATTAGTTGGGGGAAAAAAGAGACATCAGAAAATATAGTAAAGATCACTTTTTTTCATGACTCCTCAATATGAAAACATCTATCTCTTTGAAGCTAATTAGCTTATCTGGGTTGGATGGGGGCAGGACACACTAAGAGAATTCTTTATATGTAGGTTATACCTGTCAATCCAGTATTGGCTGGTGGAGGTCAGCTGCTGTCTGTTAGAAACCTCCATAGTTAATGCTTTTTAATTCCTGGTAAGAGTTAATAAGTGAGAGACTGACTGAAGTGATATTGAATATTGACTAACAAAGAAACTATTATGTCTATCTTAATTACTTTCCAAAAATACCTGGCAATGAATTTTGAACATGTGGCTTTATGGTTAGTCTGATAGATGCCTTGTTTAAGAATTGTTTTTCTAGAAGAAAAGGAAGAAAATGAAAATTGCTCACAGTTTTATTCTAGAAATTCTTTTGTTTAAAAAATTCATATAATTACATGTGTTTTTCTTCCATTTGGATCTTTCCTGCATTTTTACTTGCTTGCTGTTCTTTTGTGTTCAAGGCCTTTCAGACCATTATGTCACATTCTATTGCGACTAACATTGAGTAGTAAGATAGCAGTGTTGAGGAAAATACAGAACACAAGGTTCCTAGGCTGGTCATTAAACTACTGGAGACTTTAGTAAAGTATTTAGTCTCTCTCAGTTTCTCTTTTATGATCTTTATATAGAAATCTAGTTCTAGAATTGTACAAGGGTTCTCAAGTTTCTATTTTCATGCTTTCTCCATTCTCCTAGCTTTAATCAATCAGTAAATATTTTAAAGCACCTACAATACGCCTTACCTTATGCTAGGTTTTGTAGGTGATAACAAGATATGTTAAAAATATAGGGTTTGCTCATGAGGGGCTCTTGTTGTTGGAAAACTAAATTAACACATTGGAAAGAACTGTTGTGAGTGCATACGTATGTATATACATACATATGCATATATAAGTAAATGTATATATATATATATATGGGAATATACAAACATATATACATATAAATGTTTATTTGTGAATATATATACACAAATATAAAGAAGTTCAGAGAAGAGAGGGAGATCAGTGAGAACTGGAATAACTGGGGTGTAGTTCACACAGGATATGAGGCTTTCAGCTGGCCAATACATGTCAGTGTGTCCCCTTCTTTCTTTGACCCAGATTTTACTGAGAAAATGTTCTAACTACATTGACTGATAAATACCTGGTTAGTCTTGCTTAAAGACAGCTGTAACAGGCAGTGAGAAATCTCAGAGTTTTCAACACCAAGTTGGATAAAATGTTTAATTATCATTTTTCTCTCTCTCTGTACTGAATATCTCACAACATGCCAATTTTAACCAACTTGGTAGGGGAAAATATGAGATTATTCAAATTAAGGCACAGTATTTTGTAAGCCAAGAATCATTAGCTGTGTCATGTAAGGTTTAAGGCACAGAGATATCTTTAAAAAAAAAAGCAGAGAGATAGTTGGATCCTTGAACTATTCACTGTGATTGGAATCATCCAACTGTTTATCTGTTTATTTGGAAAGGACCTTGATGTGAATCAGTCCAGACAAAGGAAAGGAATTACTATTTCATCAGCTTTCTAAAGTTAACAGCTCAGTTTTATAATGTACAGAACTTAATGGGATATATTCTTAAAGTAATGTGTAATTCTCATTGATGAGTCTGGAACTTGGAAACAAAATCCTTGCATTCCATTGGACCAAGTAGTTGTATGGTCCTTTTCATCTCTCCTCCTACAGGAATAACCATTTCTACTTTTTTAAATTATTAATCATTGCTTATTCAGAGAAACATTAAAACTCCAGAAACCTGCTACATTGGTAAGAGTTGAGGGAAATCGATCCAAATTAACTCTGGTATAGCTTTTGGAAATGTTCTTTATTTTAAACTACTTTGAGACAGATATCAGAGTTCAGAACATTGTTAATCTCGTTTCCCAATAATTAACATTATACCCATTGTTTTTAGATGTCAATGTGGAAGTCATCTACATCTGCCCCCTTCAACTGCCTGAAGAATTAGTGAATTATTATAATAAGTTCCTGGGTCTACAGTCAGCTGTCATAAGTGGAAACCCTGAGGACATAAATGACCTGAAGAACAGGTTCAGAATTCTCTCGCCTGAAGCTATAAACTTCTTTCCTGTGAGTTTGTCTTCTAATTACTACAGCTTCAGGGATGCAGTAAAATTAAATTGGAAATTTTATAACTTGTAACGCTTGGGTACACATCAATGAAATATTATTGCAAGTTTAACAGCTTTACTGATTAGACTGCTAGTTAGTGTCTGAGAAATAAATATCCCAGTTTAGCTTTATAGACTAAGTTGAGGTAACTATCTATAGTCCATTGCCCACGACAACTTAAGCTATCAAATAGATAGATTTATAAGAAAAAGAGTATCAATCAAAAACAAGAACCTTTTAGAATAATAGAAAATTTAGAGTTTGCCAGGAACCTTATCCACTTCCCTCATTTTACAGATGGTAAAGTCAAGGCACAAGTAGGTTCACATTATGGTACCATTTGTTCTAAAAGCTCAGACTCCTAACTCCCAGCCTAATGGTCTTTGTACTCAAAGGGGTGAAATTTTTCTAGCCTGATAAATCATGTTCCTATTTAGACTGCTGACTATTTTGCTGTTGTTTAATCATTTCAATCACATCCAACTTTGTGACATCATTTGGGGTTTTCTTGGCAAAGATTCTGGAGTACTTTGTCATTTCCTCCTGCTGTTTTTTTTTTCAGATGAGGAAAATGAGGCAAAACAAGGTTAAGTGGTTTGTGAGGCTCACAAGCTAGTAAGTATCTGGGGCCAGATTTGACCTCAGGCTGTTGAGTCTTCCTGATTCCAAGGTCAGCAGTCTATCCACTCTGCCAACTGCCTGTCCTGATAAATATTTAGATTTTTCTAAAATGTTTGGTTTGCTAAAAAAAAAAATTGTTTCAAATTGTACTGTATCAACTTAGAGTGATTCTGAAGAAGAACCTCTGAAAAATAGGTAAGTAGCAAGGATGATGATGATAATGATGATACCACACAGCAATTATATAAGCACTTTATGGTTTACAAAATGCTTTACAAGAGTTATTTCATTTAAACCTTGAAATAGTCCTTTGAGGTAGGTGCTATTTATTATCCTCATTTTACAGATGAGAAAACTGAGACAGAAAATTGATTAAGTGACTTTCCCTGGATAACACAGGGTTTGAAACCTTTTTTGAGCTTAACTCTTCCTGACTCCAAGTCTAGTGCTCTACTCATTGCCACCTAGCTGGCATAAGGAAGAATAGTTTTGAGACTACTCATGTAGTTCATAAAATTGCTCAAGATTCTGTTTTCCAAATATTACTCTAATAAATTCTTCACTTAAAAGGAATACTGATAATATTATCTTATAGGTCTAAAGTGCCTTGAAGTTTACCAAATATTTTCTATGCATAACCCTGTAAGGATAAAGAGGTTAACTGGATTCTCCAGTAACATAACTGCCACTATGTATTTGATCTAGGATTTAAGTCTAGGTCTTCAGATTACAAATCCGGTGGAAACTGTATAATTTTTTTTTATAAAGTTTTTTATTTTCTTTAAATATCTTGATTTTCTTTTCTAATGGTTGCTCTCTTCCCAAAAAGGTCACTTGCTTCTGCAAGTCCAATCCACCAAAATGAGTTTCTACAGTAGCGGAATCATTTTTTTTTTCATATACTGTAGAGAAATCACCAAATACTTTGGAGTAAAATAAATCCATTTCCTTCTCAGATATATAATTCCTGCCCTAGGGCTTTGCCAAAAATGCAAGATTATGAGATTGGAGAATGGACTAAGCAATATGTATTGTAATCAGTAGACTTTCATTAGCATGTTAACAAGATGCATGCAGGCCCCCATGGATAGCAGTTATCTAAAATCCCACTAAATTCATTGTCTTGATCTGGGAAGGAGATGGGAGTGGTGAGGAGGAGGAAAAAGCAAGAACAAAATCCAGGATGTGACCTAACCCCTTCCTTGTATTCCTGGGGACCTTCAGTTATTACTAATTTATCTTATACTTTCTAGTAAAATCTATTTTTCCAAATGTTTTAATTATGGTGAGAATTTGGGAGTTACTTGAATACTGAATTAAAAAGAGTTATACTCATCAGTACTTCAATGCCTATTTCTTTTAGGTCAATTAATTAAATTTAACAAATAAAATACAATAATTATTTATTAAGTACTTAATAAGTGCCAGCTACTTCCCTGAGTTTTGAAAGATTCAGTGATTAGAAATTATATAGTTCCTGCCCTCAAGAAGCTCCAACTCAACTGGGAGTTGGGGAAAGGGAACTGTTAGGGGTGATAGAAAAGGTGTTATGGCAGGAGCCTTGATATGAGTGGTGATCCCACCATATAGACCACTTGATGATAATGGAAAGCTAATGGGAAAGGAAGAGGGAGTATTGAATCAACTGCTTTACTGTTAGGATCAAGACGTCTCCCACCAGGGTGCTAGGTTTTTTGTTTTTTAGGTTTTTTGTAAGGCAAATGGGGTTAAAGTGGCTTGCCTTAAAGTGGCTGTGTGGCCACACAGCTAGGTAATTATTAAGTGTCTGAGGCTGGATTTGAACCCAGGTACCCCTGACTGCAGGGCCAGTGCTTTATCCACTATGCCACCTAGCTGCCCCCAGGGTGCTAGGTTTTAATGGATTTCTGTGGCACTGATGTGGTGAAACATGGTGTTGGAATGCATTCCCTTGAGAGAAGTTTGGATTGGAATACCTGCCCATGGAGGTACAGTGGAAGGAGGGCTAGATTTAGTGACCCAGGTTCCAGATCTACTTCTGAGCATGCTATTAGAGTAAGAACAAGTCATCTAATTCCTCAGAGCTCCCAGGGAGTTGTCTTAGAAGATAATAAATTGTAGCTGAATTCTCATTCTACATTGGTAGATGTTTCCATTGTAGTAGTTTTTTATATCAATTAAATCATAGTTTCACTGTTTTTATGGCCTTTTCTTCTTCCCCCTCAGCCTCTGATTGCAAATACAGAGTAAGGGGTCATGGAAGAAAAAGGTGACCAAGAGTCAGCCCCACACTCATCTTTACCTCCTTCTAACTCTTTCTCAAGGACCAGTCCTCAAACCAAAATTTCCTTTGTTCTGTGTGAACTACTGCCCTGTGACTATGGCTAGAATCCCTATGACTTTTAGTTATAGACTAAAAGTTTACACATCTGTGTCCCTAAATGTACATCTCCCACTTTTTCCTACCCTTCTCCCAAAATGTTTATTATTCCCAAATTCCTCTGAAGTTTCCATAGATGTCCTGTCTGAAAATCTTTTTGTATCTATTTTGTAATCACTTGAATGGGCACATATTACCCCTGATAGAATGGCATTGCAGTCAAGAATACCTGGTTTCAAATCCCCCTCTGACATATCCTGGCTATATGACCCTAGGCAAATCCCTTACCCTCCAATGCTCTGGATTCTCAGAGAACCACTAGCTTGTATTTGTAGGTCAAATTTCCTCACTCATACTGATGAAATCACATTTCCAGTCCTTTTCCCTATTCCTGTTCTAATTTAGATTATTTGAGTAATTAATCTATTCACATGGAATTGATCTTTTTTTAAAAAGAAAGAGATCATCTCATGTTTAATTTTTGCTTTTTAAACTTCTAAATAGTGACATTCATTTGTGACAAAGCTCATTTTCAATAACTTGAGAAGGTTTTTTTTTTTTAAAAAAATGACAAAATAAAATACTATTTAGAAAATAAACCATTGAATGGAAAAAAATGTCAAACTGCTTTTCTAAGCCTGTTCAGGTGATAGCACAAAGCTTGAATTTGTAATGGCAAAAATGTGCTATTATGGGGTCATATGTCAATATTTTTGAGCCATTAATGTTTTAAGGAAACAATAAATAAACTATTATATTATACCTGACTTGTTAAAAAAATCAGTGATGAGTATTTTGTATGTAATTGATTAAAGGTATTTTAAGTTTTTAGCATTCATGTTAGTCCATTGTATAGATATGAGAGCACAATTTGTTGCTAATTGTCTAGACAAGACCTGTTGGCAATAACCTATGTTGCTCCATTTCCCAGTCATTTCCCTGACTGAATGAGGTTCAAGAACTGAGTACATCTACTCTACTACACTCTTCATTCATTCACTCATTCATTCAATAAGCTTTTGTGGCACATAAAATGTCCCATCTACATAAAAGAGACTGAGGCAGAGCTATGAGCCAGTGGCCCTTTATTAAAGGGTCTATTTTCCCCTTTAATGAAGTGTACTTCAGATCCTCCCTCCAATCTGAACTGCCCTTTCCTTCCAGGGACCTACTTTAATAAGGGTTGGCTCTCAAATATAGAATAATTTCATTGGTTGACATATGTTGCATAAGCTAAATAGGCAAAATTATTAATATATCAGCAATGTCACAAGTTGGGCAAGGCAAAAATATCTTCACTGACTAGGTAGAAGGGCTACTTTTTAGGTTAGGCAAGAGGAAATGGCAAAGGCAAATCAGCTGACTAGGTGGTCATAAGATGATCACAAGATGGTCACTTGCTTATGTTGGATGAGAGAGAATGGTCAAGAGCTACCAAAAAAATGCAGTTGAGTCACCTCCACCACACTGGGCTTTGTCACCAAGACAAGGAAACACAAGGTTGGAGGGTCTCTAGCTATGTTCCTGTGATTGTGCAGATGATCTTACTATCTGCTCTAAATACTGAGACCTAATATACAGAGCTTAAAATTGTATCAGATTGATGGACATTGATTAGAATTTGGAGTCCTCACTCATTAAATCAACTTTCTCAATTTGTCGAATACCTATTATATATAAAGCATTGTGATAGGTATTATGGGAATTTTTTAGTTCAATCTTTTTTCAGTCATGCCCAATTCTTCATGATCCTAAATGGGGTTCTCTTGGCAGAGATACTGTAATGGTTTGCCTTTTCTAGCTTGTTTCCTTTTCTAGATCATTTTACAAATGAAGAAACTGAGGCAAACAGGGTCAAGTGATTTGCCCAGAGTCACACAGCTAGTCAGATTTGAACTCAAGAAGATGAGTCTTCTTGAGTCCAGGCCTGGTGCTCTATCCACACTCTCATCTTATGACTCATTATGGGATATGTAGATGAAGATTCTTACCTTTAAATAACATTATCTAGTTACAAAATATGTTATGTCCATAAATAAACATAAATCTAGCTAGAGTATATAATAAAGTGCCACAAGAGAAAGACAAAGTACTCAGGAGATCCAGAAAAAAAAAGATGATTTCCATACAAAAAAGTAGTTTGGGATGCATAAAAACTCAGAACTTTGATGGGGGAAAAAATTCCACATTGAATTCTGTTCTTCCTTTTGCCAGCTATTTGATCATCTCCCTCAAATACTCTAGACCAAACATATCTAACACATGGCTCACAGGACACATGTGGTCCACAAAACTCCCAAGTACAGCCCAAAACAAATTAAAATGTAATTGCAAAATATTTAATAAAATAAATAAAATACAATAAAACATAGATAATATTAATGTATTTTTCTAAGTTAATATGTAGCTAGCTGGGATCCTGATGCATAGCTTAGTGTCATTTTTATTTGAGATTGAGATCATGGTTCTAGGCTTTCAATTTCTCTATTGATAAAATGGAAAGAATGATGATTTTAAAAGTTAAAATAGTCTTAGTAAACTACTACACCTGGAATACTTCTGGGGGGCATCCTTGAGAAACTAAGCATTTGAACTACAAACTATGGGTCTCCTGTAGTCTTGGATTCTTCTGCTCTACCTCACTGGAATACAGTATAAAGGAGAGAAAGCAACCTATAAAATAGAAAGGTTTAAAATACTCTTGGTCAGATTTAAAAATTCAGAATTATTCAGAAGTAGCATTTAGTTCATTACAGATATCATCAAGTAAAAAAGATTTAATTTTTTAAAATTAAATTTTATTTTTAATTAATAAAAATTGATTTTCCCTTTCTTGTTCCTCTTCCTCCTCCCCACCCTCAACTATTGAGAAAATAAAAGAAAGAAAAAACAATATTAGAAAAAGTTTGCAAAGCCCTTTACAAATATTATTTCATATTATCCTTTTAATGGGCATCTAGGTGATGCTGTGAATAGAGGGCCAAGCCTGAAGTCAGGAAGATCTAGCTTCAAATTTGGCCTCAGACCTTTTAGTTCTGTGATCCTGGGCAAGTGACTTAACCTTTGTCTGCCTCAATTTCCTCAACTCTAAAATGAAGATAATAACATCTATCTCCCAGGGTTGTTGTGGTGATCAACACTTAGCACAATGCCTAGGCATTACATAAATGCTTATTCCCTTTTTTACCCATTTGTCAATCTAGTGAAGTCTTTGGATCTCTACTTAGAATACTATTTTTAAATAATTAAAGGAAATGCTAAATTTTAGTTTGAGATCATTGGGGGATGGGAGTGCAAATGAAGTTGCAAATTTTCCCATCTCAGTTCATAGATTCCCTGAAATGTCTCCATACTAAAGAGTTATCCATGAATACCAGTTTAGAACCCGTGCTCTAAGGGATATAAAATATAGTCACCAGGGATCTTATGAGATGAAGCAGTCATAAGAATTCCAAATTCATATGTCTTATTATCAAAAACAAATATGAAAAGGTGTTTTCCTATTTGAAAATGAATTTGATGCCTATTGGAAAATCCAGCTTGTTTTCCTTCATCTGCAGAGAAATGAACTTGATCCATGATAACTATAGCAAAAAGGCATTCTCTATGAAACTGGGCTCTCTGGTGGATTGGGGGGGAGGGGTCAGAGAGGGAGAGGATAGATACTCCAAGTGCCTTCTTTCTGAAAAGCCATTAAAGAGTACTGAATTTTGTACATAGTATGGTGAGATATATTCTCTCCTATCGGGCCTTTTTCTTCATTTTTTTTGTATTGATTTTCCAGGCACTTTAGTGTTAAACCATGCCAGAAGTGTTGCTGAGATGAATCACTATTATCCAAAGGCCGCCAGCCTCTTTTCCGACTGACAGAAGGATAATTCCACGTGGATCAAATAAATACAGATGTGTAGTAATTAGTTCTATTCCCAGTGAGCCCATTCCCAACACACTAAAGATGTGAACGATTATGGAGCCTCACCCCAACAGCTTTTATCAATTTAAACTGCTAAACTACAGGATAGGTCATAACCTAGCTTGCTATTAATAATGTATTTATTGTGTGCAACATTATAAATTAGGGGCATGGAATGGGAAAGAACACCTTTTAACAAGAATAATGTTATCTTTCCACAGGGACATTGTATGTGCCTGGCCACTCATCTCAAGTACAGTCCCAAGACAATCAAAAGAATAAAAAATCTCATCCAAGGAAAGGAAGCATACATTGTTGGTGGGCTTATCAACAAAGATGATTTAGCTGTGGCTGACATGCTAAATGTGCCTATTTTAGGCTCAGAACCTGAAGTGGCCCAACTCTATAGTACTAAGTCTGGAGGTAAAAGGATCTTTGCCAGTGCCCATGTACCAGTCCCTCCTGGGGTTTATGACGTCTATAATTACCAACAGGTAGGCAGCAATGGAAAGGACAGGTTAGTAGATTTCATTATCTTACAGATCCTTTTGACATTCATGGCACTTTCCATTACAGGCTGGGCCCAGGTCCATCTTTACCCAAAGATAGACAAATGTGATATGACTGAAATGACAATTGTTTTAAAGTATCTTGTCTTTTGGTCATGTCCTAAGGCTGGAAATTCCTTTGAAAATCATAGAATGTTAGAACTAGAAAGGGATATTAGAAAACATTAATTCATTATTAAGTCATAGGTTTTAGAGATGCAAGGGCTTAGTGGTTCTCTATTACTTTAGGGTATTTTTGTACAATAAGAAAATGAGTATCTAAGAGGCAGGATGACCAAGGTTATAAGGGTAGTCAGTGGTTTATTTACTTGTTAGGCACTGAAGGCCTCTGTTATAATGCAATTGTTATCTGGGAAGAGGGATGTATTAATCCATTATCAGTCACTGATGTTGTCTTAATTTATGTTATTTCATCATATTAGCCAGTCAATCACTTAACAATACCTTGGGAGAATAAGATAGGTAAACTTTGGTTTGGAAGAAATGGGCTGAGCAAGGTCTAGAGAATGGGTTCCTACTTATTCATCGGGAAAATGAATCAAGGACCCTTATGTAGCTTTAGTTCTTGGTTTTTGAGGGGCTTGTGCAAAATGACCTTTAGAGTCTTTTCTGATTGTAAAATCATTGACAGAAAAGGCTGCCAAAAACAAAAGGATTTTAGAGAAAGGGTAATGAATAAGATCATCAATGATAAACTCTGCTTACTTCACAGTTTTACCTAAAACCAATCATAAGTGGAAAAATCTAATTTAGCAGTTAAAATCTTAGAATTTTAGAGTTGGAAAGGACCATAGAGGTTGTTCAATCCAATACTCACCTCAAAATCGTGAATCCTGTGCACATCCTAGACATGTCTGTTATCCAGTCCCTGCTTAAGAACCACCAATGATGGGAGACTCACTACCCCTCCCCCCCCATGAAGAGTGTTCCATTTTTGGACATCTCTGATGGAATGTTATCATTTATACTGAATGAAATCTCCCTCCCTCTAACTTGTTTCTGTTGTCTCTGCCTTTCTTTGTTCCATGGGTCAAAACCAAACAAGCCTAACTCTTCGTTAATATGATGAACATTCAGACATTTGAAAACAGGCTGCTCACCCCCATCCCAGGTGAAGAATTGAAGAAGATTCAGAGTATGGATTACTTCCATCAATATTGGGGCACCATGATAGGAAGCTATGGTGTCTCAATGGGAAACCAAAGAAACACATAGAATAAGGCAACTCTCTGGGCAACTATACTTACTCAGAGAGCATCTTCCTGGGCTCATCTGCCTAATACTCTGTGCCACAAAGCTTCTAGTACCTAACATTGAGCCTTCTGGTAAATTATACTTTTCAGAGACTGGTGTACAAATCTGTTCAAAGATTTAATAAGATCTATCATCTTATTAAATATCATTAAAGTTCTTTGATTTCACTAAGTAGAGAGTACTCTGAACTGGGGCAGAGAGTTACTCTTAAAGAAGTAAAGAATGAATGGAGTCAAAATGGTGGCATAAAGACAGGAATTACTACAAGCTCTCCCCCAGACCACTCCAAATACCTTTAAATAATGACTAGCCAATTCTAGAGTGGCAGAAGTCACAAAAAGACTGAGTGAAATAATTTTTCAGCACAAGACAACTTGGAAGATCCATAGGAAAGGTCTGTTACCCCAGAGTTAGCAAGGGCTGCCAGGTGAACTGACTCCAACCACCTAGAAACAGTTCATGGGACACCTGGGTATCTGGAAGCAGTGGTTATTCCCAGACCTCTCAGCCCAGGGATTGCCAAAGGCAATTGGGAAGATTAAAGGGAAAGCTCTGCTGCTCTAGGATGAGTGCAGAGCCTAGAGCAGGCCTCTGTGCAGACCCGAGCTCAGAAGCCCAAAGGTAGGCCTGGGGAACCACCCAGAAGGAAGCTGCCTGGCAGTTGCTTCCAGAGCACTCAGCCCACAGATGGTAAGGGGGTTGAGGGAGATTGCAGAGGTCTCTTTGCTCTCCCTAAGGCATAATTTGGATCCAGGTTACAGTCTGGGAATCCAGTCTCAGAAAAAGAACTTTTACTGTCATAGTGGAGCAAGGACTCTTCTCATGACTCCAGGACAGAGGGGGAATGCTTGTGGTCATCCACAGACCAGAGCACAAGTCAGGAGAGCAGTCAGGGCCTCTCATAATTCCTTGGAGGAATTGAGGTCCTTGGGAAGTATCCCTGAAAACAGCTGCAAAAACCCTCTGAAGTTTGGGACAGTGCATCTTCCACCTTAGAAGCAGAACCCCACCTTAACAAAGAGCTAAAATCAAGTCTTAGACTGGGGAAATGAGTAAACAACAGAAGAAAAATATCTGACCATTGACAATTACTTTGACCCTACGAAGGATCAAAATACACACTCAGAAGATAACAAAATCAAAGCTTCTGTATCCAAAGCCTCCAAGAAAAATGTGAATTGATCTCAGGCTATGGAAGAGCTCAAAAAAAGATTTTGAAAATCAAGTGAGGGAGATAGAGGAAAAATTGGGAAGAGAAATAAGAGTGGCATAGGAAAATCATGAATACCAGGTCAGCAGCTTGGTGAAGGAATTACCAAAAAAAACTGAAGAAAATAACGTCTTAAAAACCAGTTTGGGTCAAATGGAAAAAGCAGTCAAAAAAAGGCAATGAGGAGAATAATGATTTAAAAAAAAGCAGAATTGGCCAGATAGAAAAGGAAATACAAAAGCTCCCTGAGGAAAATTTCTTCAAAAGTAGAATGGAGCTAAGGGAAGTAGATGACTTTGTGAGAAATCAAGAAACAATAAAACACAATCAAAAGAATGAAAAATTATAAGAAAATGTGAAATATCACAATTGGAAAAACAACTGACCTGGAAAAAAGATCTAGAAGAGATCATTTAAAAATTATTGGACTAGGGGGCAGCTAGGTGGCATAGTGGATAAAGCACCAGCCCTGGAGTCAGGAGTACCTGGGTTCAAATCTGGTCTCAGACACTTAATAATTACCTAGCTGTGCGGCCATGGGCAAGCCACTTAACCCCGTTTGCTTTGCAAAAACCTAAAAAAAAATTATTGGACTACCTGAAAGTCATGACCAAAAAAAACCTTAGACTTCATTTTTCAAGAAATTCTCCAGGAAAATTGCACTGATATCCTAGAAACAGAGGGTAAAATAGAAATTGAAAGAATCCACCAAGTATCTCCTGAAAGAGATCCCAAAATGAAAGCTGCCAGAAATATTATAGCCAAATTTCAGATCTCCCAAGTCAAAAAAAAAATATTACAAGCAGTCAGAAAGAAACAATTCAAATATCATGAAGCTGCAGTCAGGATACCACAAGATTTAGTAGCTACTACATTAAGGGCTCATTAGGGCCCTTATTCTGGAAAACAAAAGAACTTGAACTACAACCAAGAATCAACAATGAATCAAAAGTAAACATACCCTTTCATGGGAAAAAATGGGTATTCAATGAAATAGGGGACTTTCAAACTTTTCTGTTGAAATAACTAGAGCTGAACTGAAATTTTGATCTTTAAGTATAAGACTCAGGTGAAGCACAGAGAGAGTGGATAGGAAGGGCAAATTATGAGAGATTTAAGGATGTTGAACTGTGTGCATTCCTGCATGGAAAGATGATACTGATAATTCCTATGAACCTTCTCATTTATTAGGGCAATTAGAAGGAACATATATAGACAAGGAACAGGAGGAAGCTGAATTTGAAAGTTTAATATATTAAAAAAGATAGAATTAATGGACAAGAAAGGAATTTACTTGGAGAAAGGGAAAGGAGAGGTAGAATGGGGTAAGTTATTTCACACAAAAGAGGCAAGAAAAAACATTTGTGGTAGAGTGGAAGAGGGGACAGGTGAGAGGGAAGGAATGAGCCTTTAACTCTGATTAGAGTGGCTCAGAGAGGAAATAATATATACTCTCAATTGGGTATAGAAATCCAACTTATGGTAGAAGAAAATAGGAGAGGAAAGGGATGAGAGAAAGGAGATGGGGGAGGGGAGGAGGGTGTAGGTAATAGAAGAGAGGGAAGATTATGGAAGAGATGGTCAGATTGGAAGGACAAAGAATATAGTTAATGGGGATAGGGGAATAGAATGGAGTGAAATACAGCTAGCAATAGCAACTATGGGGAAAATATTGAAGCAATTTCTCTGATGGACTTATGATAAACAAAGAGCCAACAGTGTCTAAATACAGACTGAAGCACACTTTTTTTTTCACTTTATTTTTCTTCAGGTTCTCTTTCTTTGTGGGAGGATTATATCTACTTTTACAACATGACTATTGTAGTAATGTGTTTCATGGCTACACATTTTCAATCTACACCAAGTAACTTGCTTTCTCATTGGGAAGAGGGAGGAGAGGAAGGGAGAGAATTTGAAATTCAAGGTTTGGAAGTAAATGTTGAAACTTGCTTTTGCATGCAGCTAGGATAAAAATTTTAAAATTAAATTAAAAAAGCATAATTTTTTTAATTTTAAAAACTGTGTAAACAAAAAAAAGTGAAGAATCCTATAAATCTGTATCATAGTCAAAATACAGTGGAATTTCTAAAGGAATGGCTACCTCAATACAATAATACTAATCCTTCATGGAAATTTGGGCACAATAAGAAATAAACTGCTTCACAGCAGGGACTTGACTGATATACTTCCTGTAAGTGAAACTAAACAGTCTCTCAGATCATACAAAGATCACTGGATAAATTCCACTATCTAATTTTCAGATCTTTAGCAATTGCTTGCAAGGTTCCTTTGGGAACAAGATTCCTTTTTTTTTCTTTTTTTTGCTGAAAAACTTAGGCAGTCTTTATTCTGAAATATTCTAGAATATTCTGATCATATGTTAAAGATTCAGGAAATCTCTTTGGGTGTAGTAATAAAGGGTCAGATTATAATGGCATACTCTTTTCCTTCTTTGGAAAATTTAATTCATCTCAGCAAGATAAAAGTCCTTATTTAAGGTTTTGAAAATAGAAAGCATATGGCAATGAAAGACCCACGCAATCTATTTTGGAATACCAGTTTTCTGAATCTGCAGGTGGTGCTGAATTGATGACCCTGGCCTTTAACTGATGGGCATCAAAAGTGTGATGCTGCCAAAGGAGAACTGGAACTATTTTAACTTGGGTTGATAAATATTGCTAACAGCTGGATTCATGCAAAAAATGCCTTTCCCCATTTCTACTCCTTGCAAGTAGAAAATGAATGGGCAACAAAACAGATATATCACATCTTTCAAGCAGAGAGAATCAAACAACAGATGATAGATGTTTGAAAAGAGCACAAAGTCATTTGGTTTATGATTAACTAATTTATTTATAAAAAGCTGTATAACACAGACACAGTGGCATAGCATTTCCTCTTTTGATCCTTGAAACAACTATGAAAGTTCTTTTTCTGGCATGTGGTCTGTATGAAATATTGACAGCTTTGGTTAAATAATCAAAAATGGCGATGCTATTTTAAAGCACTGTTCAATTTTCACTTAAAGATAGCACATAATTCTTTCCAGTGGTATAGTCTTTACAATACTATTGATCCTTTTCATTACTGTAGGGGAGTCATCAACAGAAACCCATTTATAGGATTCTCAGAAGCAACAAATAATAGGATTTGGAAGAAACACATAATAATTCTGTGTTGGTTGAAGACCCCAAATATAAACTTTAAAAAATGCCTGGGTCAGATTACCTTCCTCAACAATGAAACAGAATTTTTAATCAGATTTTTTCTGAGTAAAGACCCATTCTGCATCTAAGCATCTGATTAGATTGCATCAAAATACAATTTAATATAGAATGTCTTTGATAACACTATAACCACAGAGTAGAAATAAAAGCATTTTGGGAATGAATATTTATAAGCCAGTCTATACTATGCTTATGGCCATATGATGTGCAATTTTATTGTTTAAATATCCACATTAACCACAGAACTTTTTAGATAGTGACTTTATGAATGGCTAGGGAGTAAATTCTGTTTTGATCTTTTTTAAATGTACGAGGAATACTTGGTGGCTGCCAGAACAACAAGGAACCCAAGGAGGGTCACAGAAGAAGCTTTACTGGGAAGGACTAGTCCAAGATAAAAAATTTCACTCTTCCTCAGAATAATTTTAATAATATTGCCTCTGACCAATAGTCATTCAAAGAGGAGTTATAAACATGGTCCCCAAGGTAGTCCTGGGAGGAAAGAACAAAGTCAGAATCAAAGTCAGAATAGAGTTTTTAGCAAGGAGGTAGGAAGTGTATGAATCTGAATCAATATGAACAAAGAAAGCCAAATTTAGTTAGTATACAAAAGAAATTCATAGACATATGGGCTATGACTGCTCCTGTCCCTTGCCTTCTCCTTCCCCAATGAAGACTTTGGTGTCTTTGCTCCTTCAGTTTCAGGGCATATGCATATATAATTATGAATTTTAGCATAACTATAAGGTATTTGTTTATGGGTTTGGTGGGGATTGAAGGACAGGCTAAAACAAAAAGGACTTTTCATATTCTTTAATATAAAACTAATTATAGGATTTGGAGAGGAAGTCGTATCAAAAGAGAGAGATTCATCTTCAGGTTGACCACCAGATGACAAATTTTCCAGCCATTGAATTTCTTGAATACCATTAACCAAATTGTAAAGGTCTTGTGATCTGCATTGGTGAAGTCATGGACCCTCAAAGTAGGTTATATCCAAGACTGTTACCACAGTATTGCTCAAGATTCAGCAATTTTTATAGATAGAGTTGAAACAAGCTCAGCAGAAATGGTTTATTGATTACCAGACTGGCTACTAGTCCATTACTCTTCTTCCCTTTCTCTTTCCTCTCCCTCCTCCCCCTTTTCATATGGAGATAGACATTCTATAGATCTTGATGCCTTCCTTCTAGTCATTCAAATTTTCAACTGGTTGAGCCCACTTCTAATCTTGTAGGAACTCTCTTTGTTCCTAATAATGAAAGCTATAAAGAAAGAGGTAAATATATCTGATCAACACATTTACCAACTATGATTCCAAAGAACCAGTAATAAGAAATATCCATATCCCTACAGAGATAGATTCAATATATAGAATAAGATATACTTTTAAAAATATGGTCAATGTGCAAATTTATTTTACTTGACTGTACATATATATTATGAAGATTTTGTTTTTCATTTTTTCTTTCTTGATTATTTTGGGAAAATAGGATGTGGAAGAAAAAGAAAAATATTTGCTAGTAGAAAAAAATTATCCTTAAAGGCAGGGAACATTTTATGTTTATCTTTGTATCCTCAGTATCCAGTATAGTAGACAGTTAATAAATGCCTGCTGATTGATCATCTAAATGTAATATTGTGTGAACCAGGATCCAGTGCATTGATTCTCCTAAAACAGAAAAGTACATCCAGAGATGCCATATTTCCATTTCCTGTCCTGATCATGTGACTTTTGTGGTCATAAACAGCCTTATGCATGAGTTTCTGCCAAGTATATCAAGAAGAAAAAACATATATTTTCTAGATTAAAATATTAAAAAGCTCAACAAAGCCTCAAACAACTAAAGTTTTGAAGAAACACTGTTTTAGTACTGAAAAAAAAGTCATATGACCACTCAATAAATAAACAATAATTCTCCAAAGGACAAATAAAAGCACTCTGATTCAATTACACACAAGTGACAGAATTTATTGTTGCAGGAACCAAGATTGTTCATATTTTAAAATTACTTCTTTACATCCTATACTTACATTCTTAAAATTTCTCCTAGGAAGCTAAAATTTATCAAAGTATCCTGCATATGGGTGCAGCTAGGTGGTGCAGTGGAGCCCTGGAGTCAGGAGTACCTGAGTTCAAATCAGGCCTCAGACAATAATTACCTAGCTGTGTGGCCTTGGACAAGCCACTTAACCCCACTGCCTTGCAAAAAAAAAAGTATCTTGCATATGGAATGTAGCCCCAAAATGACTTAGTCAGTGGAGAGATGCTAGTGCTTAAAAAAAAGTCATCAGTTTCTGACCCATCTGATAATGAAACTCTCTGCACTTAGTAAAGCTGGTCTTCAGAAAACTGGCAGACAGTCCATTGCTGGGACCACAGTCTAGTAAGGCCCCCTCAAATTTATGTTTTCCTGGTGTAGACTTCAAAGCCACAGCTTGCTCTTCTTCCCATAATATGGTATTAGACTATAGTATAAAATTAGTGCATAGATAGGTCTCAACAGGTAAAAGAAAAACTGAATAAAAATACTATCTGGAAGGTATCTTAGACAGCATCTATTCAATCCCTCATTTTATAAATGAATAAACTTGGTCCAAAGAGGTTGCCCAAACTCATACGGCTAGTAAGTGAAGAATCAGTAATAGATCATGGGCCTCAAATTTTATCACTACCAAGTTGAGCACTTCTCCCTCTGCACATTTTTGGAAAGATTATTAATTAAATAAGTAAATATATCAATGAATTACCTAAGAAGCAAACTTATGGTGGACAGGATAGGATGTTAATATCAATGGATCCAGAGAGTGAGGCAACATTATGTAGTGATAAGGACTTCCTCTGAGGACATCTGGGTTTGAGACCTGGTTCAGATATCTCCAAGATATATAACCTGGGCCAAATCATTATAGCCTCTCTGAGCCTCAGTTTCTTTATCTACAATATCCCCATAAAGGAAACATAATAGCACTAGAATTTCCTATCTCATAGTTCAAAGGGGAAAAAACATTTATGTTATGTTATGTGCTTTATCAATACAAAGTTTTTTAAAAATCATTTTCATCTACAGATGATTGAATGCTTAAGTCAACTCATTGTTAATAATCTGGATGTGGAACGCTGGCTATTTAAAGTGGACAATGAATTTGGAGGCAATGGGACTGCATTCTGTGACGTTCTTTCCCACCTAAAATGCTATAACTGGATCATACAGGAAAGTCAAAAGTTCGGTGTCAGAGATTGGAATAAGAGATGGGCACATGTGAGTTTTCATTAAGTTATACTGCAGGGAGATAATGAACCTGCTTCTGTTTCTGGTTTTGTCACCAATTGCCTATGTGGCTGTGGGTAGGCCTTTCCTTCTCTGTAAAATGAGGAAGGTACACCAGATGATTTTGAAGGTCTTTTGTTGGTCAAAAATTCTATGTCATGTCTTTAAATTGGATGAAGTCACTTAGAAGTGAATATTATAATATTCAACTGAAAATACTCACAAATTTCATATATAATTAAGTTTTTTCCCTATGATCTTAGCAATTGATATGATTAGATTAGCTACATTGTCTTATGCGAGTAGTTCTCTGAGTAGCTAATTGCCACTTAGAAGCTAAAGTATAAGGGGCAGCTAAGTGGTGCAGTGTAAAGAAAAGTGATTCTGGAGGACCTAGGTTCAAAGCCAACCTCGGGCACTTAATATTTACTAACTGTGTGACTTTGGGCAAGTCACAACCCCATTATTTTGCAAAAAACAAAAAAGAGCCAAAATATGACAGCACTAGTAATAATCACAAATTATTAAAGATAATCAAAATAGAGGTATGTGACTTTTATATCCTAAAGAGCTTAAAAAAAGGTATTATCCTATTTGGCACATCTCCACCATGACTAAACAGGAAATTCTAAACAAATGCCTTTGAATCTATGAATTTTTTCCTTGCATGATAGCTAAAGGAAAGAAGGAAGAAATCTATCCAATGAATTCCAAACTCATCCTAATAATGGCTAGTAGTTTTCACCATATTAGATTAGGAAACATATAAGTCAAGTTCACCCATCTACAATTCGACTTACTAGGCAACATGGTGGAATGGAAAGTGTATTGAATGTGGAACTGATATAACTTAGTAGCCATGTGATTATGGGTAAGTCACCTGAGCCTCAATTTCTTTTTTCTTTTATTTTTTAGATTTTTGCAAGACAGTGGGGTTAAGTGACTTGCCCAAGGTCACACAGCTAGGTAATTATTAAGTGTCTGAGGCTGGATTTGAACTCAGGTACTCCTGGATCCAGGGCCAGTGCTCTATCCACTGTACCACCTAGTCACCCCCCTGAGCCTCAATTTCTTCACCTGCAAAATAGAAATATGTATGCTACCTATCATTCAGAGTTGTTGGGAGGGGGGTACCTTAAAACTTTGAGCTGTGACTAGTAGTAAAGTTTTTCTAAGTCTCTCCCAATTCCTGTAGTCCACATAACTGGATCTATACTCAAGGGAGAGCTGGCAGAAAAAATACTGCATCTTTGCCTATTATAGCATTTGACTGTAAACTTGGATCTGCATCTGCTCTAAGCATCTTTAGTTGAGAGGTAGAGATGAATCAAGGCAAAAATGATGCAAAGGGAGGGGCACACTGAAGAGCACAGCATTTTTCATGTTAAAGAGAAATGATAAATATATCTAGAGAACAGTCAGAAGAGAAAGAGAATTTACTTTGACAAATGTTCCTATGCTCCTCATGATCTATTCTTTGTTGTTGGATTTTTTCTCTATCAGCAAAATGGACTGAATACACTACCTGTCACTGAAAGCTTTTTGCATGTTATTTAGAGGACACCAAAGTGAATTACTCTTCTGGAGAGGAAAAAAATACAAGGAAAATGTATTTAATTTTGAGGCCCTTAGAGGTTTCCTGTGTATTCTTGGTTCTGGATTGTATATTATTTTTTATACGGTTTGTTTCTTAAAGTGTTGAACCTAAATCATCAGTATCATTATTTTGTGTTTTTAAAAATTGAGATTTTTTTAAATGAGCAAAATGCTTATTAATCTAAATAATTTATACTCTAAACCATTTAAGGGCATATCTAACTAATATTTAAGAATTTCATGCTTCCTGTGATAAATTTGTAGTATGACATAACATAGAGTATTAGAAAACACCTCAATTGGGATGAGTTGTACATAGAGTAAATTATACTTTTGGTTGTAAATTATTTTAGTTAAAATTCAGCTGAATTTTAATTGTTGTGAGTTATGGTTTTGAGCAATAACAACACACATATTTGGAATGATTGGAAATAAATACTGATTGGACTCTGAACTCAATGAATAATGCATAGCCTCGCCAAATCATTTTTAAGAGCTTATCAGAAGAAAAAATTGATTCAGTAAATTTTTCATAAATTCAGTACAGCTCTTTAATACTCAGTGGTAAAAGGACAAAAAAAATCAAACAGTTCTAAGAACCTTTTTGCAAATGATAGTTGACATTTTTAATGCCTTCAAAGTCAGAACTCCTTTTTGAGAGCAGAGGCAGACCTTTTCCTATAATGAACTGCAATCCTCATTGAGTTTTGCCATTGAGAGAGCAAAGGATTAAAATCATTCTTTTGTTACAGCACACTGTCAGAGTGCTACATAGTTAGACATCAAAGCATTAGTTTATGAGCATAGGCATGTTTTAATGTCCTATTACAGGACAGAGACCTGTTTCTTTTGATAATGAAGACATCATGTTATTAGGCCCTAGCCCAGTACATACCAAACATATACTGGCAAGTTATTAAACATTTCAGCTTCCTGATGAAAGACTATCCTGCAGGCTAGGAGTTCAGAGAAAGATTCCATTTAGGGAGAACTATTAGAAATGAGAATATGACTGTAAGCACTAAATTATGTTAATACTTACAAAGAACATCATTTGCATACCAGTTTATGACATTTTGCCATGATTTTTCTCCTTGGTATATCATAGACAGGAGATTAAAAGTAAGGCTGTTGTGGTGTACTTAAAATGAGATGAGGTCAGGGAGCCTAGATATGGCCAGCACAGCATTCTAGAATGTGCTATGCTATATCAATAATTTAAATAATCCTTTAAGGTATGTAAAGAACTTCACATATATTATCTCATTTGATTTCTCCAACACAATAACAACAATAATAAGGGCTGGAATTTATATAGCTCTTCAAGATTTGTAAAGTACCACAGCTTAAGTTTTGATTAGTGAAAATAACAATTTTCCTAACTGGTAACTTTATTTGAATCCACCCCATTTGTTTCCATTGGACTAGAATCAATGACCTTATTTTATATAATTACAACTTTTGTATGAATTTGAATGCATGAGACCACTTTGGAGTATTCATTGTTTGCACTAATCAGGACCTAACTACACACACTATCTCATTTGAGTATTTCCTACAACAATCCCATAAGGTAGGGCCTCTTAGAATCTCCATTTTTCAGGTGGGGTAACGAGTTAAGAGAAATTAAACTACTTAGCCTAGATGGAACAGCTACATTATAAGTGTCTGAGACTGGATTTAAAATCAGACTTTCCTGGTTATCAGCACTACTGTCAGAGAGTGATCTTAACTTCCTTCCCCATCAACAGATTATCAATAGCTATGCTAGTTTTATTATTTTAAGTATAACTAGCAAAATACAAAGGATTGGAATTTTTTTTTTTTTAGGAAAAACAGAGCATTAGATGAAGACTGTAGGTCTTGTTCTGCATTTCCCACTCTTCTCAGTGACTTGTTCCTTTATACTTCATCAGCTTTGCTGCACTCCCTTAACTATTTATTGTCATAATTTGAATGCCTACAGATTTTAATCAGTAATATAATTTTCTAGTTTTCTAGTAAGATCAGACCTGTTGCAGACAAACCTTTTTCCACCTCTATGGGTCCCATCCTCCATTACACCAGGTACCTGGTGTCTTCATGCTCTCTCTTTTCTCTCAAGCTTGATCTTGGTACAGAATCTAATCAACCCATTCACTTTGAGGATTTAGAGTCTGATAAGGATTACTGTACTTCAATGGCATTTTAAAAATCTTGACAAGGACTAAATTTAAGCTAAACAAATACATGGTATCCATCATCCAATAAGATTTTAGAGTAGTGTAGTCAATGTCTCTCATAAGAATTTTGTTCTGAAGCCTCAGTTTACTCATCTGTAAAATGGGGATAAAAACATTTGCTCTGTTTCACTGATGAGAATCAAATGAGGCCATGGACAGGATAAATAAATGTGAATTAATATTCTATCAATATGGAAGGACAGACTCTAGAGGAGATGTTTTTCACCTTTCTTGTGGTTTTTCTTTTTGGAATAGCAGAAAGGACTTATCTCTCTTCTTTTTCTGTATTTTTTTTTAATTGGGAATGGGGAAAGGAGAAAGAAATACAAGTTTGTTGGTGATGACTTTTCCTAAAAAGATCTTGCCAAAGCTGTTCCTTTGTGTACTAATCCGAGCTCATTTGTGTTTACAAAGCAGAGCAAAGGTGATAATGTGACATGATGAAGAATGAAGAATCTCTGAGAGTAGACCATGATCCTCTAGTCGTTCCTCTGTTGCCACGTCCTGGTCACTTTGTCTCTTAGTGTTTAGATTCCTCATTTGACCTAATTTTTTTGTTTCTGTGGTGAAAATGTGCAGTGATTTGTTAATTGTGAAAAAATCAAAAATTGAGTTGCTAGTAGCTTTAGCCATCTGCAAAAGTAGTTTTATTGTTTCAGAGAATTGATGTCTTTTGTTTGATGGTAAAGCATGGGCTTGATATAAAACCAGCAAAAAAAAATAGACCCACAGAAAAGACAGGAAATTCAGGACTTCTTGTCACCTTCTCTTCTGTTAGTTTATATTGGATGTAGAGGAATAGAAGACAAAGGCTGCCTAGCTCAGTGTCTGTGTGTGTGTGTGTGTGTGTGTGTGTGTGTGTGTGTTTGTGATAAAGGGATAGGGAGAGAGTGAGAGAGTGAGAGAGAGAGAGAGAGAATGTGATTTGTGTATAAAAATACACATTGGGCTGTGATGCATCTGTCCCTCCATTCTTCTACATGTGTTCTGTGTGTGTGCGTGTGTGTTTATGTATACACATACATAGATACTTACAAATACAATACATATATTGTATACATACACATATACATACAGATGTATGTGTGTATGTATGTATGTATGGGCATGTGTTACTGTGGATGGAGAGCCAGCCTTATAGGCAGAAGTCCTTGGTTCAAATTCTGTCTCTTACACATAGTGGCCATGTGCTCCTGGACAAGTCATTTGGTTACTCAAGTCCTTAAGCAATTTTTAAGACTATGAATTATAAGGCAATTGCCAATCTACATTGATAGAGGCATTTTACTCATCAGGCATTCCCTTTATCAATGAAATTATAAGTTCAGGCAAATGTAGGTATTGATCACATAGGTATGTGTTGCTGTGGTAGTTGTTTTTCAGTCACATACAACTCTTTATGAACCCAGTTGGAATTTTCTTGGCAGAGATATGATAGTGGTTTGCTATTTCCTTCTCCAGCTAATTTTACAAGATGAAGAAACTGAGGCAAACTTGTCCAGTGACTTGCCCAGGGTCACATAGCTAGGAAGTGTCTGAGGCCAGATTTGAACTCAGGAGGATGTTCACTGCATGTAGGCACTCGGTTCACTTTGCTACCTAGCTGTCTTATGTATGTGTGTGTATGTGTATACATATACATATATACTAAATACCAAAAAATTATCTCCATTAGTGAAAAACAATTACGTTTAATGAATTAGCTTTCTATTTGAAACTATACAGTAAAGAGTCATTACTTGTTATTTTTAGAAAACCATTATGGCTTGATTATAAATATCAAGACATAAAAATGTTGACTGAACCTGTGTCCCTTAAATGAAATGAGACAATTTAAATTTCAAACCTAATTTATCAAATCTCAAGCACATTTTCATTTACATAGGACTACAATTGGGCTATTCAAAGCCCACTTTGGTTAAACAAATCAGTTTCACAGAAGAATAAGTATAACTCTGGTTAATAACTTGCTCATAATTCTTTTATTAACTCAGTTGACATTCCTGCCCAGTCAACACTCAGGTAGTATTGGGCATGGAACTCAAGTCCAAGTTCTTTTCTGAATACTTCTAAGAAAGTCATTTAACCATCCTAGAACTTAATTCCCATCTGTAATATGAGAGACTTGGTCTGGATGAAATGATTTCAGGAAGAACTCATCCCATTAGAGTGGAATATTATATGAGAAGTAAGCTATTTCACTAGTATTCCTTCTGAAAATTTTTAAGTTTAATTTGGTTCTGTTTTTAAATAATGCAATGCTGTGAGTAACATTTGTAATGTTGTGATTATTATTTGATGTAATGTTTCTTGAGTACCACAGTATGCTATGCAAAATTATAACATAACCAGTTTCCAGCTGCCACTAGAAAGAAATCCATTAGCTAAACCATAAAGATAAGAAAAACTGAAGACTGAAAATACTATTTAAAATCAGGTTTTCATAAATTACAGTTGGGGGGGGTGAGGGAGGAACAAAATAAATCAGATCATTTGGTTAGTTAATATATAAGAATTATCTGTAATCTATAACATGCAGGATATATACTTTAAGAGAAAAAGGAGTAAATACACCCAATGTAATCATATCTTAGTTATCCAGAACAATTAGAGAATATAATTTGTGGGTAAGTGAAATTTCATAAGTGAAGAATTGTATTCTTTCTCTTGGAAGAGTTTTAAAAAATAGGATTTTATTTTTTTTCCCCAATTACATGTAAAAACAATGTAGGTTATAAAACATTAGTATGAAACTCTTAACAAATTTTAACCATTTTTGATTTTGTATATAACCCTTTTGAAGTGTCACACATTTCCTAGATTTGTTTAATAAATTATACATATATCTCATACCTCTAGGACCTGTAATTTCATTGGTGTGAGTTTTTCTCTTCCACTGATGGTACTTGAAGCTCCTTCATACCTTAGATTGCTGTAGCTAAATAAAACACCCATACTCATACACATTTCATCACCTGTTCATCAACTCTCAAGTGATGACCTCTTCTAAGAAACCACACTAGTTTTTTGTTTTGTTTTGTTTTGTTTTAGGTTTTTGTAGGGCACACAGGGTTAAGTGGCTTGCCCAAGGCCACACAGCTAGGTAATTATTAAGTGTCTGAGGTCAGATGTGAACTCAGGTACTCCTGACTCCAGGGCCGTTGCTTTATCCACTACGCCACCTAGCTGCCCCTCCACACTAGTTTTTAAAGATAACTAAAAACACATTTAAATCCTTTAACATTTCAATATACCTTTCTTATACCCATACTATTATGGGAATGATGCAAAGATTTCAATCTTCCCTGCATGTCTTTCTTTATCTCATAGTAGACATATCAATTCCATGCTTCAAGCCATGCTATGATTTTGAAACTCAAAAATAGAAGGTGTTTTCCAGCATCCAAGTCACTAGGCTTTTGACTAGGATATAATTAATGACAGTGAACAATGAAATAACTTGACTGTTCTTAAGACCATTTCCTTTTTTTTTTAAGGTTTTTGCAAGGCAAATGGGGTTAAGTGGCTTGCCCAAGGTCACACGGCTAGGTAATTATTAAGTGTCTGAGGTCAGATTTGAACCCAGGTACTCCTGACTACAAAGGCTGGTGCTTTATCCACTGCCCCACCTAGCTGCCCCAAGACCATTTCTTTTAAAAACAATCATGTCACCTATCCCATAAGGTAAAAAAGTGGGTGAGGCCAGGGCCTCAAAGATTTTTCTCTTTCTTTCTGTCTTTCACTCTTGTGCTCTCTCTCTCGCTCTCTCTCTCTCTCTCTCTCTCTCTCTCTCCATATATAGGTATACATATATATTTCATTATGATGAAAAATATATTAAAATATGAGTGTATATACATATATTGTCTATATTGTGTACATATATAGACACATAATATGTATTTAATATTTAACAAAACATTTTTTCTAGGTGCCGTAAGGCATATAAAGAAATATAAACCAATTTTCAGTATTAAATAACAATATGTATGGCAGTACACAGATGTTAAAAAGTATGTCAGGTGCCCAACATGTTATATTAACACTAATTGTTAGCTTCTTGTGATTTGGGAAAACTTGAGAGGGGATGGGGGGGAGCCTCCATTTAGATCAGTCTTCAGAAGCAGATTTACATCATGTATAAAGAGTTAGCCTAAAAGTCAAGAAGGCCTGTGTTCAAGTGCTGCCTCTTAGATGTACTAATTGTGTGACCTGGGCAATTCTCCTGATCTCTCAGGGCTTGACCAGTCTCTAACATTATAAATTGCAGAAATGATACTAACCTGCATTAGTAATTTCATTGATGACTTTCCTCACCAAGGAATTCTCTTTCCCACTGAAATCACCAGTCTGGTTCCTATGTCTATCATAGTTTTAGAGTTGAAAGAATCCTTTGGGATCATCTGGTCCAAGTTTCTCATATTTATGAGGCAAGTGAAGTCCAGGGAAGAAAATTTATTTTTCTTAGGACATACATACATACATATAAGTGGGTAAGTGGAAAAGCCAAGACTGCTTTACAACCAGTCTCCTGCTTGTTACCTGCAAGTCGCAAGTAAATTGAGTTGATTTGAACCTGTTCTTACTATTATAACCCAGGTAACAGTTAATAAGCACCAAATCTCGGTAGTATTCTGTCTTACACCTTTCTTCCTAGTGGTCCTGTTTATCAGAGTTTTTGTTCACTTGTGTCTATGTCTTTGAGAGCCCTTGTGGGGGTTTTCTTGGTAAAGATACTGAAATGGTTTGCCATTTCCTTCTTCATTTTCCAAATGAGGAAACAGGCAAACAGGTTAAAAAAAACTTGCCCAGGATCATACAGCTAGTAAGTATCTGAGGTTGAATTTGAACTCATGAAGATGAGTCTTCCTGACTTCAGAACTGGCATTCTTTCCACTGCACTATCTAACTGCCCTCTCTCAGAAGAGCTTGCTAATATGATTAACATTCTTGGAAACCAGTGTTTGAGAAGGGAAAGCTTCTTTGTGAAGCTTGGCCCACCCTGGTTAAGAAAAAAATTTTTTTTAAAAAAAATTACATGGTCAAGTTCTCTTATTATGATGTTGACCATGTGGTTACCTCTTAGCATTATCAAGTCTCCAGTGGGGAAAGATCATCCTTGAACTCAGAAGGTTTTGCTAATTTGCTAGCTGTATATACAAGGACAATGCACTTATTATCTCTGAACCTGTTTCCCTATCTATAAAATGGGGATAATAAAACTTATAATACCTGAGGACCAAATGAGATAACAAATGTGAAGAAATTTTATGAATTGTAAGGCATACAAATGGAAGTTTTACTATTTCTAATAGTAATGATAAATCAATTATTTTTTTAAATTGAGCTCTCATCTATACAACATTTTCTTCTCTCCATGATGACAACAGAAGCTGCATTTTAACAAAGTTCAATTCAGGGAGCATGTATTAAGTCCTTCATTTCACTGTTCTGTGTGTGTGTATGTGTGTTGTTCCAGTAGACATTATATATGTATACATTATATATGTATATACATATATATATATATATATATATATATATATATACAGTAAACAATCCTTAATAGAAAAAATCTTTTATATGGTGGTCATTTGTTTAGCCTGAAATTGCTATGAATTTTTCAACTCTCCCATCAGACACATACACTTCTTCAGTTTTATATGCACATCATGATGTTGAGTTTTATATACATCCTTTCAGTCCATGATGAAATGTGGCAGTAAATTGTCAATTCATTTTACAATTTAAGTTAATATTAGGCCCACAGGCAGGATTAGCTTAGTGTTTCTGTATCTTTTGGATAGCTCATTTCTTGATCAGATAGAAGATTTGGAAATCTTTTTTATTTTGCAACCTTGATAAATGTGGATATGTGTTTGGTTGTTTTAATTCAATTGCAGATTAAAAATGAGATAATGAACTTTTCCTTTATTCCAAATACTTAGGGGATAGGTTTGTTCTGAAAAACTAAATGTGTAGGTAACTAAGAGTACCACATCAGAATTATCACGTTTCAAACACTTAGAATATAATGGAATATATAGTCCTCTATCTACCTCTCATTAAAGCCATTCTTTGATCATAAGCAACAATGGCTTTTGTGTGTGTGTGTGTGTGTGTGTGTAAGGCAAATGGGGTTAAGTGGTTTGCCCAAGGCCACACAGCCAGGTAATTATTAAGTGTCTGAGGTCGGATTTGAACTCAGGAACTCCTGATTCCAGGGCCAGTGCTCTATCCACTGCACCACCTAGCCGCCAACACTGGCTTCTTAAAGACTCTATCATTGGAACACAACTTTGGCCAGGTTCTACCAAGATGGAAAAGCTATTAAAATAGTCACTTGACTATATGTCTCATGTCAGAGAACCAATCTAGAAAAAGTTGGTGAGGTTTGTCATGAACAAGTGAACCACTTCCTCTTCTCTTGTTGAGTCACCAGATGATTTTTTAATTTTTTTTTTAGGGGAGAGAAAGGATATGAGAAACTCATGAAAAAATCCAAGGCACTGATGAGTTGTAACCTATATTGGAAAAGAGAAGATGAAAAAAGATGAAGTTATAGATAAATTCTCAAAAAATTGATATATGAAACATGATAAACTATACTTAGCACAACAAAATGTAAATTTATCTTTCTTGGGAGATTAGAAGGTTTTGCTTTTTTTGTTGTTGTTGTTTGTTATGTTTTGTTTTGGTTTTGCCCCAGAGAACCTTGGGACCTCAAATTTATGTAAGAATGTGGATGAAGAAGGTGTATGGAATTGGGCTGTGCTCATCCTATGACCTGATAGTGAACTAGCATGTTTAACTAGATCCTTCCAGTTAGTTCATTTACTTGTCACTTACCTGCAGAAAATAATTCTAATGATGGAACCCCTCTCATTGTTTGGATTCTAGGAAAGAGATAGTAGGGAGTTGAAACAATTCAGTTCAAGAGAAGAGGAAGTGGTTCTTTCCAATTTTTCCTGTTCCAGTCAGTCTCCTTTCTAATTAGCGCAGCTGATGCTTCATCACCATCAGAAAATACTGAACCATGTTCATATTTTCCTTATCTCTGAAAATTCCTTATGATGATCTCTTCCAGTTCAATGGTTATCTTTATCAAGCTGCCAGTGTTTGTTCTGAGGTAGCTCTCCATTCCACAGGAAGATGACAGAGAATGAAAATTGCATCCCTAAGTTAAATTAAAATCAGGATACCCCTTCCTAGGACCTACAATAATCAGATATGCAAGCTGTTGGTTTGTATGTCCTATTGATTTAATATGCTTCTAATCAGTACATAAAGCTATAGGCCTGCAGTGTTAATTTTTCATATGCTTACAAAGTACCCTTTGATTTTCTGTCACACGTTAATTACAGCGTTTTGCCATTAAATAGGAAGCTTTGTGTAAACTAATTACTAGGTAATCATTGTCTACCGCAAGCGTGCTGTTTGTACCTTTTATTTTATTCTAAAAATGCACAGATCTCACAGTCTGGGAACACTCTACCTTCCAGCCATTAGCTCTCACTAATTCATAGCATTATTGTGTTAGGATTGTAGGAGTTGTAATTGTTGTGGTATCAGTGCTGTTAATTACCGGAGTAAACAGTTGAAATGGTGCCAAGGTCTATTGTACAAGGCAGAGAAAAGGAGGTTTAAATGTTACTTCCACCATCTGGGGACCGGAGGAGAGGCAAATGCTTGAAAACAGCAGTGAGGCAAGATCAGATCTTCAGCTCCAGGGTTTTAGGCCATATGGATCTGGAATAGTTTGAATCAATTGAATTTAACTGCCAGTTTTTAGCAATAACAGCGCAGAAGGAAAGGATGAAGCAAGAACAGTAAAAGATAAGAGAGCTTGGCTAGTGCTCCCCTGTCCAGCAAGGACTTGCCATCACACTTTAGGAAATGTTTATTTTGCTTGGGAAAAGACCACAAAGCAGACCCGCAGAGATGGATAGAGTCCAGAGGGGCCTGACCATGGCGGGCAATGAGAAGAAGTATGATATTTTGAAGTTCCTCATCCTTCCTGCCATTCTGATCGTTATACCAAAAGAGGTTACCACAGTTTCCATGAAATTTTGTTATTTAAAAAAAAAATCAGACTTGTGCATTTTGTTAGATTAATTTCTCTCACTTCAAGCAAAAGAGTTTTAAAATCTACTCAGTTTTAAGGAAGTAAATAAGAGTGAATCTGTCTATTTCTAGATCAGCTATGCAGATGAAGAAATTAAACTAATCAAACAAGGAAAAGAGTATCTAAATATACATAATTTTGTGCTAAATTAGAATATGGAAAATTCTCCTAACTCTTCTAGTCATAGCTCTTAAAAGGATGAAAAAGCAAGTAAAACCAAAGACTGCTTCAGTTCCTTTGATTTTCAAAAAAGAGGGAAAGGGGATATAAACATACACACTCATACATACACACACATATATAATACATATATATGTCACTCATAATGCTCCACGTGAAAGAAAAAATAATTTATTTTCAATAAGTATACTTACTGCTTATACCATTGCAAATTCATGTTTTCTTTTTTATATCATTTTAAAAGGAAATTGGATATATTAGTAGGTTTCTTATTTTTTTCATTATTTTCTTCTAAATTTTGCTGTGTCAAAGCGAAAGCATTTTTTTAAAAATCACAGTAGCTTGCCAATGATACAATTTAAAAAAAAAATATCATTCAAAGAAAATGGAGGTATCTTTCTTTTTCTAAACCACCCTGGATTATTTCTTTTTTATTGTTCTCTTAGCAGATGTTGAAAGTTGTTCAGGGCACGGTGTAAACAATCCTTTTAAATAGAGATATCCCAAATAGTCGTTCATAACAATGAACTGAAAGCCATGTGTGTGGGTTTTATGATGATGGTTTTGAGCTGGGGTAGCTGTGCCCCGCTTTTGTGTGTGCAAGCAGAGCTCAATTTAGAATCTGAAGAAGTGCTCAATCTTTATATATTGAAATCCCCAGCATGCCGGGTGACAGCGTGAGCCTGAAAGGAAAACCATGGCCCCATGTGGTGTGGAAAAAACGGAACAGCAGTTTAAGTGCTGGAAAGTTGAAAGAGAACTAACCTTCATTTGCTTCTGGTTGGGGAGAGCCGTTGTTTTGTGTTTTGGAAGTGAGGCATAGCATATGTGCCTCAGTTGGACAAAAAGCCTCTTGAGTCAAAGCGACCCCTAGGCCCCGTGTGTTGATCCAAGGCAGAGGCCTCCATAATGAGGGACAGACCCCTCAAGAAGCAGCGAATCGCTAATGCTACATAAGTACAGAATTATATACACCGCATTCTTACCATTCTGTTTAATGTGAGCCTCAACCGCAGCCAATCGCTTGCCACCCAGCCGAAATGGGCCATTAGCTATCGAGGGAAAATTGTCTTTGCTGCTTTCAGCAGATGGAGCAAATATTTTACAAAGCAATTTTACATACCAAAAACATTTGTGTTCCTCAGTAATGGTGGCTGTTTTACATTATGGTACCTTCTACAGCAGCATAATTTTCCATCTCATCGGAGGCAAAGTTGGCATTTTTGATTTTAAAATTCTCAATTAACAATTAAACACAGAGTATTAAAACAGTCCTTAAACTTTAAGTAGGTGTGGGAAGTAGTTTATGACTTCCAAAGACATTTTCATTTTTTCCTTCATCCCCTCAGCATATTTTTACACTCTAAAGAGGTTACATCGGGTGAGGGACATAACATTACTATAGAGAAATGATTGGGAACTTTAGTTTTGATACCAAAACAAAGTAAGCTGACATACAGGTCACTGGCCAACAACAGCTTCACATGCTCCCATCATTAGATTGGCTCAAATCCCAAGAAGCTGTTATTTGTGGGTATAGAACTTGTTCCTTGGGTATTAGATGAAGCCATTATCCATTGCCAGTGGCATCTGATATTTCCACCTGTGCATATAGGAATACTGATGGTTCCAAATCCAGGTTCTTATGTCGGGAATCACAGCTAAGGCAATATATCATCTAAAAAAGGAAAAGTACAAAAGTACAAAAAAAAAAAAAAAGAGAACAAGAATGCAAGCAAGTTCCAAATTTGGGGGCTCCATTTTCTTTCCTTTTTTTGAACTTTGTCATAATAGCAAGTCAAATCTACAAGCACTACTATAATATTGTGATGATCTCTGGAGAAGGCATCATGGAAGAGTGGAAAGAAACTCACTTAGAAGTTAGAGAGACTGTCACTCTCAGTTGTGCCACAAACTAGTTAATAGCCTTGAGCAAGGCACTTTTCCCCTCTTGGGGTTTCAGTTTCCTCATTCAAAAAATTTGAGAGTTGAAATGGATCATTTATAAGACCCATGTCAATGTATAATTTCTTTCTAGGTCACTGTCTTGCCTTTTTGCATTTATGCTAATCTTTAGCCTTCTTTTCCTATGATCTTTTGATCTGAATTCTTTTAAAAAATATATCCCAGATGTATTTTTGCTAGGGCAATATCCCTAGCTTGAGGGCAGCTGGATTGCACAGTGGATAGAACACTGGCCTTAGATTCAGGAGGACGGGAGTTCAAATCTGGCCTCAGACACTTGCCACTCACTAGCTGTGTGATCTTGGGCAAGCCACTTAACCCTAATTGCCTCCATCCAGGGCCTTCTCCTGTCATTTTGGTTCATATATGACCAGATGGTTCTGGAGGAAAAAATGAGGCTGGTGACTTAGCACAGCACCCTCTCACTAAAATCCAATTCGTGTGCTTGTCATGTCATCACCTCTCTGTTGTCATAGTCTTATTCCAAAATGAAGGACAAAACATTACTATTATTTTTATCCCCAGATTAATTTTGAGTTACTTTGGGGTGGGGAGATATTTTGATGTCAGAGGAGAAGAGAAGAAAAGAGGATTTTTGGTCCACAGATAAAAAGTAACCAATAAAATTTCTGTATCCAAAAAAGATATTCATCTTAAATTTACTGTAAAGAACTACTACAATGAGAAAGAATTTTTTGAAAGATTTTATTTATTTTGAATTTTACAATTCTTCCCCTAATCTTGCTTCCTTCCCTCCTCACACACACAGAAGGCAGTCTTATGATAGTCTTTACATTGTTTCCATGGTATGCATTGCTCTAAATTGAATCATTTCCTGCTATTGCACCCAGTCTGTTCCACTGATCTACTACTCTATTTCTTAGCTAATACCAGTCAGTTTTGATGACTGATGCTTTATAATATAACTTTAGATCTGTAAGGGCTAAGCTACCTTTTGCGCTTTTTTTCCATTAAATCCCTGGAGATTCTCAATTTTTTATTTCTCCATATGAATTTATGTACAAATTTTTTCTAACTCATGAAAGTAAATTTTTGGAATTTGAGAAAGAATTTTTTAAAAGCATTTAAGCTCTCTACAAGTTTTAAAGAAGATAATATTTGCAGGATTCTGACTTGTCGGCACAGATTTGGATAAGAGAAGCGAGAATAAAATTCCCTTTAGGAAACTGCAGTGATTTTAATGACACCGACCTTCTTCCTGAAACAAAGGCCTATCTTTTTAACATCAATATTCCTCTGGCATTGTTGTATAGCTGTAAGTAATAGAATACCAGTCTCTAGAGGACTAAAGTTACAGGTCATCCAAAGGGCGATGGGAGGTAAAGGTAGATGGGAGTAGGTTGCCCTCAGTGTCTATGAATATTTGTGTAGGAGAGCAGCCTAAAGATTCCATCAGAGAAATACATGAGGAGAAAAGCCTGCCTGGTTTTGTAGCAAAAGGAAGGATTAACCGTGGAACAACAGGCGTATTTCCATTGATATACATGGAATGTCAAGATAACTAGAAAACTCACGGGATCTCAAAATTGCTTTTTTAAAGCAATCCAGCCCATCCATGGCTGGCTAGTACCCAGCTAGCCTTTGCTTGAAGACTACTAATGAAGAGGAGCCTATTACTTTTCAAAGCAAACCAGAGAGGCCCCATCATGTAAGTGGAACCCCTGTAGAATATTTTTAAAAGGTCACTGGCAAGGGTTACACTAAATGAAGTGGGGCTGGATTGAAATTGGTACTTACAGAATATCCCCATAATGATAAAATCACACAGAAGTGAGATTTGTGCATTTTCTTGTTATGTCAATCTGCCACTGAATAAACATTTGGTGATGTAGAGAAAGACAAAAATATCATACCTGCCCTCAAAAAGCTGACATTTTAATGGAAGAGACAATATACAAATATTATATATGCACACATACATATAAAATATATTTATAAGATATAAACAGGAAGACACTGTGAGGAAAGCTAGAAAAGAGCTTTATCAAAAGATAGCATTTAAATTGAGTGAGTCTTGTAGAATTCCAGGGAAGGCAGGAAGTAGTAGTGAAGTGGAAAAAGCATCCCAGGTGTGGGGGACAATCAGTAAAATGGCACCATGTTGGGGCACCTAAGAGGCAAAGTAGATGGAGCACTGGCCCTGGAGTCAGGAGGACCTTAGTTCAAATCCAGCCTCAGACACTTAATAATTACCTAGCTGTGTGACCTTAATCCCATTACCTTGACTATAAATAAATAAATAAATAATGAAATGGCATGATGTTTCTGGATTCCACATACTTGGAATTAACATAGTTGACAGAATTAGCTCTCCAAAAATCACAGCTGCTTTAGTCTTTGAAGAAAATGTTAAACTGAACATATTTTGCGTTCTTTAGATCCAGTATTTCATAGGACAATAAAACCATAGATTTAGAGCTACGCCTTTAGAACCCATCTAGTCCAATCCTTTCGTTTTATATGTGAGAAACTGAAGTGATTTGCCAGTCACAAAGGTAGTAATTGATAGATGCCTTTCCCCTAATCCTGACCTTTTTCCAGAGAAATGAGAAGCAAGATCCAAAAGGAAGGATAGCAATCTCTCAGCTGGCTGAAAACCCTTATGTGATTAGAGACCCCTTCAGGTCAAATAATCCAAAGTAGGTATCTCTTCTGAGGAAATAAAAGTTCATTGTGTAAGTGTATATATATATATATATTAGGCAAGGCTTGAACCAACCCTAAGAATGAAGAAGGCAAGACTGAAATTCCTTCCAGACTAGATTATAGTATTGTCTCTGCCCATTGTCCCCAAATCAGTAACTAATGCTAAATAACCATCAATAGCTTTAATACAAATGCAATTGAATGTAAATATAGAATTAAAGTTTTTAATGAATTTTTCAATATCTCTTTTTTTCTCTTTCTCTTCCTCTTCCCCCTTTTCCTTCTCTGCCTCCCTCTTCTCCCTTTTTTCTTCTCTTCCTCCATCTGTCTGTCTTTTAATGAGAGATTTTCTGACTAATAAACAATAGAAACTGATACTGATTTAGAAACAGTGCCAGACTGAAAGATTGAATCTTACCTTATTATTTGTGTGTCTGTGGGCAAATCACTTAACCCTGCTTCCCTCAGTTTCCTCATCTGTAAAATGAACTGGAGAAGAAAATGGCAAATCACTCCAATATCTTTGCCAAGAAAACCCCAAATAAGGTGATGAAAGTTGAACTCAGCTGAAAAGACTGAAAAAAATAGCAAAACTTTTGTTGATGAATCATATCAATTAACTCCTTTAATCATGATAGCATCACTTTCCTGAGTCTTGAATTCCCTCTACTATTATCTATTCTAATGGAAGATT
This sequence comes from Macrotis lagotis, assembly GCF_037893015.1. NCBI lineage: Eukaryota > Metazoa > Chordata > Mammalia > Peramelemorphia > Peramelidae > Macrotis > Macrotis lagotis. The sequence goes on from NC_133661.1 coordinate 156,327,699, forward strand.
TCTTGTTTTGGAGAACTTCTTTTTAATGGAAGCTCTGATTGGGGGCCATAAAGAATAATGAATGAATAAATGAATGAAAAATATTTACTAAATGACTTGAAATCAGGAAGACCAGAGTTTGAATACAACCTCAGATTCTTACTTTTTGAACCTAATCAAGCCACTTACTACTACTCTAAATCTTAGTTTCCTCATCTGTAAAATGAATATAATAATAGCACCTACTTTATAGGATAGTTGTGACATCAAATGACATTTTACTTCATATGTACATATGTATGGGTGTATGTATAGAAAGAGAGAGAGGTAAGGAGACTGTGCTTTGCAAACTTAAAAGTGCTTGCTATATAAATATTACCTTTTAGTATTAGTATTATATTATGGGAAGATGAAGATTGTGTCCCACCTGAGTTTTCATTAGATTAAATAATTTTTCATTCTATCCTTGTATAACATGATTTCCATACCCCTCTCATCATCGGAGTCACCCTCCTCTGTATCTACTCCAGCTGATCAATGTTGTTTCTCATAGGTAGAACCCAAAAAAGAACATAAGACTTCAGAGGTGGCTTTACCATGGTGGAGTCCAATAAAACTATCACCTCCCTCATTTTATTTTGCATATCCATTAATGCAGCCAAGAATTACATTTGCTCTTTTGAGTGGTCCATAATTGAGGCAGCTAGGTGACACAGTGGATAGAGTATTGGACTTGGAAGAATGAGTTCAAACCTAGCTATATAACTCTGGGCAAGTCACTTAACCTTTTTTCCATCTGTAAAAGAAGGATGATAATAGCACAGGAAAGACCTACATCTAAAAGATCAAGGTCTCCCATTGTATCCAGGCCAAAACCATTCATCCTGTTCCTACTCTATCAGGTCACTGATCTCAAGATGGTTCTGGAAGAGACAATGAGAATATGCAAAGACAATACTCTCTCACTTTAATCTGAATTATGAGCATGTCATGACATCATTTACTTGATATCATATACTTGACACCAACAAAATCAGAAACCTCCCAGGTCGTTTCAAGGATCAAATCCTATTTAATTAAATAATATTTGTAATATTTAATCAAATAATATTTGTAAAATGCACAAAGTTGGTTCTATATAAATGCTAGCTATTATTATTATTATTGTTGTTATTATTATTATTATTATTATTATGGCTATTGTTGAGCCAATGTATTTGCAATTTCACTCAAACCTCCTGGTCTCTATTCATAGGAGCCAAAGTCTAACCAACCGTTTTTCTCTAAACAAAAGAATAGGTATGTAGAATTAGCTTAAAGAATTCCTCTCAAAGTGAAGAGAGAACATTCAGGAAGAGACAGCAAAAATATAAAGACCAAACAACAAACAGAATGTAAACTAAAAAAGATGGATACCAAAACACAGTAGAGTTAAAGTTAGCAATGGAATGAATGAAATACAGACTTCAGATCCTGGGAGTAGACTGGGAAGCTGATGAAAAAAGAATTCACTGCCAGCCAGAGGAATGAAGTCTTATGGAAATGTTGATTTCTCTCCACCCATGCCTACAAAGGTGAGCCCTGTAGGCAAACTTTGGCACCCCTATCTCTGGGGGCCCAGACTTATTCTATGGCCTGGTGATTTTTTTTTTTTTACTTACACTCAGGTCTTTAATCCATTCCATGAGAAAGTAAAAAAAAATACTGATTAATAAAGTCTAACAAGTAGTTGTGTGATCTTGAATAAATCACTTAATCTTTCTAGGCCTCAGCTTCCTTCTCTATTAGACAAGGACTGTTAGACTAAGTGTTCTGGATTCACTTTCCATTTTCATTCCTAAGAAGTAAGGACAGTGGGTCCTTTTATATAGTTTTCCTGTGTGAAAAAGGAAGTTGATGAAGTTGAGAAAAGATGAAAATGTTTTGGTACTAAAGAGACAGAGACAAAAAATAAGTCTTCCTTCTTAAGGAACTTATATCAGGGAAAAGACCCTCTATACATACAAATATGTAAATTTAATATATGCAAAGCACGTACAAAATATAGGGACTTAGGGCAACTCAGTGTCTCAGACACAGTGGATAGAGCACCAGGTCTGAAATCCGGAAGAAGTGAGTTCAGCTTCTAACCAACACACTACTAGCAGTGGGACCCTGGATAAGTCACTTAACTTGTTTGCCTCAATTTTCTCATCTGTAAAATGAGGATAATAAAAGGAGTATTGTGAGAATCAAATAAGAGAATAACTATAAAAAACACAACACAGTGTCTAGCAAATAGTAAGCACTATATAAATGTTAGCTATTTTATTAACCTCTCTCAGTCTCAGTTTCTTTTTAGATGTAAAATGGGAATAATTATAATGCCTACTTCACAGGGGTATTGTAAGGCTCTAGGAAGATAGTATCTGAAAAGCAACTGAAAAATCTTTAAGTTCCACATGATTGCTAACTTTTATTGTTGTTGTTGTTTAATCATTTGAGATATGTCCAACTCTTGGGGTTTTTTTGGAAGAATGAGTTCAAACCTACCCCTATTTGGGGTTTTCTTGGCAAAGCTCCCAGAGTAGTTTGCCATTTCCTTCTCCAGCTCATTTTATAAATAAAAAACAGAGTTAAGTGACTTGCCCAGGGTCACACAGTAAGTGTCTGAGGTCAGAATTAAACTCGCAAAGATGAATCTTCCTGACCCTAGGCTGGGCACTCTATCTACTGTGCCACTTAGATGCTCTTATCCCAGGTTCATTCAAGACAAAGAAGCATTGGCACCCAGGGAATCAGGAAGGACCTCATGTAGAAGATAGTGCTTGAACTGAACTTTGAAGTAACAGATAGACTTAAAAGGAGAAGGCAAGGATGAGAGTACATTGCAAGCATGAGGGTCCAATTCCGCAAAACCATGGAGATGAGATATAGAATGTTGCATACAATGAACAAAAAAAGCTAACTTGTCTGGATTGTAAAGTGCATGATAAATAAAACTATGTAATAAGCCTGGGAAAGTGTCTCAGAGATAGATTGCAATAGCTAATACAAGAGCTGTCAAGCTTAGAGAATAGGGGAGCACCACAGTCACATCTGCACTTTAGGGGTATCAGCTGAGTAGAGGATAGATTGAAAGTGGGAGAGACTATGTAGAGTATGATGAGTTTCTGGTTTAACTCAGACTTTCCTCCAACCTTTGTGCTTTCTGACATAATGCTGGTAGCCCTCTCCTATGCTGTGATCTCTTCTAGTCACAAGTATACTTAAGCCTTGATATTTTCAATGGTGTCCCCATCTTGAGTCCTTCTTATGCTATTTAAAATGAGCCATCTCCAAAGAAGAGATGACTTCTTGTTTTTGATGTATTAAATTTGTCTTTCAAAAATAGATCCCCATGGGAAAACACTAGAATGATCCTGCCATAGAGGAAGGCATTATTCTTTGCATGAAATATTGCCATGATTGTTATCACTTGATCTGCCACTATAAGTAGCTGATCTAGGCTCAAGCATAGCCCTGTCTGCTCAGCACCAAATACCAAATCCTCAGCAGAAATAGAATTGGTAAGGATTGTCTAGCCAGCAGGAGACATGGATGAAGGCCCTGAACAAGTTCCCAGAATCATGAGCTACAGGTCATACCATATGGTTAGAATCAGCTTTGGTATTAGGACTTTTTAAAATCAAATCCTCTTTCCCTTTGTGAAGTAATATAGAATGAAGTGAGCTGGGAGAACAACAACATTTTAAGGAATGTTGTCATAAATTCACTGAAAACAACATTATAAGGAAAACAACTTTGAAAGATTTTAGAATACTGATCATTGCAATGATAAGCCATGAGTCCAGAAGAATGAGAATGAACCATGCCACCTACCACCTGAGGAGTTTAAAATAGGTTTAGAGATGCAAGATGAGACATTTTCAAACATGGCCAATGTGGAAATTTATTTTGATGAACTATGCATATTTCTCATTAAGATTTTCTTTTTCTTTTTTAAAAATTATTTAGTGGAAGGGAAATATAAAATATGCTTTCAAAAATGATTTTTTAAAAAAATATAATCCAGGGGTGGCTAGGTGGTGCAATGGATAGAGCACTGCCCCTGGAGTCAGGAGTACCTGAGTTCAAATCTGACCTCAGACACTTAATAATTACCTGGCTGTGTGGCCTTGGGCAAGCCACTTAACCCTATTTGCCTTGCAAAATCAAAAAAAAACCAAAACAAAAACCCAAGAACATAATCCTCTTCCCCTTTACCTTGACACACATATACATACACAACTCCAACTCATACAAATTGAACATTTAATACTGTGGCATCCCTCTTCCCTCTGCCTTTTTCCGAGAGTTTATCATGTCCCCAAGTAGGCAAGCTCTGTTGAACCCTCCACGTTCACCACAATCCCCACTGCCACAATTGTATATCGCCCCGCCAGTGCCTTCAGCTGTGTATTTCTCATGGTGAGACATGATTCATTCTCCAGATTCCTACAGCAAAATTTCCTCTAGGATATTTGCTCCCTTGCTGTGGTATTTGTGAACAGAAAAGACACATGGTGGCAAAGCAGAATGGTTCCTTCTTTGTGCAAAAGAGATGGTAGGGCAGAATGTCCAAAATGCATCATGAACAGTATTATTGCAATGAATTCTTTGCCCCACACACAGCGTCCTGCATCTGAGGAGATCACTTTATAAATGTCAACTCATTAATCTTCCTAATACCCCTGAGGCACAGGGATTCCTTATCAGATCCATATAGCTGGAAATAATATATCTGAAGGAGCTACCTGGGGTTCACTCCTTTAACAACTTCCTCTCCATTTGAGATGGTACATAACTTCTTGATTCTATTAGCTTTAGCCATCTCTTCAGTATTGTGATAATCACCCCCCAAAAGGTATGAAGGAGAGCTCTCTCTCAGAATTCTGGGATTAGAAGGGATTCTAGATGTTCTCTAGCCCCACCCAAACATGATTAGGCATCTCTCCAGATAACACTGCATACCAAAAAACCACCAAATTTTGAAAACACTCAGTGATAGGTAGTCACTTCCCATCTTTGGACCATATCAATTGATAAGTTTTTCCTTTATGTCAAAGCAAAATCTACCTCTCTTTTACTTAACCCCCGATCCTAGCTCTCCCTCTGGGGACAAAAAGACCAAGTCTATTACATGACATCCCCTCAAATACTTGAAGACAGTTATTATATTTTCCTATCCTTATCCCCTGCCCCACCTCCCATCTTCTCTTAACATCCTAGGCTCCCCAAACAGATCTTCATGTGCCATGATCTCCACTCCATTCTCCATCCTGACCACATTCCTCTGGATATATTTCAACTTGTCAATATATTTCTGAAAACATGGTCCTCAGAATGGAACACAGGTTTTCAGAAATGAACTGACCAAGGTGGAATATGGCAAGGCTTTCTCCTAGCTTGTACACAGAATCACATGATACCAAAGTTGGCAGGATCTCAGAGGCTAAATAGAGTCCAATTCTTATCTGACCCAAGTGATCATCCAGCTATTTTGACTAAAGATCTCCATGAGATAGAATCCATTTGGTCCAGAAGCAACCCATTCCACTTTTAGATACCTCTGTTAGAGTGTTGTTGGGTTTTTTCTGAATGCTGTCTAGTTTATTAATGTCCTTCCTAAAATGTGTTTCCCCAAAATAAACACATTGCTCCAGTTGAGGTCTCTCTTCATGCAACCCAACATCCCATTAACTTTTTTTGTTGTTTTTTTTACAAGGCAGTGGGGTTAAGTGACTTGCCTAGCTCATGAGATTTTTATCCTTTGCTCCCACTTTTGTCTTTGGATTCAAGCAGAGCAAGCTTCACTTTTGACAACTTTCTCTTATCTGCAAATTTCTCCTGGGAACTTCATTTTGTGGAGGAGCCTGACTGACTTTCCTTCATTCTTCTCCTGGCTGTTCTGACTCTGATCTTGGACACCATCTCCCCTGGTCCCTTCTTTTCAGCTCTTTCTGGTGCATCATTCTCCTCCATTAAAATGTAATCTTCTTGAGGTCAGAGGTTGTTTTTCTTTTGGCTCAGTCATTTCAATTGCTTCTAGGGTTTTGTGACCCTATTGGGGGCTTGCCTGGCAAAAATACTGGAGTGGTTGGCAATTTCTTTCTCTGGCTCCTTTTACAAATGAGGAAAGTGAGACAGACAGAATGAAGTGACTTGCCCGGGATCACACAGCTAATAAGTGTTTGTAGTCAAATTTGAACTCAGAAAGATATGTCTTTCTGACTTCAAACCCAGCACTCAAGCCACTATGCCCCCGTGCTGCCTGAAGCATAATAAGAGATTGTCAAATGTTTGTTGCCTTGCCTTGACTTTGTCTGTTCCACTACACAGTCCTTCAGATACTTAAAGACATTTATCAGAGCAGCTTGGTGGCACAGTGGATAGAGTACCAGTCCTGGAATCAGAAGACCTGAGTTCAAATTCGGCCTCAGATGCTAATCATTGCCTAGCTGTGTGACTTAGCTAGGGGCAGCTAGGTAGCATAGTGGATAAAGCACCGGCCCTGAAGTCAGGAGTACCTGGGTTCAAATCCGGTCTCAGACACTTAATAGTTACCTAGCTGTGTGGCCTCGGGCAAGCCACTTAACCCCGTTTGCCTTGCAAAAACCTAAAAAAATAAAATAAAATAAAATAAAATAAAGTAACTTAGCCCCATTGCCTTTCACAAAAAACATAAAACAAAAAGACATTTATTAACTCCCTCCTAAATCTTATCTTCTCCATACTGAATATTGAACATTGCCATATCCTTAAACCCATTCTTGTGAATTTGAATCCCATAATTAACCATCCTGGTTGCTCTCTATTGGATGTTCTCTAACTGGTATCAAACTCAAATTGAAACAGAAGACACTAAACTATATATATATAGAATCCCTGCAGACTATACACTGACTTGGAAAGCCACATATTAGTATTATCTGTTTTATGTATTGTTAAGCATTTACTAATTACATATTAATCTGCTTCAGCCCCATTCAGGCCACATGTTTGACATATCTGCTCTGAACTCATCAATGCGTTTCCTAAAATATGATTTACCTCAAACTGAATTCAATAATTCAGTATTGGGCTGAGTAGGACATACTAAATGGGACTCCCAGTTGTCTATCTCTGAAAACTAGATCTCTCTTAATACAAACTAAAATCACATTGACTTTCACAATGTGGACACAAAGATTGTTTTCTTCATTGAATGCCAGTGAAGTTAATTTTTTTTAACCCAAACTTAAGATATAACCTTTAGCACCATGAAATGTCATCATCTTATAATTAACCCTAAGTTCTAAGCTTTTTGCCACCTTGATCTGGAACATGCCTTATGATAGTCTATAAGGAGTTGATTTGACAACTACCAACACTGAGTCAGAAGGAAGCTTTGTTCTTAATTGCCTTTCCCAAATCAGACCAGGATTAGTGGGTAAATGAAGAAGAAAACCCATTTTTTCTAGGCAGTTGCATGACCTGCAAAGCCCCCCTGCTCTGACTTTTCATTTTCTTGAGCAGGTGGCTAAAGAAATGCAATGCTTCATTGTTCCAGCCTTGGGGCACTTCATGAATCAGAGGCAAATGGTCTTCTTCAGGAGAAAAGAGCCATTCAATCTGAAGCACATATAAAACAAAAAAGAAGATAAGTACAGATAAAAAGGCTCCAAGGAGAGAACAGGATAGTGAGATCAAATTGTGTGTTTTCTATGCTCAATTATGAATGATGTGGTGGTTTGGAAAAATCTAGTGATTTGTGTAAAACAAAAGAAAACAAAACTGGGTGAACCATTCCATCATGCAGGATGATAGGGCTGGGGGAGAGGTGTGGAGGGGGTGGGGAGGCCTATTGCTTTGAGAACAGTTTTTCTTTCTCTGGTATCACCAGGCACTGGCTCACCACATGAGCCTGCTTTCCTAGCCCATCTTAACAGACCTCCCCTGACTGTGAAGTGAGTCAACCTGAACTGAGCATAGACCAAAGAAGGCACTTTGGCAGCTTCTCATGGCCGTTTTGTTTTGTATGTCAAGCATTTACTAAAGTGCTAAACTGAGATTCTACTACCAAAATCCTTAGGACAGGGCAGAAAATATCCAGGTTATTTTGACCTGCCTAAACTATTTACCCAGATGTTTTCCCTAGAGTTTTCACATTTTTTAGATGGCAACAGATCCAAGATAAACTGAATAGTCTAAATGTTGCATTATATTGGACCTTCAAGGATTTATCATTTTGTTCAAATGGGTATTCTTTCTACCAATACAAGCTTCTATAATTGAGTCTTCAAAGTTCTAAATAGTCTCAGGGGGAGAAAGACAGATAACTTTTGGTATTAGGGAACTTAAAATGAATTTACATTGGATGATTTCTAGGGTCATTTTCTACTCTTAAAAAATTCTATGGGGCAACTAGGAAGCACAGTGAACCTCAGCCCTGGAGTCAGGAGGACCTAAGTTCAGATATGACCTCAGACACTTAAGAATTATCTAGCTGTGTGACCTTGGGCAAGTCACTTAACCCCACTACCTTGCCAAAAAAAAAAATCTATGATTTTAAAGATCATACAAAGCTTAGAGATCATCTAGTCCAAATGCCCCGATTTTATAGGTGAAAACATTGAGGTGCAAATGAAGTCCAATGATTTAGGATCACAAGATCTTAGACTAAGAGCTAGAAGTGACTTGAAAGACCATGTAGCCCAACCCTCCAATTTACAGAGGAGGATCGGGATTTACTCTGCCTTACTCATACAGCTGCTAACTAGAAGAATTGTAATCGAAACCCAGAACCTCTCATTCTACAGCTAGCATTCTTTTGATTTTATAATTACTCAGCAGGGTGGCCACCATTGGATTCTAAACCCAACCCATTTGTTTGTCTCTGCTACCAAAAGAATGCTGTTTTCCTTATTTGAATCTATGTTTCTGATATGCTGTGAAAAGCATCAATCAAGTAGATATGTATCCAGACTTTTGCTCAACTTATGATGGAAACAAATCTAGATGAGACTTTCTTTAAAACTTGTTTTATAGTTTGAGGGAAAAAGAGAGCTGGAGTTTAAGCAAGCAAAAATAAGTTGTCTTGGGACAGCTAGGTGGCATAGTGAATAAAACACCAGCCTTGGAGTCAGGAGTACCTGGGTTCAAATCTGGTCTCAGACATTCAATAATTACCTAGCTGTGTGGCCTTGGGCAAGCCACTTAACCCCATTTGCCTTGCAAAAAACCTTTAAAAAAATAAAAAAAAATAAGTTGTCTTCCAAAGAAGTCTTTCCTATTTGAAAACCAGAATGCTTCAGTTTTATTGAAGGGCTCCTCCTATGGTTTATTTTTTTTCAGGGGTTGGGAAGATGGAAGGAGAGGAAAGGGAGGAGTCAAGGAATCAAAAGACAAAATCTCAATGGACTCTGAGTTATTTGACTAATTCTCATGATAATTTTAACCTAGAAGAAAAATTAATAAATTATCTCAATACATTGTGTTGTTCATTCATCTCTAATTTTTGCGATCCTCTATGGGGTTTTCTTGGCAAAGATACTTGGAGTGTCATTTCTTTCTCCATTACATTAAGGCAAACATAGTCACACAACTAATGAGTTTCTAAGGTCAGATTTGGATTTGTCATTCCTGCTCCAGTCCCTGTGCTCTATCCATTGAGTCACCCAGTTGCCTCCACCTGAATACATATATTGTAGGATTTCAGGAATAAGGGGAGGGTCCCAATAGCCAACTTCTATTAGCTGGTGCTTAAAAGTTTCACCTTCATAATTTCTAGTTTGTTGCAATAAAAAGAGCATTGACCTTGGACCTTTGTTATTGTTGAATTGTTTTAGTCATGCCTGACTCTTGATAATCCCTTTTGGGGTTTTCTTGGCAAAGATACTAGAGTGGTTCACCATTTTCTTCTCCAGTTCATTTTAGAGATAAGGAAACTAAGGGAAATAGGGTTAAGTGACGTTCCAAGGCCCACCTAGCTATTAAGTGTCTGAGGCCAGATTTGACTTCATGAAGATAAATCTTCCTGACTTCAGGTCCAGCGCTCTATCCATTGCTTAATACCTGTGAAATCTTGAGCTAATGATTTGACCTCCATGCATCTCATTTCTTTTATTTGTAAAATAAGAGGACTGAATTAGATGACCTCCGAAATCCTCTCTACCTCTAGATCTAGGATCCTTTAAAATGCAAAACATCTGGGCAAGACTCTGGCCATCTGAAGAAATTTGGGGAAGTGCTATCACTGAAAAGGAAAAAGGCATAGAAGGGAGTGGGCTGGGGACACCAGAGGAAAATTTGGCTCAATTATCCATTTTATCAAAGATTAGCCCTCATTAGACTTTAGAATTGATTTTAGAATTTAGAATTTTAGACTTTAGACCTAGAGATCTTAACTTTATAGACCCCTTCTCAGAATGTTTTAAAATGCAAAGAATAAAATATATAAAATTACAAAATAAATTAATTCTATTAAAATATATTATCAGAACTTTTTTTTAACCAAGTTCTAAGATTCCAGGTTAAAAACCCCAGGTTATTTTACCTGTCTCTCTATTTGACACATGAGGAAACTGAGGATCCAAGAGTCTCCTTGCCCAAGGCCAACTAGCCTGTTAGTGGCATAATTGAGGCTAGTACCCCAATCTCCTGATTTCCAGTTCAATAGGCTTTCCAATTTCCTCTTCTTTTTACCATGTAAGAATCAAGCTACTATCATTGGAATTTCAAGAGGGCAGGCAGAATATCTTGGAAATATATACACCAAAAGAATCTGGGAAAAGGAGGAAAATTTCAAAATGTCTTTTTTCAGACTCTGGGTAAACAGTAAGCACATTTTTTTTGCCTGTTGGAGGCCTGGTTTTTAATCACTCCACAAGCAGTTTTCATTTCTGTAGTAAAATTGCTTGTGGTTCTATTTAATTTGTTTCTGCAGGAGCCAGCTTTGGAGAGGATCTCCGAGGAGCTGGCGGGCATTTTAGCACAGCACGCCCAGGCAGTCAATGAGAAACGATTCCCTACATGGGAAAAATTCCTCCGTACATTTCTCAGTCAAGGTAAATAAGACTAGAAAGTTTCTTTGAAGTGCAAGTCTCTGGACTCTCTTGCATCCTAGGTTTGGGGCCATATGGGGCTGGGGCAAGGTTTAGCTGGCTTGGTGGTACCTTTGAAAGGCATAGGTTTGTAACTGGCCCTCTGCTGTTTTTGAACCTCCAAAAAATATTTACACCTTTCTCAGCACAAATGAAAACTGACTCTGAGAATACTCAGTTAGGACAGCTCCAGATTCTGATTTTAATCTCCGAAGTCCACAATCTAGGCCTTCTTTGCTTTAAATGTTTTCTTCTCTTCCAGGAGGAATAAATAGTCTTCCTTCTAATCTTCAGCATTGAATTCAGGCTAGACTGTTTTCAGATGAAGGCCCTTCTCTTGGCCAGGAAATCCAAAAAGCTTTCAATCAACCTTATCCCTCTTAATTCCCCAAACTAGGCTACACGAGCCTGAAGAGAAGGGAATCACAAGTTTCTGTATTTTTAGTTTTCCCCACTGCACCTAATAGCCTTAGTCAGTTGATCAAAAAGTATTTATTAAGTGCTTATTATAGACCAGCTCTATGCTAAGCACAGAGAATCCAAAGAAAGGTTAAAACACAGGCACACAGGCCCTGGGCTCAAGGAGCTCACATTCTAATGGGGGAAACTACATGCCAAAAAAAAAAAAATACATACAAGATAAATACAATGCAAGGGAAAGGTAGACTTAGAAGAGGCACTGGAAGTAGGGGCAGATGTTGACAGGGATAATGGGAAAAACCTCTTTCAGAAGGTGGAATCTTAAAGGAATCCAGAGAAGATAAAGAGGTGGAAGTGAGAAAGATAATCAGAGTTCAGTATTGATTGTATGAATGAATGAATGAATTAATGGTCTTCCTCATCAAAAATCTTTCTAACAACTATGGAAGCAAAATATGATCTCAAATCTATTGATAATTGAATCTTAGTAAGACCTAATGCTTAACTAAAGTTACTAAGTCTCTTTGTAAAAGCTGAAATGATATTATGCAAGATATAGTACAGAAAAGAATTAGTCTATCAATCAGCAAGCATTTATTAAAGTGCTCACTATGTGCCAGTAACTGTGCTAGAGGCTAAATATACAGGCAAAAATTAAATAATCCCTGCCCTTAAAAGTACACATAAAAACCAAATACAAGATAATGTTGAGAGGACTGGTATGGGAAGTATGTAGTACCTCCTGGAAGAGGTAGCATTTGGGCAAGGGCAGCTGTCTGTGAAAAATTACAAAACATGAAAAATGTGATGTCATGAGAATCACATTCTTTAATAATCTCCCTGAGTTATAGTGGAAGGTATAACCAGCAACAAGTACATGTGCATTAATAGAAACTCAGTATCCAGATCATGTACCCACTGGCTCATATCTAGAGGAGCATATGCAATTATAAGAGCTACATTTTAAGAAAGCCACTGACTTAGTGGGCAATGTAAGTAACACAATGATAGCAAACCATGATGGGGAGACTGGAAGCTAAATCCAGAGAGCTATCAATGAAGGAACTAGTTATGTTTAGACCAGAGATGATGAAGAGAAGACCTGATGAGTAACTTCTAGTATTTAAAAGGCTATAGCTTATAAACTGGGAACAGATGTTCTACATTGTTCCAGAATTCTAGACTAGAATTGATGGGTGGAACCCAACACAACAAATATTTGTCAAGCATCTACTATGCAAGGCATTGTGCTAATAGTCCCCATCCTTAAGAGTCTCACAGTCTAGTGGAGGCCAGAGTGGGGAGAAAGAACACAAGACATATATACACAAATAACTATAATATGTTTGTATATGAAAAAGCATATCAAAAAGTTCAAATGTATTGGTGTGAGAGATTTGAAGGGTAGGTGTCACTTTAAGCTGAGAGTATCTTGGAAGTCACCAAGAGACAGATTTTGACTCAGTAGAAAGGAGTACCATTTAACAAAGAGAGCTGTCCATGAGTAAAATAGGTGAGCTGGACTAAACGACTTCTAATAACCCTTCCAACTCCAAATTACAAGGCAGCCAACTCAAAGCATTAAAACCAAGTATGGAGAACAATAAGTATGTTCTCTCTCTCTCTCTCCCTCGCCCTCCCTCCATCTATTTCTGTGTGTGTATTTATATTTATATATATAATGGATAGTGTATAGTTATAACTATAGCTCTATATATAGAGATTTATATGTAAAGAACTTTATTATCTCTCCATACATTTGAAATACACATACACACATACATATAGGTATAATGTAGATCAAGATCACATTTTTCAATATGTCAAGGATCCATTATTTCAGTAATGGAACTATTTCCTCCTTCAAAGAAAACAACAATCCATCCTAACTTTGGAGACTATCCATTTAGTGAGATCAGGAACATGTGACTTTAATGTTTTATTAATATGGGAAACAAGGGTAAGGGCTGAATGAAGGGCAGAAGTTGGGCCATCAAAAACAGTAATCATAAGGGGTTCTCCCCACTGCCAGTGAGTGGTGAAGGGAGACTAATAAAACTTGTCTAGGAAAGAAAATAATGCTAATATTTCAGCAGCCCCTGCTCCATTCCTATTTCTTCCCTTTGAAGAATGCAGAGGCTTTATTTGATTTCTAAATTGTCATGGGATTGTGCTAGGGTAGGCAATTGAAAATAAAACATGAATTAATTTGCTCTGGAAGGAAAAATATACTGGTTTCAGTGAGAAAAATCCAGTAGTGACAATGATGGGAGAGTTAAAGTACATTGAATTGAAATTAAATATTTTGCAAAGGAAGTCACTTGAAGAACTGACTCACAAAGGTGACAACAGAATCTATCATGGAGATTTTCTGTACCCTATAAAAACATCTTCATCTAACATTTAAATTGTGGGACATTCCATTGGACTCCTCTTAAAGAAACATGTCCTCTAAGCAGATCTTTGAATTTGTTTGGTTTTTCTGTTTTTTAATACTTTCACAACTGTATTTCAGTATAATAGGTTTCCTTTGTCATCTTATGTATTTTATTGTATATTTTAAAAACATTATTCTGAGAAGAGATCCATAGGTTTCACCAGACTGCCAAAGGGGACCAGGATATACAATGAGGTTAAGAACCCTGAGCTCACCTAAAGAGGGAACTCTGCTGGTATTCAAGAAGTTGCTCTAAATTATTAAGATTTAACCCAACAACTCTCATTCAAAGCCTCTGGTTTAGTCCTGTGTGCAGTGAGCCTTTAATATAGCATGATGGAAAGTGTCAAATTTGGAGTCAAATGCAAATGGATTCAAATTCTAGCTCTGACATCTACTTTTTAGAAGACTCTGAGCAAGTCACATTACTCTTCTAGGCCTCAGTTTTCTCTTCTGTAAAATGAGGGTGTGGTGTCAAATATATATTCTCTATTTATAGAATTATATATGGAAGAACTTACAGGTCATCAGAACCACATCCTCCCTTTTCTGGGTATCTCTCCAGAGTTCTAGTCCAACTAGAGATAACTAACTTGTCAAGTTCTCTTGAATTTGAACTGGAGACTACTGAAAAAAGCCCAACACCTTCTAATCTAAATCAAAACAAGTTAATCTCTTATGGAGAGAAAAATGTAAACAAGGACTCCTACATAGTTTTCTCAAGGCCATATCATATAAGCAGTCATCTTTTCATTAGGTAAAATTCTAATTGTCTTAGCTCTTGAGAAGAAGTAGATCCAATCTCTCATACTCTCTGACTGTGTGATTGCAGCCAAACCCCTTCACCTTTCTCAGCCTTCATCCCTCAGCTATAAAATAAAGGGGTTTGATTAGACCAGAGGTTCTTAACCATTTTGGAGAGTCATGTTGAATCCATGACAGTCTGGCATCAATCCTATGAAACTTTTCTCAAAATAATGTTCTAAAATACATAAAATAAAGTAAATAGGATTATAAAGGGGATTCAATTATCATTACTTGAAAAAAATAACAAGTTCACAGATCCCAGTTTGAGAACCCCTGAACTATAATTATCTCTAGAATCCCATTCAGCTCTAACAGCCTGGGACAAACTAGGGAAAGTCATTATGAGGGAAAAAATCAATATGGATGAAAGTATATCCATATAATATTGTTCCCAAATAATGATGTATTGCAAAAAAAAAAATCCTCAACATTATAACCAAGTGTCTAAAATAAAACCTCAAATCCATTCTAAACACATTTGGTCAATTCTTGACAACAGACTATAACAGCTTCCATTCCTCCTCCTCCCCTTCCCACCATCCTATGCTTAATTCTACACTAGCAGCTTCTCCGCCATCCACCAGTGTTCAGTTCCATTCCTTTAGAGCTAACTTCCCCAGAAAAAATTTTTCATTTAATATTTATTTTCCAGGAAGACAATAAATGATCTTGGTAAAGGTGTACCTATATTTACCACTTTTATAAATCTCATTCTCTTTTTTCCAGGTGGTGTGATCGAGGCATTCCCACCCGCTGAAAGTGTCACCAACTTGAATGTAGATATGTTGATAGAACCATCAGGAGCAATAAAGATGCTTTCAACAGGGGACCAAATCCATGCAGATGGCCCTTTGCTCTCCTCTGGAAGCACCATGCCACAATCATCAATTGATTCAGAGGCTCTTGCCTCATTATGTTTTCAAATAGGAAAGGCCTGTAAAGATAGAGGCATTATTGGTTATTTCTCTATTGACCTGGTGACCTTTATCCATCCAGAAACTCTGAAACAGCAGGTGAGTTGAACAGTCCTGTGAAATATTGGAACATGTTGAAACTTCTAACTTCTCATTATAGTACAACAGAGAATATGAGGGGCTAAGCACTTCTCAGATACACTTCTGAGCAATCTGTTTCTATAAATATGTTATTAATGTTGGTCAATGCCATTTCAGACCAAAATTTAGGTCCAAAGAAATGAAAACAGGTGCTATCATCATATGCTAAAAACTTCCTGCATTAGCTCCTTCATTCTATATTCACTAAACAGTTTGAAAAGATTTTCCTTACAGAGAAAATTTTTATGCAGCTCTGAGAATCAATAAGTCTGAAGTCTGTTCTAAAATACAAAATCTATCACTAAGATGGAGTCACAAGTCCTCATTTCCTTTCTATTCCTGGAATTACCAACGATTTTCTTTGTGACTTAAGATAAGTCTTTTTAACCCTTCTATACTTCAATTTTCTAGTTGAAAAATCTCAGTGAGTAGCTACTTCACACAGTTCTTTTCTATGTGCCTCTGTTTTGAAGTGAGATAACCAGATTCTGGTAATGGTGTCTTTCACCATATCCTATGTCTACTGATGGTTCAGAATTTGAATCCTATATGATAATGTTTTATGAAATCAGATATGAATTTGAAACCTAATCCAAAATCAAATATGGATAATTTAAAATTCCAGGTTGTTGGGGCAGCTAGGTGGCACAGTAGACAGAGCACCGGCCCTGGAGTCAGGAGTACCTGAGTTCAAATCCGGCCTCAGACACTTAATAATTACCTAGCTGTGTGGCCTTGGGCAAGCCACTTAACCCAATTGCCTAGCAAAAACTAAAAAATAAATAAAAAATTCTGGGGTGTTAGTCTCATTTTCTATAAAATAGAAGCAATGAGATTGATCTCCTGGGTCCCTCCCAGCTGTAAAAACCAATCTCCAACATTCACCCTAGTCATCTTTTCAATTTAATTCAGGAAACAATTATTAGCCCTGTGTTTAGTACTAGGAGAGTGATAACAAGATCAGGGAAACCCTCATGAAGTTTACATATCTAATAAAAGATCTTCACAGAAAACTTTAATAGACAGCTATATAAATCAGCATTGAAGATATAAAATGAAGTATTTCATAAGATCAGAGAGAGAGAGAGAGATTTTCTACTTAAATTTTAATAGCATTTGTAGCAACTTGGGGCAAACTTCAAATCTTATAGGATTCTCTAGAAAAGACACTTAGTCCCAGATTCAATGAATTCTGTGGACCCCTACACTCTTAAAATTGCAGCTTAGGAGCCTCCCACTGGTGGCTTTACATTTTCTAATCAAGAAGACACAAGTTTCTCAAAACTAAGGCATTTAAAAGAATAGTATGGTAAGAAAAGTAGAGATAAGACATTCTGCTCATAAAGCTAGGCCATACCATCTCACAAATATGCCATTACTGGGAAGACTGTCACCAGAAATATGCATAATCAAGGTACATGCCAGAGGGGCAACTCACATCTGTTATGCTCTAAGCTCACCAAAGATTTTGAGTAATATGACTGAACTGCTTGTTAAATGGATGAATGTTGAGTATTGGCAAGTAAAATGTGCTTCATTTCTACACATAGAGGACATGAAGGTCATGTAAGGGAAAACCTAGATCTAGAGTCAGAAAACTTGTATTCCTCCTTATTTAACCATGAGCAAGTCACTTCCTCTGTCTGGACTTTGGTTTTGACATCTGTAAAAGATTTGGATGGTCTCTAAGATCCCTTTCAGCTTTCAATCCTATGATCCTGTAATTATTTGCAAAAACCCTGACTTATTTTCTGGCAATTTTGAAAATCACCCACTATACCCCTTGCAAAATGAGTAACTGAAATATCCAGTGGTTTTCCAGATGGCCTGCTTTGCCTTCATAGAAGCAGTAAAATGACATTCTGCATTATTTAACTGCTAAGTTTCATCACGGGTTCTCTCTCTCTCCCTGTCTCTTCTATTCTCTTTAGCAAGGTAGAAAAAATAGTAATAATAATTAAAAGGTAATAAAAGACCTACCATTATGTCAAGGAAGACTAAAAGGTTGCTTTCTGCTGTATTTCTGTATAGGTATATTTTCTGTCTTTATTATCCTATTGGTTTTTAACATTTAGTTACTTTCTATTAAAGCAATATACACTTAGGTTAAGAGTTATTACAACTGGAAGCATTTAGATCATTAGATAATCATAATGGTAATGCTCCTTGGTGGGTCTTATACTTCAACTGATGATCTGATTCTGTAGATCAGAAAAGTTTACTTAGAAACTGCTTTGATGATGTTTAACCATAGTCAAAATAATCTATGTATATGAGTGTGCTTGTTTATGATACAATATCAAGAGTTCAGTAAATGCAGCATTCTTGCAAATAGATCATTTCAAAAGAAACTAAACCTTTACTCATGTTGTTAACACACACATACACACACAGAGAGAGAATACAGTTTCCTCTCCCCTCTGCCTAACCAAACACTTCTCATATTTCAAAAATGAGTTCCAGTCTTATACTTTCTCTATTATCCAAACCCATCTTGCTTCACCTTTCTCTGAAATGCCCCATCTTCTGTTGTGGTGCTTGCTATATGTGCATTGTTCTGGACATCATTGCTCCCACCCATGAGTCCTTTGCCCTGGAATTAATGATGTTGGTTTAATCAGGCATCAAGTTCTTTTGATAAGGATTGTCCTATGATAAGGTCTGATCTAAACTGACACTGGGTATTCACTTGGCCCTCAATGTGATATAGATTGTAAAGAGGATGAGTGATTGATCCTCAGTCAGATAATATAATTGAACTTTTCTCTCGCACTTGGCTTTTAAAATAGTCAGCCAATAAACATTTTGCCAGGCACTTATAAGGGAGAGTGAAGGCATGGACAAATGAAGATAGTGAAGAAGAATTGGGAGATAAGATCAAAAAAGAACCCTAGAAGGGAGGTCAGACTTGGTTCCCTGAAGGTATTGTAGGAGGATTCACTAGTTTCCCATGAAGAACTCATAGCTCTGATCCTGGAGTGTAACTGTAAAAGAAAATATAGATTTATTAAAAAGTTACTATAGTACAAAAGAAAGAAAGAGATGGCTAGGAATTCCTTAAAAGCCATATTTTTTTTTATTGTTTTGGGTTGTTTTTTTTTTTTTATGTTTTTGCAAGGCAAATGGGGTTAAGTGGCTTGCCCAAGGCCACACAGCTAGGTATTATTAAATGTCTGAGGCCAGATTTGAACTCAGGTACTCCTGACTCCAGGGCCAGTGCTCTTTCCACTGTGCCACCTAGACGCCCCAGGTCATATGGTTTTGAGTACAACAGTTCAACCAGGCAAGCAGCTGATTTAACTCTGTAATTAGGAAGTTAGAGAGACCATAAGATTAAAAGAGAGTTAAAGTTCTTTAAGTTAGAGACCATAAGATTAAGAGAAAGTTAGTTTTTTAAAGGCCATGTGGTTTCCTACACAGCATCTTAACCAGGCAGGCCATTGGTTGATAAACTTGAGCATTAGAAGTCAGAGAAGTAAGGGTGGTAAGAGAGATCAAGAAACACTCCAGTTCCTCCTTAAATACCTCCCTCAGGATCCATGGGAGGGGAGGCTTTTTGGGAATGGTCTGGATCTTCTTGTATTAGATTGCCATAGGAGGTGAGTCTGCAGGATGAACCCCTATGTGGTTTAAAGTAACATGCTCTCTCACATGGGTAATCTAGCATCTAACTTGATCCATTTGTGAGTGCATAGCCAGGGTTAAAGTAAAAGCAAAGAGCAGAAAAAAATTATAAAATTAATTTCCAATTACATTATTCCTCTATGCCCATAATTCCCTGCATCAAAGGCACCTGACCTGAATAGTCATGGGGTCCCTCCAAAGAATACATGGGTACATGGGAGTCAGTAATGGCAGCAGATAGAGTTAGCAGGAGAGGGGATGGAAGAACAAGTGAAAGAAGTGTTGAGCCAAACAGAAGCTGGAAGGTGAAGAAGAAAACCTGGACATTGTTATTTACTAGGGAGAGAGATGGAATATGAGTTCATCATTTATCAAGAGCTAATTTTATCCAGAGAAAGAGATATCATCAATGCCAGAACAAAGGAGTCTTGGAGGGCAGGGCCTGGGCAATGCTGGCTTCTGTGCCTCCAGTGTCCTATAGAAACCAAAATCCTATGACCCCAAGATCTAAACTGGCAATACTTGCCTATTCCCTTTCAGGGGACTCAAGAAAAGTTAACACATCTCTGCCTATTATGTACAAAATCTTGTGCTGGACACTGAAGGGGCTATAAGAGAGTGAAAGAAATGGTCCCTGTCCACCAGGAATTTATAGTCTAGTTGGGAGTCAGGACTCAAATATTTACTAGGTCAAATAATCATAAAAGATTTAAATCAACAGCAAGAGAAGACTGATTTTCAAATTACTTGAACAGAAAAAAAAGATTGGAGTGGATCTTGGGCCTATCAGAGAGGCAATATCAAGTAGTAGTAGTAGTAGTAGTAGTAGTAGTAGTAGTAGTAGTAGTAGTAGTAGTAGTAGTAGTAAATAGTTTGTCCTTCATTCTCAAAGAAGGCCATGACATCAGGGAGACACCATGACAAGCACCTGAATTGGATTTGAGTGAGGGGGATGATGTGCTAAATCACCAGCCTCACTTTCTCCTCCAAAATCATTTGGGTCCAGTAGCCTGATATGAATCAGGATGACTGGAGATGGCCCTGGATGTGAGGCAATCAGGGTTAAGTGACTTGCCCAAGGTCACACAGCTGGTAAGTAAATGTCAAGTGCCTAAGGCTGAATTCGAACTCCCATTCTCCTGACTCCAAGGTTAGTGTTCTATCTTCTGTGCCACCTAGCTACTCCCCAGTATCAAATAGTGGATAGAAGTCTGGACCTGAAGCCAGAAAGACTGGAATTCCAATCTTGCCTCCAAGAGGCAGCAACATGGCCCAGAAGGTAGAGCATTAGACCTAGAGTTAGGGAGACCTGGGTTCAAATGCAGTCTCAGATATAGTCTAGCTCTGTGATGCTAGGTAAGTCATTTAACTTCTGTCTACCTCAGGTTTCTCAACTATAAAATGGGGATAATAACACCACCTCCCTCCCAGGATTGTTATGAAGATCAAGTGAGATAATGTTAGTAAAGCACTTAGCATGGTGTCTGGCCCATTGTAGGCACCATATAAATGCTTATTACTGTTAGCATGGGCAAGTTATTTAACATCTCTGGGTCTCAGTTTCTTCATATCTAAAAAAGAGGTAATAATAATTTAGCACCAACTTTAATAGGTGGAGTGTCATAGTGTCCTACCTGACACACACACTGGTTGGATGAACATAAGCAAGTCTCTCAGGAGTCTTTGGTTTTTTTTTTTAATAGTATTTTATTTTTTCCAATTATATATAAAGATGATTTTAAAAATTCTTTTTATTTAAAATTTTGAGTTACAAATTTTCTCCCTCCTTCCCTCCCTGCCCTTATCTTTTCCTTAGACAGTAAGCAATTTGATGTTATATATATATATATATATATATATATATATATATTCAGTCATATAAAGAATATTTACATATTAGTCATGTTATGAAAGAAGAAATAGATCCCCAAAAAATGAAAAATAAAGTAAAAATAGCATGTTTCAATCTGTAATCAGATTCCATCAGTTCTTTCTCTGGATATATAGATGGTATTTTCTATCATGAGTCTTTTGGAATTGTCTTGGATCTTTATATTTCTGAGAAGAGCTAAGTCTCATAATTAACCATTGTACAATATTGTTGTTATTGTGTAAAATATTTTCCTGGTTCTTACTTCATATTGCATCAATACATGTAAGTCTTTCCAAGTTTTTCTGAAATCTGCTTCTCAGGCAACTTTCTAAGATCATAAATGTTCGGAATAGTTGTCCACCTGAATTAGTATTTACAGAAAACAAGAGAAGAAATACTACCAGCAGCCTGGGCATTGAGAAAATGTATCTGGAAAGACTTGGGTCAGTTCTGATTCTTCAGAGCTGCATCTTGAAGAATGAAAGACTTTCTCTGAGGTTTAGGTGTAGAAGGCATGTATTCTAAACAAAGGGAGATGGGCTATCATATGAGAGAAACAAGGAAGGAGGACAATCTGCTGAATTACAGGGCTTTATAAACCAACTGAGGAGTTTATTTTTATCCATGAAAATGGTAGTCTTCAACAGAAATAGAGAAGTGAGGAAGAACCCAGAGTTTTGAGGGGAAAGAAATGAATTTAGTTTCAGGAAAACTTGTTTTTGTATTAAATAGAGAGGCAAAAATACTTAGCTTCTAGGTCTCTGCTTCAGCACTAACTAGATGTGATAACTTAAGACCTATCACTGAGGTAGCCAGAGAGTGCAGGGGCAAGTACTGCTACTAAGTCAGGAATCTACCTTCAGCCGCCTCATAACTGTGTGACCTCAGCCTGCCTCAGCTTCTTACCCATAAAACACTGATGATAATAGTACCTACCTCACAGGGCTACTGTAAGGATCAAATGTGATAACTGTAAAATGCTTAAGCAAATAGTAAGGGGAGTTAATAAATGTTGTTTACCCTCCATATACTTAAATTTTCTTGTGAAATATACATGATTGATCCCTCAAAAGATTGTTTTGAGGGTCCATTGAGAGTTTAGGAGTGAGAAACTCATCCTAAAGGATGAAGGATAAAACTCAAAAACTAATCTATTTTTCACAATGAAAAACCCAAGCCAGCAGAGGTCTCATGATTCACTAAAGAAACACATAAATCAATCCAGGATTCATTTCAATTGTTTGGTTTTTTTTCTTTTCCTTTTTCCTCATTACCTCTTATTTTCAAGGGATCAAAAGACATTTTACAAAAAAGCACTATGAGATTTATATTTTATCATTAAGAAAAATATGTATATATATATGTTTTTAAATCCATGAATATATATATATTTATTTATTTAAAATATATAAAAGTGAACAATACAGCTATACACTAAAATTTAATAGGCCTTAGGGGCGGCTAGGTGGAGTCAGGAGTACCTGAATTCAAATCTGACCTAGCTATGTGGCCTTGGGCAAGCCACTTAACCCCATTTGCCTTGCGAAAACCTAAAAAAAAAAAATAGGCCTTAAGAATATACAGAATTGTCTATTTACTGTTTTTAAATTCTATTATAATTCTATAATAAGCACCTTGTTAATGCCTAGTGAAGGGAAAAATAGACTCCAAAGGGGTTTTGAAACATTAAAACTAAAGATCTGTACCTTTAAAAAGTCTTCAAGACATCAATGAGAGAAATCTGAAGAGAAAGACATGTTGTATAGAGAAAATAACAATGATTGCTTCTGTCATGGAACCAGACAATTAGAAGGTGTCTTTTTGTTAGTTCAGTACCTTAAGGCACTAGACTTAAGAGCAAAATTAGGGATTCCACTTTAGACAAGTATGGTCTTAGAATTTAGGATTGGGGGGCAGCTAGGTGGCACAGTGGATAGAGCACCAGCCCTGGAGTCAGGAGTACCTGAGTTCAAATCCAGCCTCAGACACTTAATAATTACCTAGTTGTGTGGCCTTGGGCAAGCCGCTTAACCCCATTGCCTTGCCAAAAAAAAAACCTAAAAAGAAAGAATTTAGGATTGGATAATAAATCTTGATTCTTGACTAAAACTTAAGACAAAATCCATTCCTTTAATACCTGACTGGACCAATCCATCCTACGAGTAGTTTTTAGAATGATCTTTTAGAAAAATAATGACTTTTTTTACATTAGCTTCATTTCTAAATATATTCTTCCCTGTTTCCCTATCTAGCAAGCCTTCTCTTCTTTAAAAAAAAAAAGGAATTAAAAAGAAGGGGGGAAAAGATCTCTTTTTAAAAGGCCTATATCTTAAAAGATCTGCTTGGGAATGTCACTTCCCTGCTAAAAGGCCTTCCTTGTCTCCTAGCTTCCCTTCAAAGCAAATCTATAGTTCTTTATCTGCATTTAAAGATCTTCTGCCAGACTATACCAAGAGCAATCTCTTTGGATATGGTCAATTGGGACAACCATTTCGGATTCTATTTTTCCCCTTTCCCCCTGAAACCCTACCTCTATCAGTAGCACTGATTAGTGATTGAAAAACGACTTGAAAAGACATCTGGAGAAAAAAGCAGAAAATGGCTCCTAGCTAGTAACAGGCAGTGTGTAAAATGATAGAAAGACTCCTGGATGGAGTCAGATAGAATGACTTCATATACTAGCCTTGTTATTTACTAGACAACCAGTTAGCTCTGAGACACTGGGTAACTCAACTTCTCTGGTATCTTAATTTCATCATCTACAAAATTAAGGATTTGAACTAAATGATCTCTAAAGTCTCTTCCAACTCTAAATCTTTTTGACAATTCAGTATGCAAGCTAATTTTTGAATAATTTCTTTCACCCCCTAAAAGTTGACCTTGATGTTTATTTTAACCTGGTTTTGCTTATATTTGCAATGTTGGAAATAGTGAGATAGTGGGGGCTGTCAAGGTATTGATTAACCAAGGAAGGGCAGAGCAAATGAGAAGCAGCTTAATGCTATAAAACAGTAAGAAAGGGTTTTTCTGTTCACCTGTTCACTTTTAATCCCTCTCAAATACCCCTAAATAAGTATAATTATTACTTCGGAATTGATGGGTCCTAATTTCCATGCTCACTTCTTGGCATTGCATCCTATCCAAGATTTATGTATAATACAAATTTGCACATACCTCTATGGTTTCATAAATATATTTCATGTGAATATATACTAGCGGGGGGGGGGGGGGGGGTTCTTTCCCATCTCTTCAACTCAACTCTAAACTCACTGAGGCCCCTTGTGAGGCAAGCCTCATGGTTCAGGTTCAGGACTAGATGAGAAGCATTATTTATGATAATATATTTATAAAAATTTATCATACTATATAGTCATTATATATCATGAATATGTGATAAAGAAATAATAAATAATATTAATAATAATTAACTAAAGGAAATATGTATTGACATAACTTAGAAAGGATAGTCTGTAAGAATACAGAATTGATATTCTGTAAGAATACAGAATTGATATTCTGTAAGAATACAGAATTGATTCCGTTGAATGCAGTCTCTCTGCCTTTATTATTGGTCATGTTAGTATCCCAGTCAAAAGTACATATGTCAAACTTGAGAGACTAAAACTAGTGACTTTCCCTGTTTTGACAGGGGAAAGTATTTAGACAAGGGAGAAGTTAAATTAAAAGTCCCTTCAATCAGTTAAGTCAAAGCAATCATTAAGCACCTCTTGGAGGAGATAATATTTAGAAATGATATGGTTCTTGCCCTCATGGAACTCACAACCTTGTAGGGACATTAACAGCAGTAACAACATTACACAGTTATATTGTGTAATAAATGCATTAAAGATCTGAAATATTAACTCTGAAGATGAAGACAATTGAGTTAGAAACCAGGGAAGGAGGGGTAGCAATCTGGTCAACAAAAAGGGAGTAGGAAAACATTCTAGGCAAGAAGTTTGAGAAGTTTGGGATTTCAGGAAACAGAGATATAGACATACTCAAACAGAGCCCTTATCTCATCTCAATCCTGAATCTGAATCAGGAGCCTGTTCTGAGTCAGATGAAGGGAGAATATAAAAAAATACAGCACATATGAAATATATTTATGAAACTGTAGAAAATATTGTATTAAAATATAAATCTTAGATAGAATGCAATGCAAAGTGGTCGGCATGGAAATTGGGACCCATAACCTGGGATTGCTTGCAGGATCTCCCTAGAGTATTTGTTGATTAATATACAGGCTATGTATTTACTCAGTTGTACCAAAATGATATAATAAGATATATACATCCCTCTTTTATTATCACCCTTTGATAGCCTGACTCAGGGCTAAGTAAAGTCATATCTATACATAGATAAATTCCAGGTAACCAAAAGTGTTGGGACCTTTACCCAGTTCATCATGGCCCACGTATTAAATTAGGGGTTATGTTGTTTTATACTGAGATAGACAAAAAGAGTCAGATACTTTACTCTAGAGAAAGGAAACCCAGATACCTCTGAATACAACAGTCATTAGAAGTTTTCTTTGAGGCTAAGCTCAAGGGTCAATTGAATTCCTTTGGAAGCAAGGGATACACTCTGAATGTCCATCTGTCACTCTTGTTATTCTTATCTGCATATTCCTCCTTGTCCCCTGGGGAAAAGATGGTCTGGTCTAACTGACTTGAATTGGGTAGGAAAACACAGACATTAGTCAAGGAGAACATTTGAGTTTAATCAGACTAGAGTGTATGAAGAGGAGAAATAAGAGGCAAGACTGGAAAAGCAAGGTATCACTAGATTGTAAAGGGCCTGGAATGCCACACAAAGGAGCTTTAACTTTCCTCTGGAGGCAGTAGAAATATGCTGAAAATTTTTGATTAGGAGAGCATCATGCCCAGATCTATGCATGTGGATCAGATCTAGGTATCTGGCAGTGGTATAAAGTGGTATAATATTGGAAGAGGAATAAGAATAGAAAGAAGCAAACCTCATAGATACATAATATTTAACAAATGTCTTGAATTTAATAGAATCACTGAGTGATTGAACTGCAATGAACTTAATGAAGTTTTATCCATTTTTTAAAGTTTCAGGGGTCTAGGTAGAAATGACTAAATTAAATAATAATAATAATGTTACATTTGCATAATAAAATATCATTAAAAAGTGTTTTCACATCTGTTACTAAATTATAAACTCCATGAAGGCAGATATCATATTTTTGTTTGCCTTGTTGTACTTCGTTGAGTGAATGAATGATCTAATCATTTTCTCACATTAACTCAGTAAGGTAGGTAGGACAGGGATAATTATCATCTTTTTAACAATGAGAAAAACTTAGAAGTCAAATAGTTCATTGAAGGTCACACATTACAACTACAACTGAAAAGTTCCTTAACTATTGATCCAAAAGTTGGATTCACGTGGGACTGTAAAATGCAGACAAACACACTTCAAATGCCCAATTAAGGTTGTCCTAATGCCTTCCTGATATTCTTTCCCCCTTTCAGAAAGCTTAGCCCACTGGGTATGTACAACTGGGCAACAGCCTGCCTGAAAGGAGAAATTGGAATGGTCACTGGAAGATTCCTGTCAACATTTGACAGAGATTTAAAGAACAGATGGAGCCATTACCTTCTAGCTGGTCAAAAACCTGTTTGCAAAACAGAAACAAACCAAAAAATAACCCTGAAACTTGGAATTCCTCAGCAGAGCCCCCATCATTCAGCATTTGGACAAGGATCTACAGCCCCATAGGGAGGAAGATGGTGGGCAGCCCCATATATTAGCATATGGCAATCAAAGGGATAGATTTAAGATTTTCTATACTCAATGATAAACCTTGGGTTTCTGCCTGATTTCACTTTCTCCTTTTCTTCATAGCATAACTTGAAATTTCCTACTTTTGCCAAATCCTCCCTGTGCAGCTTTTTTACTTAATTAAATATATAGGCAATTACTGACACCATCTGTCTTATTATGAAAAAGAACAAGAAGTGTCACAAAAGATTGTGCTTTGGAAAAGATTCTATTTTTAGGCAAATGAGAAATCTTGCTACTACACTACTGTCATGTGAATTTTATAGTAGTCACTTAATTTATTATCAAGAAGACATGAAAAATGATGGGTCCTAGACCTGCTTTAAAAGTTGCGGAATTTTTGTTGTGATTTTTAAAGAAAATATCAAGTAATCTATTGCTTTTTCAGCAAAATAAAAACTTAAACATGTCATTAAACATCTGTTACTAGTACAGTCTAACAGAACATTTAAAATACTTTAAAGTCCCTGAAAACCTTTATAAAGTTACATGAATCTTTTGCATAAATAGAATTGTTTAAGCAATGAGCAGATCCTTTTAAACATGTATTTCACTTTTCTAAACATTGTGTAAATGTTTTGGGCTTAATTCCTCAAGACCTTGTAAATGAGAAAAAAGACTGGTTTCTGAAGGAGTCAGTGCTATACCATATAACTAAAATAGCTCATTAATAACAGTCATCAGAGACAACCATGTTCATCTCTTTGTTATTTATTTCATTTTAAAATTTAATATTGCTTATTATTATTGTTGTTTTTTCAAGAATTAGAGCAAGAATCAAGAAATATGGATTCAAGTCCCAGCTCCACCTCTGGTTAGCTGATGGGACCTTGGACAAGTTATTTAAATTTCTTTGAGCCCAAGTTTTCCCATCTGTAAATTAAGGATATTAATCCCTGACCTACTCACACCTGATGGGGCTGCTGTCAATGTCAAGTGAGAAAACTAATATGAAAATACTTTGAAAGCTCAAAGAATTGTACAAAAATGCAATGTGGCATTATACTACCATTAATGGTGACTCCCAAGTAACAAATCTCTTGTAAACTAGCAATGAAATCCAATTTGATCTTCTGAGAGTCATTCTTATTGAAGAAAGTTCCTAGTTCTCCCTAATTCATTCATCCACAATTTAAAGAAAGGCAGAGATCTATCTACCCAATAAAATGGAAAAGTATCTCACCCTGGAATTTGTAGTCCAGGTTTCAAAATTCCCAGGCAAGTTTCCTTTTGACAAACATGGACCATCACAGTAGACAAGAAGCATATTGGTCTGTAAGAATCCTGTCAACATTTGACAGAGATTTAAAGAACAGATGGAGTCATTACCTTCTAGCTGGTCAAAAACCTGTTTTTTTAATAAAATTTTATTTTTAAATGTTTATTTCAAACATCAATAAAACCAACTAAATTTACATTTGAATTAATTTTAGTACATAAATTATAACAACTTTTCAGGCTCTATTTTTATAAAGTCTCCATTACAGTACTTCATTTATTCATTCTCATTCATTTTTCTTCACATACTATGTTTAGAGTTTATACTCCATTCTTCTGGTTTTCCCTTTTTTTCCTCCTTTTAACATTACTACAAAATTCTTTTTTTTTTCAAATGTATGTTTTCCTCATGCTTATTGGTCTTAATGGCATCTTAATATAATCACAGATTTATAACTGAATTAAAGTTTGTCTTCAGAACTATCTTTTACAGTTTTCTAGTTCTTTAGAGGTATGTCTTTTTAAACTAATCAAGGATGGTAAGCAGTGTTGGGTACTTAAGATTGGGTATTTAAGATTTATAAATTTGCCTTGATTCGAAGGAAAAAATTCTTTAAAATGAAGGGAAACAGAATATCCAAATTTCATTTCTATACTCCAGCACAGTCAATTTCAATAGCAAGAAGCATCACTTATAACCTACTTTTAAACCTAAAATATCCCTAGCTGTAGTCTTGGTGGGTCCCTAAGATTGGCCACTGGAAGAGCCTTTGGCATTCCACCTCAGGTAACAGAAATGTTTGCCTGGTCCTGAATGTATCACTTTCATTCTGTTCCTATATAAGAACCAAAGTACAAAGTTACCATTTTGATGCTTATATTATACCAATTCTTTTCATGCAAATGAGTTATGCCCAGATTATATTTATGTACATTGGGAAGCAAGTTAACTTTTAAGACATTAAAATCTTAAGTGTTTTCATTGCATTTTTTAAAAGTTATTTAGTTGATAATGACAAGTGGAGTACAGGCAATTATTATAGTATACATATATTATTCCGCCCTAATATATTGAAAGTGGGTGATGCAGTGTTGTGGATGGACCACTGTAAACAAGAAGGTTACTTATTATAATGAAGTTACTACTATACTAAGAGTATATAATAAATAGATAGCACTCCTACATAGAAGAGATTCAGAGACCAGATTTGTCACTGATTGTTAGACTTTCCTCTTTCATGAGTAGTTTCTGGAAAGAGAACAGGTAAAACTCAGAGATATAACCTCAGATGCCAGTTAAAATAATAATATTAATATTAATAACTGACATTCTACTACTATGTTCCAGACATTGTGCTAAGCCCTTTACAAATATTATCTCATTTGTTCCTTAAATAACCCTAGCATGTAGGCACCATTATTATCCTCATTTTTACAGATAAAACTGAGGCAGGCAGCAGTTAAGTGACTTGCCCAAGGTAACACAACTAATGCATTTCTGAGTTCATATTTGAACTCATGTCTTCTTGACTCCAGGCCCAACAATCTAAAACTGTACCATCCAACTACTGTGGTATCCCACTCATCCTCTCTTTTACAAGATTGATTGACTTTTCTGTTCCAGCCATAGTAATAGTAATGATATCTGAGATCCACTTCAAATCTCAATTAGACCACCAACCTTATTTCCTAGTGCTGTTGACTTTATTCTGACTAGTCTAACAACCTGCATAAATACAGCTCTTCCTTCCCTTCATCCACGTATCTGAGCCTGGGAAAATAGCTGAACCTCTCTTGTTCTCAGTTTCCTCTTCCACCTTCTAAGGTTGTTGTAAGAATCAAATAAGATAAAACACTTTGCAAACCTTTAAGTGCTATATAAATGTAAGCATTTTTTATTAAGTTCTACATTTCTGAAACTATTATTAAATAGGCCTCTTCTTCTGCCAAGTCATTGTCTATTCTCTACCTATGGAGGGCAGCTGTTACTATTTGTCATATGTCTCTTTTATCATACAGGACGGCTTGAAATAATTCTCCCTGATAGCGGCTATATAGCAAGTGTTTTTCTTCTTTGAAAATCTATACAAAACCCCTTTGGAGATCATCTGTAGTATCATTAAAAGGAACAGCTCTGAACTAAGCAAATCATTTACCAATCCTGACATTTATAGTGTTTAAATTAAAGATTGAGAATAACTATATTACAGTATGGAATTACTATATTGAATTGCTATTGAAGCACCATATAGAATTACTAAACCTGGAAACCTGTAATAGGCTTATAAAAATGGTGTTTACATGTTTATTATACTTTAGTATTCAATGTCAAAATAAGAAAGTAAATTCAACAAAGTACATAATAGAGAAACAATAAGGAAAAGGTATTTTAAAGACAACTTTATGACTTGGCCCTTCTGGAATACAAATCACTTCAATGTTCAGGCCATCCATTTAGAGCAGAGTGGGGAAACCTTTTTTCTGCCAAGGGCCATTTGGATATTTATAACATTATTTGTAGGTCATATAAAATTATCATCTTAAAATTTCTAACCCTAAAAAGCTCTGAGATTTGTTGAATTTCTAGACCCTCCTGTGGTTGCCTTGGCATTACCAGACCAAATGATTTTGAAGGTTCCCGATTTAGAGGAACAACGAGAAGATCTGGAGAAATAAAGTTTTAGGGGAAGAGATGAAAAGATTTGAATATAAAAAGATGAAAAGGGGCAGCTAGGTAGTGCAGTAGATAGAGTGCCGGCCCTGGAGTCAGGAGGACCTGAGTTTAAATCCAGCCTCAGACACTTAATAATTACCTAGCTGTGTGGCCTTGGGCAAGTCACTTAACCCCATTGCCCCTTAAATAAATTTTTTTAAAAAAAAGATGAAAAAAACAAGCATTTTTAAAAGACCTCTCTGCTAAAAGTGGAAAATTACCAAGCAAGCCTTATTTCCTTATCTTGATAAGATTGATCAATCAACAGAATATCATAATGTACTGAATTTAACTAAAACCTTTCACAATAGTGGGCAGCTAAGTGGTGCAATGTGTAGAACACTGGATTAATAAGTTTTGAATTTTGAATAAAAATTGATATGTCAGTGGATTTTAGGCAAATACAAATACTTCTTACTGATAATAATCAAATAGAAAATATTAGTTCTGATAGACATAAGAATAAAAGTTTTTCCCACAATTCAGAGAATTAATAGAATTGCTTCTAGTCCAAAATAGATGAACTGGAGCCTGCTCTACAATCCCCCCCCCAAAAAAAATAGATCATCCACATAATGACTTTCAATAATGAGATAGTCACTAATCCCTGAGGCAGTCCAACACATTGGACTCTACTTTTGGGTCATCTGCATATTTGACAACTGTGTCATGTATCTTTTCATTCAAGTAAATGATAAAATTGTTGGAACAGGATATGATTAAGTATGGTTTAGTGAATATCCAGGCCTCCCTCTGAACTGATAACAGGCCATTAATAACTATACTTTCTATTCAACTAGTTTTTAATCCACTCAACTTTATTATCACTTTGCCACATATTTCCAATCTTAACCTCAAAGATAGCTAGAAAAAACAGTCAGCTAGGTGGTGCTATAGGTAAAGTACTAGGTCTGGCATCAGGACCTATGACTTCAGACTCTGTTATCTATATGACCCTGGAAAATTCTGCCTCAATTTCCCTATCTATAAAATGGGAATAATAATAGCATCCACCTCCCATTGTTGTGATAATAAAGTGAGATGATGTTGTAAAATGTTTTGTAAACCTTCAAATGCTACATAAATATTACTGATATTATTATGTATTTTGTTGTTGAGTTCTTTCAGTCTTGTTTTTCTCTTTTATGACCCCTTTATGGTTTTCTTGGTAAAGATACTGGAGTGATTTGTCACTTCTTTCAGCTCATTTTATAGATGAAGAAATTGAGTCAAACAGGGTTAAATGACCAAGGTGACCAGCTAGTAATAATCTGAGGCCAGATCTGAACTCAGGGAGATGAGTCTTTCTGACTCCAAGCCCAGCATTCTATACACTGCACCACTTAGCTGCCCATTATTGTGAAAGGTCTTAAGATAAATTCAGTATAGTATGTTATGATATTCCATTGATATATCAGTCTTATCAAGATGGGAAATGAGGCTTGTTTGGTAATGCTCCACTTGTAGCAGAGAGGTAGCCTGGCAATGTGTATGGAAAGAATCTGAACATTGAATTAGAAGCCTGGATTTGGATCTTTGACAGATATTCTCTAGCTGTGTGACCTTAAGCAAATCACCTCCCTTTTAAGAACTTCTGTTTCCTAACTAGTGAAATCACAATAATACTATTGCACTACCTATCTGTCATTGTTGTTATGGAGGAAAGTGATTTATGAACTTTAGTGTGTTAGCATCCTTCTAGGTCAGGTTTTTCATCCATGTCCAGAACTACTCACTCTTTTATTCTGCTGGACTTCACCACAATATCACTTCTTTTCTCCCTCTATTGATCATCCAAATATTCTTTATTAGTCTTCTCTACTTAAATTTGTAAATAGCTCAGGTAAACTTCCAATTTGATCTCTCTTTGTCTTTGCTGGAATAATTCTTGTTTTATCTTTGAAATTTTGAGTTCTGTATTTTCCATTTCCTGTCCCCCTCCCCCTTTAAGGAATTTCTACTGCTTTGTGAAGGTTTGCCAACTTCTGTTCTAAGCTATTGGTTCTTCTCTTTAGTTTACTGTTAAGAGTTCTAATTTCACTCCTTATTCTTCATGTATTCAATTATTTTATATAATCCTTCTAACCACTTTACATTCCATTCTTCTTTTGGGGATTCAAGTTGCTTTTCTTGATTTGCTCATCTCTTAAATCTCTCTGCTGATTGGTTTAATTTTTCCTCCTTAAGGATTTTCTTTTTAGGTTTGTTTTTTTGGTTTTTTTGCAAGGCAAATGGGGTTAAGTGGCTTGCCCAAGGCCACACAGCTAGGTAATTATTAAGTGTCTGAGGTCCGATTTGAACTCAGGTACTCCTGACTCCAGGGCTCTATCCACTGCGCCACCTAGCCGCCCAAGGATTTTCTTGACAGAATTTTTACCTTTCCCTATTTTAGTTTTTCTTTTTTAGATGCCTTGCTTGCTACTTAAAGGTTCTGAGGTGGAAACTGGGTCTAAACACACTTGTTCAGGCTTCTTTCTGAAAGTATAAAATGCATTTTTATTTATAAGTGACCATTTATAGAGCACTCATATTGTGACTCTGTGAAAAAATGCTCCCATGAGACCAGAAACAACTTCCTCAGGCAAAACCCAATGTCTCTTCCCCACAGAATTACTTTTTTCCCCTCCCACTGTCAGCCACTAAAAACCTAACCACTGAGAAACGTGAACAATCTTTTTTACTCTATACTGAGTACTGACAAATATTACTTTCCTTATATCCACTGTGATAAGGTTAGGGTTAAAAAGCTTATCAAAGAATTTAAGATAAGAAAGAAATTGAAGGAAAGTAAGGTACAGAGTCATAGCCCTGTTGAACAACAAGGATGTTTAGTCTTTTATTTTAGTTGGATTTAATCCCATCAGACCCTGTCCATAGAGTCTAGTTCTTGGCCCTGACTTTTCTCCATGTCCTGATTAACATCCTAACATTCTCCCTGGACATTGATAATGCGATTTCTTGCTCTCCTACACTTCTATATAATGTCTCAGCTTAACCCAGGCTTAGTCTGTGTAGTTCTCTAGATCTGTGCCATTTTAAAGAATAAACCCATCTGTTTAGTTCTTTCCCCCAGCATTCAAGATCAAGTCACCCCTTTTCCTTCAGTTTAGCTGAACTCCAGATCCTCTTACCAAATTGCAATGCATGATATATCATTGGAAATGAAAAGAAACAGCAGTGTCTGACATCTTCATTTTTCTTTCACTTATCTGTAACAATAGTTTAATATTTCCAAAGAGTGGTCAGAAGCAAGCCGAACTTGTCCTCAAGGCCTTTCCCAGCTTAGCAGAGAACTTCTCAGGGCTTCATCTGCATTCTGTGAACTGATTAAAATCTTAAGTGTTTTCATTGCATTTTTTAAAAGTTATTTAGTTGATAATGACAAGTGGAGTACAGGCAATTATTATAGTATACATACATTATTCTGCCAGGATAATCACAATGAAGCATTGGAGGGGGACAGTAGTAGAGGATCTAGAGCTTTTTAATGGAAAGGGCATATTTTATGAACATGCTTTCACATGATACACATTTACCAAAGCAACTAAGTAGGAGCCAAATGTTTAAGTTTAGAACCCTGACTTGGAGTCAGAAAATAGAAAGAGTTCAAATTTCACTTATAGGTTGCATTACCCTGGATAAGTCACTTAATTAGTCTGAACCTCAGTTTCCTCATCTATGAAATGGGGATAAGAATGACAGGTACTTCAAAGGGTTTTTGTGAAGAAACAATTGAAATAATATTTGTAAAGCACTTAGCACAAATCATAATAAATGCTTTTTAAAAAGAGAGAGATTATCTTCATTCCATCAGAGCTCTCTTGTAGCAAAGCAAAATGATTAAATAAAATCAATAATACAATACCCTCATCTGAAAACACCAACATCTTACATCCTAACTCTCTTTTTAAAAAATTAACAGAAATCTATTTCCTCTTCCTCCAACCCCTCACCCATAGGGTGGGAGGGAAGACTAGAAAATACAAAGACCTTTTAACAAAACGAAAATATTGGGATTACACAGCAGCGGCCACTAGGTGGCAACCCACTAAGATGCTCTGAGGAACCAAAGCACAGTGTCTGCTTCCATGGTGAATTTCCAGATGAACAGAAAGAAATCTTTCTGAAAATGGAGTTGCATTAATACTTTACTATTTGACCTCTTTTCCAGCACAATGCCCCAGCTTCTTTTAAAAAAGCAGCGGGTGTATTATCACAAGAATAGAGACGTCAATATTGTCTGGGGATAAAATATTCAAAGAAGAAGAGAGAAAATGTTGGATTTGGTAACTGTTGAAGGATCTGTGCTCTGTCTGAAATAGAGCTAAAACTACAAAGTCCATTTTTCAGCTTGTAGCCCTAAATAATTCTGTGATGAGAGGCAGCATGCTTCCTCCAGACACTGACTGTGTGGCTATCACCTTCACAGTTTCAAAAAATAAAACCTCCATCAAAAATCCTGCACTGATGAATTGATGGATACCTATGGGTTCTCTCTGAGCTCCAAGGTCCCCATAATGGGTCACTAAAAAGACTCATTTATAATAAGGCCCCCCAGGATCCCCAAGAACTCCTGTGTCCCTCTGGATGGTGGGGTCCATGAGACACTCATTTGGGAACCCTTATGACTTTAATGCAGTATGCAAACTGCAAGGATCACAGCCTCCTGCTTATAAAGAGAGGGATACTCTCAACAGAGCAAGGTACAAAAGCCCAGACCAAGTCGTATGTTGTTAGCAGGAGACATAGAAGGCTGTGTGGCGCAATGGTTACAGTGCTGGTCCTGGTGCCTGTCTCTAAGATCTAAGTTCAGATCATTTCTGATATTCACTAACAGTCTGACCCAGGACAAGTCATTTAACCTCTAAGTGCCTCAGGTAACTGGGGTTAGGGTCACTCTGTGGATAAAGGACCACACTGGGAGTTGGCCCTCCTTGTTGACAGTAATTGCAGATTTTGTGTAGGACAGATGGAGTCATCTACTTTTAGAGTATGGTCAAATCAGGTTGATCACTTAGATCAGTAACCCTGGGAAGCAACAGGGATGAGGCCATGGGGGTGGGGGTTGGGAGGGCATATTGAGGGGGAAGTGATGTTCCTTAGGAAGGGAAGTGAGAGGGAACAACTAGTCTTTAAAAACCCAAGACCCATATTTATACATAGTTCTACCCTGGGCAACACTGCCCTCTCAACTCAAACTCCCCCTTTTTCTCTTTCAAGATGATCCTCCTTTTTTCATTTTAACCTGGTTTTTACCTGCATCAAAATTAGATAATACATATGAAATCAGCCACTGAATCAACAAATATTTATTCAGAGGCATCTTGGCAGAGTAGAACATGATAGTAGAAGACAGAAGGGCTTTGGTTCTATTTTGGCTTTTGTGTCACTTTTGTGAGTTTGGCCTCATAACTTTTCTAAGCCTCAGTTTCCTCATCTGATACCTCTTCTTAGTATCTTTATGACCTTGGGAGAGTCACTCCAAGATTCAGTTTCCCCATCACTAAAATGAACTCTTAAAAATCTACAATCCCTCTGAGGATGGTACTGGGTCTGTCTGATCTTGTTGCTTAGCGTAGTCTTCTCCATGATAGAAAAAGATGCTTCACTAACACTGATTAATTCTTTCCTCCCCCAGTTATGCAGGTGAACACGATTAGCCCTTTTTATAGAGGTGAAATGAGTTGCTCAAGGCCATCCTAGCTAGTTAGGCCCAGGCTCAGAACCCAAAGAGGGTAGCAGCTGTATGCAGACCACAGCTGTCTCCCAGAAGACATCAAGAGCTTAACTCTACTTCCTGTTCATTCTTAGGTTAATTCACTGTCCCAAGGGCAATCATCTCTTTCTGTAGCATAATAAAATAGCCCACAAACCACAGAATAATCCTCTTTCTGCATCAGAGGAAACAACATCCTTTCCCCTGGCAAGGATGAGTTATGTCCATGGTTAGGTCTCTCCTTACCACTTCAAAGCATTGAAAACTGACAATAGGAACATAGCGCTTGGCATTATATCTTAATAAAATACAGAAGACCAAGTTTCACATTTAATCTTCACAGCTAGCCTAAACAGGACCAGCCTTATGCAAAGGCAGGCCACCAATGTGGCACTTCTATCCTAACCACTCTCCCCTCTCTAAACTCATCAATGACTTGAATGATTCATATTAGATTCTTTTTTTAATTCTTCAGAAAGCTTTTAACAGGTTAGGATAGAGTACAAGGATACTATATGGCTCAAAGAAATTGAGGGACACAAGGGGAGCTAAAATGATCAAGGGAAAAGAGTGGAGAAAGTATATGGAGAATATTCACTGATATTTACACAGCACTTTAAGTCCTTCTTCACCACTTTGAGGTGAATTGTCTGTAATTCTCATTTTACAGTTGGGACTCAGATAAGTTAAAAGTGTCATAGACCCAAGATGTGTCAGAGTCAGGATTTGAACTTGGTTCCTCTGACTCTGGGTCTAATATTCTTTCCTCCTCATCATGGTGCCTCTCAACCATCTTAAATTTTGCAGTTTTTCAAAGTTCCCATTTTAAATCCCCATAGTCATCTGGTGCTAGTGACTCTTCTCTTGGCCTATTGAATAACCATTACCCTACTCCCCTCCTAAAAAAAGAAAAAACCTTGGCTCCCACACCAGCCACTGTGAAGTCGTCAGCAGCTCAACAGGGTCCTTTCCAGTTGTAGCCAATGGCAGCAATTGAGGGTGGTTATAACTGAGCATTTGGTTTTAGTCCTGAAGCCACAGCTAAAAGCTGGTCCTTTAGAAAGGAAGAAGTGGGTCATCTGCCTGCCCTCCTTCTGTAGTACATTGTTGCTTTCTGGAGCCCCAGCTGTTAGATGGTGCCTGTAAGTAAGGCACTGCACAATGCAAACAGGTACTGAGCCTGAATCAGATTTCTCTCAGCTTTGTTGCCACTGACAATGTGCCTGGCCTCTGTACTTCTTTAGATTCTGGCCCTGAGGCTTAAAGCAATATCATTGTCCTAGGTCCATTTGGTGCCCATCCGTACTCACGCTGTTCAGTTAGGGGCACTACGTTGACAAATGAGAATCTGCACCAAGGAAGAAATCCTACCCCTTCTATCCACTAGAAGTATGCTATTAACTGACTGTGCTTTTTGAAAAATAGTTTGGGTGAGATGTCATGGTACATGCCTATAATTTTGGGGTGGGGGTGTGAGGAGGGGGGGAAGGGAGGAAAAAGGGAAAAGAGGAGTAGTTGTAAGGGGGAGGCTGAAGCTGGTGAAGTTCTGGAACTCTGAGCCAGGACAAAAGCTAATTGAGTTTTCCAGAAATGGAGGGTCACCAAGTTCTCTAATGAGGGGGCACACCAGGAAAGAACAATTCAAAGTAAAGTCTCTACAATTCAGGTCCTGGGTCAGTTTAACTTCTTAGATTAGCAGCTAGCTGCCAAAGGGGACAATCAGAAAGGAAAGAGTGGTAACTAAAGGTTTGCAGCTTAGTATAATGGAAAGAGTTCTGGATTTGGTATAAGAGGATCTAGGTTCAGATGAGGAAACTGAGGTAAATAGGGTTAAGAAAAATAGGACAAACACTGACTTGCCCAATGTCACAAGCCAATAAGTATCTAAGGTTAGATTTGAACTTATGAAGATGAGTCTTCCTGACTCCAAATCTGGCACTCTGTCCTCTCTATGCTCCCAAACTGGACTAGAATCCATTCCAAATCTATATCTTACAATCCCCTTTACAAAGGATGAATGTGTAGGTCAGTTTGCATAAGAGGCATGGTATCTCTCCTGCACACTCCAATATTGTGTTCCTTTTATGCAATCCATGTTGTACCAGCTAGGAGGGACTTTATAGGTCATCCAGTCTAGGAAGTCTTACCCTACATGAACACTAAGGGCTCTACGATCTTGTGGTTTGTTTTTTTTAAGTAACTATAATTCAGTAGCTTCAGTTTCCTTTTTAATCCTATGTCCTTATGAACTCTTCCTCAAAAACATTATTCTGAGGAAGAGTTCATAAGTTTCACTCTACTGACAGGAGGGTTCTTGATACAAAAAAAATAGTTAAGATCCTCTGATCTATTACAAAAACTAAATCCACAACATATAGTTAGTGACCTAATTGACCTTCACAAAAGGTCAACCTTGCAGACACAAAAATCTTAAATGTCTCTATCTTCCATGAGAATCATATTGTTTGTGGAATTCTTGTTGTTTGGGCAGACCCTACACAGAATTTACTCATGTCATGAGATCTATGTGTTCATTTTTTGTTTTTCCAGGTCATCCAAAAATATTTTTACAAAACTGGTTTCTAGTTCCCATTTTTCCCCAAGACTTAAAAAACCATATAACAACTTTGGCCAAGAAAAGAGCCTCTTACTTAATTAAAGAATATATTTTTGTAATAAGAAATCTCTAAAACTTAATTCTAATACCATTCCCTACATGAGGCTTTTCCTGATCCCCAGGTGATAGTTGATGGTCCCCCAAATTATTTTGTCTTGACTTTGTACATATTTATTAATTATTTAAATGTATAAACATGATTGGTGCAATGGATAGAGAGCTGGCCTTGGATTCAAGAGGACAGGAGTTCGAATCCAACCTCAGACATGCACTAGCTGTGCGATCTTGGGCAAGTCACTTAAGCCTAATTGCCTAGCATCCAGGGCTATCTCTAGTCATCTTGATTCATATATGTCTACTGTAACCAGATGGCTCTGGAGGAAAAAATGAGGCTGGTGAATTAGCACAACATCCTCCTCACTCAAATCCAATACATGTACTTGTCATAGCATCACCTTCTTGATGTCATGGCCTTCTTCAAAATGACGGACAAACAGTATAAACATAATTAATATGAAAATAAGTTTTACATGTTTGTACACATATCACCTATATCTAATTATTTACTGTCTTAAGGGAGAAGAGAGAATAGGAAAGAAGGGAGAAAATTTGGAACTTAAAATATTATTTAAAAAGTGAATGTTACAGGGGTGGCTAGGTGGTGCAGTGGATAGAGCACCAGCCCTGAAGTCAGGAGTACCTGAGTTCAAATCCAGCCTCAGACACTTAATAATTACCTAGCTGTGTGGCCTTGGGTAAGCCACTTAACCCCATTTGCCTTGCAGAGACCAAAAAAAAAGTGAATGTTAAAAATTATCTTTACACATAATAGGGAAAAAAATAAAATGGTATGGTTTTTCCCCAGTTAAAAATAAGCTTTCTGAAAGCAGAGACTTTCATTTTTGACTCTATGGCCTCAGTTTAGCATAGTTTGGCATACAGTAGGAGATTAATGAATCCTTCAAATGCTATTGAATGAATGAATGAATAGGTTTCATTCTTTACTACTTTAAAAATTGAAGGAAAAGCTTTAGAGATGCTTTTCAATTTTTTTTCCCTTTGTCCCTCTCAGTTACCTCTGGCTATATTTTAAATTTTTGATGGTTTTAAAGCTCCATTTGTTTTTACTTTTGAAATAAGTGTTTATGAACCTATTTAAAACACAACCATTTCAAAGTGCCCAAGGTTCCCATAAACCCAAGATCCTCTGACAGTTGCAGAATGGAAGGGAAGGTCAAACATTTGGAAGGGTCAAGCATTCTTGAACACTAGCAATGCCATGCTTCAGTGGGCATGAAAACCTGCTCAGAAGACAGGAAGGATAGGTCCTTCAAGGTGAACCAGGACATAAAGTCCTCTAATGACTCAGTAACTAACCCTTCTCCCTTTCCCCGCTCAGGAGTCAATCTACTCAATTTGTATTGGAATTCTTAATGCAGAATCTATCCTATAAGGCCAAAATGAAATGCCACTTCCTCCATGAAGCTTCTTCTGTCCTTCACCTACTCCATCTTTTCCTGAACTCTCAAAGTATTTTGCGTGTATTTATATGTTATACCTATAAGATCATAGGATTTAGAGGATCTGAGAGAACATCTGTTTGCTCATCTGAAAAAAGAATTGTCATCCTGGATTCCTATTTCTCATCTCCTGAATCCAAGCTGTTGCCAAGGTCTGTAGAATTCACCTTTGCAACATCTCTCCCATAGGCCCTCTTCTCTCCTCTAACACTGCGGCCACTCTCCTACAGGCCTTTATCACCTCAACCTGGGTCAGGGCAATTTGGTATCACAGTGGATTGTATACACAAAAAATTAAATAAGTCTCATTTTCCCGAGTTCAAATTCAGCCTCAGATGCATATGAGTTGGGTGACCCTGGGCAAGTCACTTAAAACCCTGTTTGCCTCAGTTCCTCATCAGTAAAATGAACTGGAGGGAAAAAATGACAAATGATTCTAGTATCTTTGCCAAGAGAAAAAACTCCAAGCAGGGGCAACAAAAATTTGGACATGACTGAAACACCCAAAAA
This sequence comes from Macrotis lagotis, assembly GCF_037893015.1. Classification (NCBI taxonomy): domain Eukaryota; kingdom Metazoa; phylum Chordata; class Mammalia; order Peramelemorphia; family Peramelidae; genus Macrotis; species Macrotis lagotis. The sequence goes on from NC_133661.1 coordinate 156,369,101, forward strand.
ACAAGGATGAAGATGATGGATTAGACTATGTTGGATCTCTCCCTCCATCCTCCTTCAGCCTCTAAAGTGATACAACCAGGTCTCTCCCCTCCTCAATAAATTCCAGTGGTTCCCTTCACCTCCTCTGCTTGGGCATTCCAAGCTGTGACCTAGCTGCCCTTCCCTTTCCATATTCTACACCTCACTCCCAGTAACCCTAGTCTCCTTGCTATTCTATGAACAAGACATTTCATCCCTCAGTTCCAGGCATTTTTTTCTGGCTCTTCCCCCATGCTTGAAGCACTCTCTCCCTTTTCATCTTTGCCTAACTTCCCTGGTTTCCCTTTAAGTCCCAACTAAAATCTCATCTTCTTCTGCAGGAAACTATTCCTAACCTCTCCTAATTCTAGCATTTTCCCTCTGTTAATTATACCCCATTTACCTGAATATAGTTTATATGTATTTGTAAGCTCCTTGAGAACAGGGACTGTCTTAGCCTATTTTTGTATCTCCTGGGCTTAATAATAGCTTAAAGTAGCACATTATATCTATCTTAGAAATATTTGTGAATGATAATCTTGGTCTCCCCCACAGCTGCCAGCATAGCATTTGATAGCTTGAGCTCAATAAAGTGTGTTGAATAATTGAATGAATGAATAGAGTGAAAGAATGTATATTGTTATATACTCTGATTAGACCGTGCAAATCTAGTAATCTAGCACATCTGGTAAACTTGCATTATCTAAGGGGCGGCTAGGTGGAGCAATGGATAGAGCACCAGTCCTGGAGTCAGGAGTACCTGAGTTCAAATCCAGCCTCAGACACTTAATAATTACCTAGATATGTGCCACCTAACCCCATTTGCCTTGCAAAAACTAAAAAACAAACAAACAAAAAAAAACCCTTGCATTATCTAGCTCAGGCCTTAATAAGTAGTCACTGATTTAATTTTATTCCAACCCGAAAACTTTTAAGTACCAAGAAGGCTTCTTGGTGATTCTCCTACTTGCACCTTTAATAGTTGGCTACTCTAAAACTGCAAACTAATTTTGACGTTAGCCTAACCAAGTTATAATTAGGGAATTAAATTGACTGCCCTTTACCCTCTCCCAGTTGTATATATTGCACTGCCAAAGAAGCGATTTGAGAAATAGCCAAGGCTTGAAATGATCTATACAACTGGTCCATCGACATAACTAATTGAGAGTGTACTCTTTGTGGTTTGGACTGCTCCCCATCTATCAATTCCCCCTAAAGTCTATATGCATCTATAGCAAGAATAGATCCTAGGCCACTGGTTATCTTGCCTACAATAGCCTAGAGCCTCTCCTTGTTGTGCCCCACCCAGACCCCTACTCATCAGACTACTTAATCTGATTTGGTTTTCATTGTAATCTGATCTCTATACCCAAATTAGAGACTGTGACCATTTTTAGGATCATAGGATTTAGAGATTTAAAAATACCTTAAAAATTAATTAATAAAAATAACTGATTTTGTAGTGATTTAAGGTTTACAAAGTAATTATACTCTCATTTGAGTCTGGTAACTACTCTTTGAAGTATTAAAGGTTATTATTCCCATTTTACAAATGAGCAATTTAAATCATGGAGAGTTTCAGTGACCTACCATTGTCACTTAGCTAGTAAATGTCAAAGGCAGGATTTAAACTCAAGTCTGCCTGACTCCAGATCTAGTCCTTTATACTACAGCACTCTATTTTTCCCCCAACAGGGAATGTAAATCTGGGCCCATGAAGTTTTTTTTTTATCAATCATCTTTTGATAACTGTATTTCAATATAATTGGCTTACTTTGTAATGTTGTGAATATTATACAACTAGATTCTGATTAATACAAATAAAGAATTCCCAGAAGTGATTGCATTATTCAGTTCCTGCATATTGCTATAGAGCCAGAATCAATGACCATATTTTTTACATAATCATAATTTCTAATATTGCAAATTCAAATACATATGACTGTTTCAGGAGATTCTTTATTTGCACTACTTGGGACTTGGTTATACATTTGAAAATGTTGAGAAGGGATTTATATAGATCTCACTAGACTGCCAAAAGGGTCTCTGACACAAAAAGGCTCATGAATGCCTGCAGAATAATCCATTCATTTTCCTAGAGGGTCCAAGATGTTACCAAAGAGATGTTGTAACTTTCCTTAGGTAGTAAGTGGTGGATCCAGGGCTACTATGTGCCCTAATCATGGTAGATGTTCAACAAATGCTGTGGGATTAAATTGAACTCTGTCTCTAAGCTTGATGCTCATTGTTCTCTGTTGTTGTTGAGTCATTTTAGACATGTCTGATTCTTTCTGACGGTTTTCTTGGCAAAGATGCTGTAATGGTTTGCTATTTCCTTTACCAACTCATTTTACAGATGAGGAGACTGACAAACAGGGTTATGTGGCTGGCTGCCTAGGGTCACACAGCTAGTAAGTGCCTGAGGTCAGATTTGAACTTAGGTTTTCCTGACTCCAAGCGCAGGTTTGGGCCACTTATAAGCTCCCCTAGAGGTCACTTAGGTCAATTGCCTTAAGTCTGGGCAAAATCATAGCTAGGAAGTGACTGTCCATTGCTACATATTAGTGTAGGAGCTAAAACTGTCTTCCAACCTTGCTCTCTCTCTCCTACATCAGACTGCCTCCAATTCTTGGATGGTGCACAATGATCTCGTTGTGCTTCTATTTTGGACCTTTGACCACCTTGGGAAGCTGGAAAGTTTGTTAATTCTGTTAATCCTGATCTCTCCTTGAGGTACCCCACCTGAACCCTTACACACCAGACGTTTCCCTACTCCCTTTCCTCTGAGAGTCCTTATTTCCCCAGGGTCCTCAGCTTCAACTAAACTGATCAACTAATTTGGGTTAAAATGTTAATGGCTAAAATTGGCTTAGTTCTATCTGCCTACCCATTTCTACCCTTCATCTAACTCCCCACAAGCCCAATCCAGCAACTACATTCTAACAGGAGTCTTCAGTATCTTAAACAAAGGGAAGGAGGAATTTGGGTTACTAGACACATAGGGCAGAACCCTGTGCAGGAAAGCTTTAGTAGTGAGTGCTTTCTGCAACTCTCTGAGCTTCGGTTTCCTCCAGGAGGGAGTTGAACTAGATGACCATAAAAATTCTTTTCTGATCTAAATGTTAACCATCCTCTCTCTGGATAACTAGTGTAAAAGTGAGTTGCTGCTGCTATCTAATTTCAGCACCTTCTAAGCTACTTACTAGCTGACTGTGTTATTATGGCAATCTCTCCAACCCTCAATTTCCCCTTTAGTGAAAAAGGGTTGACAATCTTTTCCCTGAAGGACAGCTTCAATGCATCATCATCTCGGGACTCACCCAAGGTCCCCAAGTGTTGTGCTGGCAGGATCAGCCAAGCTGAAAAGTCTTCAAGTACAGACAGGACTGGTGATGAGTTGGGGTACTGGTCATCACCAAGATGTCCACGAGGTAATGAATTTTTCAGCCACAGATGTACATAGACTGACTACTAAGACTCAGAAGACACCTCAGATATTAAGGTTCAATCTGAAAGGGTTTGGCAGTCCATTGGATCAATTCCTTCATTTTACAGACAAGGAAACTGAGGCCCAAGAGAGGAAATGACTTGTTCCAAGGTCATACCCATTATGCCAGAGGCAGAATTTAAACATAGATTTTTCTGATCCTAAATCCAGATCTCTTTCCACCATGACACAAGGGATTGGTGATTTGGATGAAACTGCATATCCCAGAAATATTGAAGCAGCTCTATTACTGACCTCTCAGGTTCTTGTAAGGGATATACTTTGTAAATCTAAAAGAGCTATCAGAATGTGATTCCTTGTCTTTGTTAGTTTGGAGTGACTTCCTCCATACTCCACATTGCTAAGATTAAGATGGTTTGGCCATTTGGTTCACTTCTGTCTGTGGAGGTTGGGGGGGGGAGAGAAGGGTAAACTTGATGATCCCCAAGGTGGTCTCTGGATCTATATCTATGACCCTATGACTATCTCAGCCCAGATTAGAACAGAGTTTGTAAAGAGAATGAATGAGACTGGACTGTACATTACAGTGGCCTGTAATGGTACCTGTCCAACATAGATGTGAACCCTCAGTTAACCAGTGCATATCTACAAGTTTGGAGTAAAGTTAAAAACAGCAAGAGGTCACAGGGCTAATCAGAACATCTCAGAAAGTGATCCTAGGCTAACTCTCTTCCCTTCTCTTCTCCTACCTCTCTTTCTCCCCCTTCTCTAGAAAAAAAAGAAGCTGTGTATTAGAAATTCTCCAAAGTCTATTCTCTTACAATTTAATTTCAAAGCTTGTGACCTAGGGTTAAGGTTCAGAGAAGGATACTAGGCAGGTTTCACATTCTCCTCCATTCTGCCTATGCTTCCTGCTTAAAGACTGACAGTTAAGATTTCAGATTCACTTCTTCCTCTCCACTACAGCTGCCATCCCAGCTCCATTGATTCTGTTCATTGCCATGCATACCAAAAGGCTGATCAATGCAGTGGAAGCAGGTTTTCCTGGCAGAGTCCCTAGGAGCCCAAATGGAAGCCAGAGAGTGTCCACTGCTGCACCACTCTGACCATACATACTCCTTTGTCTCTCAGGTTGAGGTCTTAATGGGAATCTCTTCAGGATTCTAGTTCACTCTCCAAAGCAAATAAGCATAGATCATTTCAGAGAGCAAATGATGCTATCCCTAATCATTCAGTCAGTTAATTAATAGGATTTCATTAGGGGCTCACCCCTACCCCTACACTGTGTAAGTTTACTATAAGGAATTGAGACTACTGTAAGATTGAGAAGATTTAGAGGAAAAAGATACCTTGTGTCCTTATGATTTTATGGAGTTTACAATCTAACAATCTTAACATGCAAACATGAAGAATTTAGAGTACAGTTGCATTGCCCTAAGCTATTTGGGTCTCTGTTTTGCATGATTTTAACATGTATAATGGGCATTATATTTCTTATCTTCTCAATAGATGGAGAAGTATGAAAGGAGGAAGATAAATTGGAGCTGAAAATAAAAATATTTTCAAAAAAACATATAAATAAATAAACTAGATGGGTCTGAGTCTTAATTGCAGGAGTTCCAAGAAAAGAGTAATCAATATGGAACTTCAGTGGCCAAAAAAAATTTCATGTGTAATAGACAACAATATTTCAAGTTGGACTTTGAAGGATGGGATAGGATTTGGAGACAGGAGGAGGGGAAGTCATTTTGGGATGGCAGAATCAGATGATATAGTTCCCCAAACCCTCACAAAAGAATCATTTCAGAAACTATCTTTAATGTTTAATTTGTTTGTGTTCTTTATTTCACACAAAAAGAAGCTTCCTCTGTAAAGAATATGAATACATAACCAATCCTGGAAAAGAATCCTTTGAAATTCTTTATAGAAAGTCCACAAATTGACATGGAGTCCTACTTTTCTATAAAATTAAGAAGAGGAAGAAAACCATTCTTCTTGCTAAAGGTAGAAAAGAACAATGATTTTGGGGGCACTGAACTGAGTGTCAGAAGTCTTGACTTGAAGTCACTTTGAGCATATTTCTTAACCTCTCTACCCTGCAGTTTGTTGTTGTTGTTGTATCTGACTCGTTATACTTTATTTGGGGTTTTCTTTCCTGGCAAAGGTAAAGTGATTTGACAGTTTCCTTCTCCAGCTCATTTTACCCATGAGGAAACTAAGGCAAATGGGGTTAAAGAACTTTCCCAGGGTCACACAACTAGGAAGTGTCTGAAACCAGATTTGAACTTGAATCTTCCTGATTCCAGGCCTGGTACTCTGTCCACTGCTGAAACCAGCTGCCCTTTGGTTTTCTAATCCATAAAATATGGACATTAATACTTGTGCAATCTACCTTACATAGAAATACAAGCTAGTGTTTTTGTAATTGTATTCTGATTCTATGTCTTACAAAGTGGTTGAAAATACTGGAATCTTAGGAAGCCAATCAGTCCAACTGGGACCTCTGCTATGTCTAGTCCTGAGCAAGGTGATTTGCCCAGTGTCAGTCAGAAGGGTCCATGTGTCTCATGGAAGAACTAAGTGTCTTATGGAAGACTTAGGAAGGGTTAGGAATATAATAAAGTTGACTACATGGATAGTAAAAATAAGTCATATTAATGATAAGAAGGGAAGTCAGGGAAGATGAAAACAGGTCAGTCTCACTGGCAAGGGTCTGAGTAAAATTAAGTACCTCACTAGAATTAGGTAGCCCAGATAGAATGAAGCACCTCAAACCAGTACAGTCTGGTGGGATTTAGAGTGTTCTAAACTAGGTTGAAGACCAGACCCTGAAAGAAGGAAGTGAAGAGCTTGGATCTGGCAACTCGTGCTGATAGGAATGGACTACAGAGTGGGGAGATGCCTGGGCAGTTGGTAGCTAGTTGTCATTTGGTCCCCTTGTGGCTGGGAAAAGGACTGTTATGGTCTTCTGATAGGGCGACTCAGGAGATTTGAGCTTTTCTCAGTGATTGTTCATTCAATGGGGTGGAGAGATTACTGATCTCCATTACTGGAGATGGGCCTTAAAGGATGAATGGGTAGGGGATGGAAAAGAGAAGGGCACTTTTAGCAGGGAAAATATCAGCTGACTGGGGTACTAATTGAAAAACTATTTCTCTTTTATGTAGATTTATGGGTCTGGTAGGTAGATTGATGAACTGGATTCAAATCTCAACTCAGACATTCACTGGCTATGTGAACTTAAGCATGGTAATTTATCCTCTCTGGCCACATCTGTAACAATTGGCATGAGAATAGGTATTGGGGATCTGCTATTGTACAGTTAGGCAGTGCAGTGGATAGAATTCCAGACCTGGAATCAGGAAGACTTGAGTTCAAATCTGGCCTTAGACACTTAGTAGCTATGTGACCCTGAGCAAGCCATTTAAACCTATTTGCCTTAGTTTCTCCACCAGTAAAATGGGTTGGAGAAGGAAATGACAAATCACTCTAGTAACTTTGGCAAGAAAACTCCAAATAGGGTCACAAAAAGAATCCACACACACACACAAAAGACTGAACAATTACAAACTATCCTGTAGATGTATACTAAGGACCACTAAGCCTTTCCATTTACCTTTCAGCTGATTCCTTCCTATGTATTGTCTCCTAATTAGAATGTAAACTCCATGAGAAGTAGGAACTATTTCATTTTTTATCTTCAGTGTTGAAGAAGAGTTCTATACAAGGTAAAAGAAGCTAGGTGGCACCAGCTTCAGTCACTTCACCCTATTTACCTCAGTTTCCTCAACTGTGAAATGAGTTGGAGAAGAAAATAGCAAATTTCTTCGGTATCTTTGCCAAGAAAACTCCAAACAGGGTCATGAAGAGTAGACATGATCAAAAAACAACAAAGGTTTAATAAATGAATAGAAATTCCTTTATCTAACTCATAGGGTTGGTGTGAGGATCAAGCAATAAAATATGTATAAAGCATTTTACAAACTTTAAAGCACTTTGTAGAAGTCAGTTATTGTTGTAGTAATGGTTATTTTGATGATGATGGTAGACAAGATCAATCTCTGGTCAGATTGGGGAAATAAGAGACCTTTCTCAGAGGATAGCCCTTTACAATCTGGCCCCTTCAGACATTTCCAGTTTTCTTAGACCTTTTTTCCCTCCAATTCAGGAACTCTGGCCTCCTTCTATTCCTTGAAAAAGATACTCCTTATCTCCATATCTCCTAAATGAGAATTTTCACTGACTGTCCTCCATACCCAATATTCTCTCTCTCTCCCTCTCTCTCTCTCTCTCTCTCTCTCTCTCTCTCTCTCTCTCTCTCTGTCTGTCTCCTCATTTCTGACTTCTTGGCTTTCTTCAAGTCTCAGTTTTCTGCAAAAATCCTTTCTTGGTCCTCAATCTTTTAGGGTCTTCTCTCTAAAACTATCTCCAATTTTGACCTATACATGGTATTTTGTTTTATGGTCTCCCCTATTAGACTCTGAGCTTCTTGAGAACAAGGACTAATTTTTGCCTTTCCTTGTATCTGCAGAGATAAGTTCAGTTTTTGGTACATCTTTAAAATCTTTAAAAAATGCTTGTTGACTTGACTTGAGATTAGAAACCCAAAGTGGTACCTCCCAGATAAACAAGGCACCCAAAACACACTTCTGATGAAGAGTCCCTTGCCAATGACTGGCACCAGAAATTACAATGGAATGGTAGAGTAAGATGGAACTTGACAGTAAGGCAACTCTTCTATCTTCCTCATCATTGAACACTACAGATCCAGTTTGGTTTTTTGATGTGATTCAAAAAGCATAGCCAAACTCCTTCACTTGTCCAAATCAAATACAATACAAATAAGGAGAAGAATATCTCAAACCTAGGTTTGATACTATAGCATGGGCAAAAGTTGACTATATTCCATATAATATGATTTTAGAAACACCAACAAGGCTCATTTGCCTATGAATATTTCAAGCTCCAACTTCCCATGGGCTTAAAAATGGCCTCTTAGATTCTTTTAAATATGTCTAAAAATTTACATTTTAATAGGAACCCTTGCATTGACATTGTCTCCAGAAGGTCCCTGTTAAAATACAAATACTTCATCTGGGGAGGAGGAACTCATTAATAGACATGAACACATTAGCATTTTGTCAGTTCTAGAGTAGAGAAAAAGTGTTCTGAGCATATAGGACAAAAAAAAAGTCAAAAATCAGAACTGGGGGAAGACATAAGGGTGGAAAAAATTTGGAGCCATATGGGGCACTGCCCAAAGAAATTGAATGAGATAGTATTATGTGAGAGCCTAGCAGCAAAGCAGCAGCTCAAAGACTCTGGGCAATGGAGTGAGTATTCAGAAAGGAAAAGCTGCTGACCTCAAATGTCCCCATTATTTACAATTATGCTTAAAACCAGTCCTAACTAGTACAATCCTCAAAATCTCTGTTGGGAAGTGTAAATTCAATATAGAAGTCTGACTTTCACTGTGGGCCTCCTAGAGCTCCAGTTTCACTTTCTAAAGGCTGGAGGGTAGAGTTTTGAAATGACTGCTTTCACCTCTTCCTCTCACACTTCACTAAAATTCTCACCCTACTTACCACTCCCACATCTGTAGTGTTTCAAAATTTACATAACACTGTTCCTCATTAACAACCCTATTAAGTAGATGACATAATTATGCTCTCATTTTTATATATACAGAAGCTGAGATTTAGGGTAAATGACTTGCCCATGGTCACACAGCTCATCTACATGGAAAGATAGGGCTTGAAACTAGGTCTTTTCTGACTCCAGCACTGATCATCTTCTCTCCACTAGGAAAACATGGCCTCTAAAGGATTTTCCTTGTATTTGTTGATGGTTAGGTTTTTTGGTTGTCTTTTCTTACTCAAGTCACTGCAAACTTCTCTCTATTAGGGGCAGTCAGGCCCCTAAGCCCAGAGATCCAGGGCAGCTGCTCCATTTGGGTATTACCACAGGGTGATCCTGAGAGTCAAAGACCCCTGAAATCAGAAAGCCAGAGAGGACCCTGCATCCTATAGAAAGGGCCCCATGGCAATGGAAGCAAATCCTGCAAATGCCTTTCACCCCAAGAGAGCAAAATAACTATAATATCAATTTCACTGATTTAGTTCTGACTATTGTCAAGCCAAGCAGTGGTGACTGTGCAGAGACCCAGAGGAGACTCTTGAGCATCCATCCCATGGGAGTTCTAGTGATAGTGAAGAAACAGCAGTTCTCACAAAGGGTATTTTTGCATAATAGTATCATAAGTCTAGAGTCAGAAGGGTACCTTACATAACATCTAATTCAACCTCTTCACTGAGGAGAAGATAATTGTTGTTGCTGCTCGTCCTTGGATCCTGAGGAGGACCATGCCATCAGGGAGGTGCAACCATGACATGCAAGTGAATTGGATTTAAGTATGGGGAAATCTGTGTAAAGTCACCACCCTCACTCTCTCCCTCAGAGCCATTTGGATCTAGTGGCCAGATATGGATCAGGACAACTGAAGATGACCCTGGTGGCAGTGGGAGACCTTGACCTTTTTAAACTGGGTCTTTCCCAGGTCTCAGTTTGTCTAAGGCAATATCCATTCCGTGATTAAGGCTAAGTAAGAAATAAGGCAAAAGATGACTTTCTTTACCTAGTCAAAAAAAAAAATCAGTCTGGGAGGGGAAGACCCTCAGGGTTTCTGGTCAAATTTTTTTTAATGTTTTGTCCTTCATTTTGTTTTGTTTTTTTGGTTTTTTTCGGGTTTTGCAAGGCAAATGGGGTTAAGTGGCTTGCCCAAGGCAACACAGCTAGGTAATTATTAAGTGTCTGAGACTGGATTTGAACCCAGGTACTCCTGACTCCAGGGCCGGTGCTTTATCCACTGCACCACCTAGCTGCCCCCCCCCCCTTTTTTGTCCTTCATTTTTGAAGAAAATGGCATCAGGATTGTGATGCCATGGCAAGAACAAGAATTGGACTGAGTGAGGGGGTGCTGTGCTAAGTCACCAGTCTCACTTTCTCCTCCAGAACCACCTGGGTCCAATGGCCAGATAGAAATCAGGATGACTGGAGATGGTCCTGTATGAGAGGCAATCAGGGTTAAATGATTTGCCCAAGGTCAGACAGCTAGTAAGAGTCAAGTGTCAGAATGGATTCGAACTCCCAGCTTCCTGACACCAAGACCATTGCTCAGTCCACTGTGCCACCTAGTTGTCCTTAGGCTTCTGTTCAAAATAGAGCTAATTGCTATTTACATTCATTCACTCTGAGCCAATCAGGTCTCAAACAATGATCAAGCAAGGCTTTGGCTGGGACCTATTGTGGATCAATCCATGAGAGCTAGAGTGATTTGGGTTTAAAGCATGGCCCTCAAAAAAAGAATACAGTCTATAAACCCCAAGATATCTTATGAGGTATAAAGTGACTTACCCAAAGCCACACAGCTTCTAAGAAACAGCAGTAGGATCTGATCCCAGGTCCTCTGGCTCTAAACTTTCCCATAAGTAAAGTGGATAATTCCAACAAAAGTCCCAAACCTTGGTTTTGATAAAAATATTAATAAAGTGGCTTTGCTTGAGTGATCTACTGATGGCATATTAATTTCCCAACTGGAAATGATAAAGAAAAGGTTGAAGATTTCCTTTCTATTTAGTTTTTGATTGTGATTTGATGAAAGATAATGTGGTATAATGGAAAGATCAGTCTTAGCCAGAGACCTTCTCATTCCAGTACTGTTGTGATCTTGGACAAGTCACTTAACCTGCAGTTAATAGAAAAGTCTTAGTTTCCTTATCTATGAAATAGGAATTGTAGTAATAACTCCTTCACTCCCATCCTGCCACCTGACCTGGGATGGGAGAAGGTATTTTTGTGAAAATCAAAAGAGACAACAAGTATGAAAATGCTTTGAGGGGGGAAAAAAAGCTCAAAGTGCTAGGCAAAAACGAAATGAGAATAAAATTAATGTAAAGCAATGAAAAAGTGAATCACCCCAAAGTTAATGTGCTTTGCAGTCCCAAGTGCCTGTCATGGAATACAACCTCACCCTCATCAAGAGCATTTCAAAGTTTGATCTGACTCTCTGAAAATTGCCTGCCTTGTAAGAATGGAAAGTTCGCTTTATTTTGAAGGGAAAGTAGCTGTCCCCACCTGATTTGCATTTTACACAGTACAGCAGGAAATATTTAAGTTAACAAATAGGATATTTAATACTGCAACAGATCCTTGGCAGTTAGTTTTTAACAATTGTTACAAATGTGATTTATTTGCTATTATAAAAAGGGCATTACTATGTGAATATGACTCAGAAATTAGCTCCAGTTTAGCAAGAGGCCTTGACTGCCTGACCTCTTAATATCCTTATAATGATGCCATTTACCATTCAATGCTTAGTCAAGTCACTCACTGCTAGATTTGTTTTAAAGGAGGCCACAGTAGGGCAGAGGCGCTATGTGTGTTAGCATAGTGCCTTGGAGTGTTAGGCACGTGCTCTACCCGCCTTTTAAAAGAAATTGGGAGGGAGGGTGAGGGGAGAGCTTTAATCAAGTCCTTTATGAAAGTGGGTTAGATTCCAATTTCCTATAGTGAGAATACATTGCTACTAATTATAGTCTACTCCAACTAGAACATACGTCACATTTTCTCCAAAAGATCCTTCCCAGGATAGTTGGAGCCCCTGAGAACCATGAGGAAGCCGACTTTTGACCACCTAGTGATTCCAGCTTTTAAATTTAACCAAAAGATTGTTGTTAGTGGGGAGAAGCTGCTCACAAGGGCCAACATCTATGCTATTGTTGTTGGTCCTTTTTGAAAGGGGATCAATAACATCATGGGGTGATAGGTAATATTTTGACTTTGCAAGTGAATTGAATTTAAAAGTTGAGCAAAGTCTACTAATCAAGGAACAAGGACAGGTCTTCAGAACCTCATTCTTGAGCTACTTAAGTATTGAACCCAACATGACTCTTGTCAGTGATTGCCAAAACAATTCAGAAATATGGATAACAATAGTCTATGGGATCGAAGAACCACAAATGTAGAGCCAAAAAGTATCTCAGAGTCCATCAAGTTCAATCCCCTCATTTTGTAAATGAGGAAAAAGAGGTCCAAAGATAAGTGTCAAAGATGGGGTTTGAACTCAGATCCCCTCACTCCAAAGAGACAGTATTCTTAGAAAGGGAATAAAGGAATGGTATAGGATCCTCATGTAGACTTAGAACTGGAAGAGACCTACGTTAAAGACCATATTGTTCAGTCATTTTTAGTCATATCTGACTTGTGACCCCATTTGGGGTTTTCTTTCTTGGCAAAGATACTGGAGTGGTTTGCCATTTCCTTCTTCAGCTCATTTTACAGATTAGGAACTGAGGCAAAAAGGGTTAAGTGATTAGGCTAAGTAACAGGTCAATTTGAACTCAGGAAGAAGAGTATACTATTCAGGGCACTATAGAAAAAGAAACTGAGGCATGAAGTAGTTAAATGACTAGTCCAGGGTCACACTAGTGACCCTAGTAAGTGTTTGAAGTAGTATTAGGAAACTGGTAAACTCATGGTTACATAGTCAGTAAGTGGTTTAGACAGGATTTGGATTCAGGGGTTCTTCCTCTGTGACTGGCATTTCAAAGTCACTGACATCCCAAAACAAATAGCTAATCTGCCCAAGGACAGAATATGGGATTTTTATGGGTATATTAGAATGATTAAAATAATAGTCTAATAGAATAATAGTCCTATTGTCCCATTTTACAGATGAGAAAATTGAGTCCCAGAGAGTTAACTCAGCTTAAAGCAACAAAACTAGCCAGTGGAAGATAGTATACATTTATGAACTTTTCAAAGTGCATTTGAACTGCACAAAAAAAGCCTTTGGGGCAAGTACAAATACCATTCCCCTTTGACAGATGAGGAAACTGAGGGATAGAGCAGTAGAGAGATGGGGGGGGGTGTCACATAACTCATTAACAGTAATGCTGATACGAAAAAAAAATTAGGAATCAGGCCTCCTGACTCAAGATTCTTGTACTTTCATTCTGTGGCATATTGAAATTCTTGGAGCGTATGGCTGTTTTCTTTCCCAGTAACCAGCTACACCATGACCAGAAGGCCAGGAGGTTTGGTTCTGCTCTTTTCTCCAGCAGGGGATGAGCCCTTTGTCACAGCAGCTCATTCTTTGCATCAGCTCCTCCTCCTGAGGGCTCCTGTCCGTTTCACTTCCCACACCCTCCCCACCCCCAATTCTCTAAAGCTCATTTTTACTCAAATTTCTCAATGGGATTGAGGAATTTCTTTCCCTTGTTCATTTTAGAAATGTTCAGCCATGAGCAGAAAAATCAAAGACTACCTCAGCCTTTCTGAATTTTGTTAACTCTTTTCAAATAAGGTAATGTGATGATTGGGTCGATTTTCTCTGCCCGGTCATTTGCACTCCTGTAACTACAATGATCATCTTGACTGTTCTGATTAGGGGTTTATGGCAGCTCCATTACTCAATTGAATGATGTAGAAATGGAAGCAAAAGGTATCTGCTCCACTAAAGTCACATTCCTGCCCCCTCCCCTTTTTGCTGGTCTCATGTCTTCTTTTTTTCCCCCTGTTTTGATTAGATATGGGCTACGGACCTTGAACTTTTTTATAGCGACCAACTTTCCTTGACACAGATCGTCTTGTATGTGACCAGAGGAAATCTTAATTTCAATTCTAGCATCTTAGAAGTGACACCCCCAGTAAAGAAACTTGATAAATCCCTCAGCCAGATCAAGGTAGAACCCGTAAGTATCAATCAGTCAACTAGTATTTCCTGAATACATACTGGATGGGCCAAGCCCTATGCTACAAATGGAGAGGGGGGATGGTGAGGCAAAAATGAAAATGACCCAATTCCTGCCTTAGAGGTTTATAGTACTATTGAGGAGTTAAAACTGACACAAATGGAAAGCTGACTAACCAATCCTACTAAAATTAGAAAGGAAAAAGGTTGTTGAGGGGGAAAAAATCTTTGCAACATATTTCTCTGATAAGGTTCTCATTTCCAAGATCTGTAGGAAAGTTATTTAAATTTACAAAAGTAAGAGCTATTCCCAATTGATAAATATTCAACAACTATGAGCAGGTAATCTTCTAAGGAAGAAATCCCTGCTATCAATAGCTATATGTTGCCCAAATATACAAGGTAATACAAATATACATAATCGGTACTAAAGGAGTGGCAAAGATACCAAGTACCATTGAATATCCACATGGGGAAAATCCCCTGGGTGTTGGATTCATCTAGAAGGTTTCACTGAGGACAGTGAGACATAAGCTGAACTTTGAAAGATAGAGAAGAGGAGTAGGAGATATTTCTAATAGGAAAAGGTGATGATATGAATTAATGTCATTATCAACAACATTATTGAGTATCTACTTATATTATGTACTTATACTAATAGAGCACTCTTGACTCAGTTTAGCTTCTAAAATAGGAAGATCATAGAGTTTATAACTGGAGGATTCCTTAGAGATTATCTAGTCTTGCCCTTCACTTAACAGATGAAGAATCTTGGACCCCAGGAATGGAAATGGCTTTATAAAACTTAGTAAATGACAGAGCTGGGAGTCATAGTTTTAACTCCAAATTTGTACTCTCTTCAACTCACAGATCAAGCAATCCATATCTTAGGGGTCCAAGTCTTGAGCATTTTTTAATGGAATGCCTAAGAATGGGCTTTAAAAAAAATTTTTTTTTTTAAATCTCAGATCTTTTTCTAAATCCTGGATATAAGGCAAGTCTAGATCAGCAATCACAAAGCACTCAATTGTTGACATCAACATGTATGTGGCAATTGAATAATAAAATAATAATATTAATAATGGCTAGCTTGCTTATAGTTTTTCAACATTTGCAAAGTGATTTCTGTATTTTACCCACTTTGATCTTCATTATAATTCTGTGAGGTTTTTGCTGTTATTATCTCCATTTTATAGGTGAGGAAATTGAGGCTAAAAACAGAATAAATGACTTGCCCAGGATCATACCACTAGTAAATGTTTGAGGCAGGACTTGAACTCAAATCTTCTAATATGCCACATACATCTAGTATGCCACATAGCTGGAAAGGAGAGCTTCCTTATATGGCTATCACTTTCTTCTAACTTCATATGCTTCACTTGGTCACAGGGACTTTTAATCAATCATCAAGCATCTACTAAGTCCTAGATACTAGGGATAGAAGGACAAAAGTGAAAATTCATATCCTCAGCAATCTTAGATTTTTTTATAGGAGTAATAATATAAACACACACTCAGAAAAACACATACAATATAGACATAACATAAACTTCGGGGAGGCAGGGAACCCTAGCTGGGGGAATGGCGATGGGAATCAGGGGCTAGGAGATCAGGAAACATAGAGCAAAAACACAGCCTGAGTCAAGTCCTGAAGTAAACAAGGGATTTCAAGAGGCCAAGTATTCCATTCATGGAGAATAGCTGGGACAAAGAGCACAGGTAGAGGAAACTGTCTACCTAGGGGGAAGAACAGCACGGAGGTCAATTTGGCCAGACCATAGACTTCTTGGAGGGAAGGAAGGAATAATAAGATTGAAAGCATAATAAGAGGTCATGTTGTGAAGAGCAAAATTAGATTAAAAGAGAAAAAGGGGACAAAGGAAGATGGCCCCATGATGAGCAGGCCCCATGATGAGCAAGCCCCAACTCTCTACAGAAAGTAGTTCCAGATCCCCATGTTCAGAGAGGTCCAACAGGCTGTTGGTCTTTCAGTACAAAAGAAAAATGTAGATCTCGACCTTTTGTGCTCCAGTTCCATGCCATTTCTAAGAGTGCCATATTCAGTCAGCAACCAGCGCTAAATGACAATTTGTTGTTTTAAATATGTTGCTTCAGAGAAGTCTACTCAAAAGCATATGTTGTGTTTTGGAAGAGAGGCATGCTCTGTGATTTCCCCCATTGTGCCTGTTGGCTTCCTTCCTAAATGTAGATAACATTGTGGAGTTCTGCAGAGAGACTCTTGCAAATTTTACTTCACTGTGGGCATGCAAGAGGAAAACACTGAGGTCCTGAAAGGTTCAAAGGAAACCCAGAAGGAAAATCCATTGTTACTATAATCTAGGAGGGAACTGAATGTGCTTTTGATTTTTAGAAAGATAAAAGTTTTAGCCTTGGTGCTTCTAGCTGTTTCGCCTTGTGTTCAGAAGTCCACATAGACATACACAGAAACACCCAGGTACATGTATGTATGAACAGATAAACACTGGCCTGCATTTAAAACCAAATAGCCAAATAGAAGTTTTATTGGAAAATTGTGTGCAGATCATGATCCTGTCTTTAGGGAAAGGAGATTGTTATCCTCTCTGTCTTCACAATACTCTTTTGAAGAATACAAGAAAAAGGGGAACAAAGACAAAATATTTCTGAAAGCACAAAGGATTTCAGAACTCATAAAAATACTTCTGCCTTGGAGAGGCACTTTGTATAAGGAGATTCATGGCAAAAAACACAACAAAACAAAACCTCCAACTTTTTTCTTCCTGAACTCACAGGAGAGATAGTGTCCCATTCCCACCCCAAAGAAGGTGTCAAGAAATTATAATTTAATGGTTAATGAGCCCCTGAACTAGTGTTCTTGTCAAGCAACCACTTTGAAGAGGAAGAGTAAATTAGTTATGATTAGTCCCAGAAGTACATGTTTTAAAAATGAAAAGTAATCATGTAGCAACTTTTTAATTAAAATTCTGTCAAAATTAGCATAAATTGTCATCCTTTTCCTATCAGTTTTTACCTAACTGTTCTCCTTCTGACTTCTCCTTCCTGGATTTTCAAGGAGTAGTAGTAACAAGGACTGTTTTGGAAAACATCTTAAAATAACCCAAGACATTCATAAGCATTTTAACAGCATATGATCTGTAATGAATGATTAAGTAAAACCTTTTGTGTTAAATTATGATGTTAATAATGATTCTGTCTCTTTTAATTTATTATGAATTCTCAAATGCTCCGGGTTTGATTTTGATAAAATGGAACAACAACGGAGTTTATGTGATGACTTTATTTTTAGAAATCCTTCTTTGAAAGAACAAATTTCCTAGATACTGCTGCTACTGTAATTATGTACAAAACCAATCACTCATTATAGTTAGGATACATTATCTTCTAGACAGATGAGGCTAAATAAGCAACACATTAATAATTCAGAGTGCAGTTCATTATGCATGTGGATGCATGCTTTGTAACCAAAATAAGCACCTCATCAGCCTCATGCCAACCCTTAAACAATAGTTCTATGTTATTGCAGCCCCATTCAAGTTTACGCTTGTTAAACTGCTACTTGGATTATTTTATCAAACATTCATTTATTTGTGGTCCCTTACTGCAGAGAACAGATTTTGGAAGCTCCTTTTTTCAGTTAATGATTTGAGCAATGGGTGTTATTAATTCTCAGAATATTATAAACATGATTAATTCTCAGGCAGAGATTTATTACACAAGGATTTCAACTATGTCAACTTAAATACATCACTGTCAAAACAAGTATCATGGAGAAAATGAAATGCACTCTGCACTTCCAGTCTTCAAGCTCAGAGGGAAATCGATTTAAATTGTTTCTAGAGCAAAATTATATTCTCCAATGAAAAAGACTGCTTTTAAGCTTCTTTTATTTAGTATAAGAACTCTTGTTAGATTGTGATTTAGAAAGGAGATTGGACTTCCACCAAGAACTTTTTTGTCCTCTTTTGATTTTTCCTCTTTTTTCCAGTGAGAGTCAATCTCTGCATTTTCTAGTTATGCCTAACTGGATTCTGTGGAAATTTAGACTGTTCAGCATTGGAAGAGCAGGATCCTAAAAAAAAAGGGGGTCCAGGCTGGCCTAGATTTATATGGCTGAATGCCTAGATGATATGATTTGAGAGTTTTCTAGCAGGACCCCAGTGCCCAAATATCAACCTTATCTTTCAACTTCATTCCATTTTTTTCTTTTTTTAGTTTTTGCAAGGCAATGGGGTTAAGCAGCTTGCTCAAGGCCACACAGCTAGGTCATTAAGTGTCTGAGGCTGGATTTGAACTCTTGACTCCAAGGACAGTGCTCTATCCACTGCGCCACCTAGTCACCCCAATTTCATTCTAATTTTTTGGGTTTTTTCCCCTTTTAGCAATATGGTGTAGTAGAAAGTCTACCAAAATATTAATCAAGAAAGATCAGGACTCAAATCCCAGGTGGGGCACTTACTTCCTGGTGACAATAAACAGGGGAGATTAACCTCTCTTAGCCTCAATTTTCTTATCTGTGAAATGGGGATATTAATAATTGTTCTACCCATATCACTGGGTTATCATAAAGAAAGCCCATGTAAATATATATATATATGAATATGAGGAATTATCACTTAGACTTAATGTTTTGGACTTCAATTCCCTTATTAAAATTTAAATACCGAAGATCATATCTTAAATCATTAGCAGCTCAGTTACCAACTAATCTCCTAGCAACTACAGGTATGGGAAGCAGGAGAGGGATTTGAGGTATGGCAGGGACACTGGTGGGGGGGCAATGAAAAGGTGACATAGACAAACTATGTGCTCCATCACTTCACAGAGGTCTTTTTCTGGCCCAGACTACCCAAAGATAATGGTCAAAGGGGTAACCTTAAGTGAGTCATTTGATCTCAGTACCTCAGTCATATCTCAGAGGAATCATGAAGACTACTTGATGAAAACATCTTTAGAATAAATGTTTTTGATGATATAAATCACAGAAAGGCCTAGTAGAAGTTAGGCTAGTTCGCTTGGCAAGCACTCCAGCCCATTCACAAAGTTATTTTTATCCTAGACTTGTCTTTACCACTAGAAGTCCATCAAATACCTAGAGAGTTAAAACTAGGATCTGAATCAGTCCTTTAGGACAAATTAGAAGTGTGATCAGATAAATGTGGTTTGAAAATATTCCAAGAGGATAATAGGTATTAACTCAAATGTCTTAGATACTTGATTTGTCACGGATTCTTAACTTAGGATATCTAGATTCCCAAAGAATTACAATCTTTTTAAACTTGATAAGAAAAAAAGTCCATTTTTTTCCAATTTTTCCCCTAATCTTTCATTTCCTTAAAATCCTATGTATATTATTTTATGCATTTTTTCCTGAAACTTTAAAAATAGTCCATTATATACTCACAAAAAAAGTTTAAGAACCCCTTTTTCATAGGAACAGTGAGAGTTACACCCGGGGGGGGGGCATTATAATATGGAAAGAAAGTTCTGATTCTTTTTTGAAGTCAAATCTCATATAGAATCTTTAAATTCATAGAATTTTAGATATAGATAGAATGTTGGAAATCACTTAATTCAAAATCTTATTTTACAGGCACAGAAACAAAGGCAGAGAAAAGTGAAGTTATTTGACAAATTAGTAGCAGAGCCAGGTCTAAAACCCATTATACTATATAATTCAAAACACAAATGACTTAAAATAGTAAATCTAAATGTAGCCACTATCAAAAATGGAAAAAAACATTATTTAAATTATCTCTTTTGTGAACTAATACTCTTAAATGCAAAAAGCAGGTTTTGTACTTGTTTCTTGAAAAACTTGTAGGTTTCTGTGTGGCAGGAAAATTTTTTTTCTCCCTATGAGCATCATGCTGATGCATAACAGAGAGAGTTGTGTATGACCCTAGGAACACTGTTGAGAGAAGAGCAATGGTCAGGGATTCCCTGCCATTACCACTGCACATACCTCTGTGCATGCCTAAGAAAAAACATCAAAGCTGACAGCATTGATGGAGGTCTCTGACTCCCAAATATTTCTGGTGAAGAATGTGGGAGAGGTTCTGTGGAAGATAGAATAGGTTCCAGCACCTATACAGAGAATTAGTTGTGATATATATTGTTAATCTACATTCTCCACTCAACTTTAAAAATCAAACTTGATTTTCTTCATCCTTAACAAACTGATATTGATTGCCACCTATAGCTAGAAGGCGAATTATGCAAACTTAACACTTAATTCTCTTTCTGGTCAAAAAGAGTTCAACTTTATTTTTGTTTTCCTTTCTAAAAAGGATGATCCATATTTGTGAAACCATTGACTTGAGATGGTACAATTGTCTGTCATCTGTGCTGTCAGATAAATAAATATAAATCAGACTTAAGCTTCCCTCTTTGCCACTGACATTTGTTTTTAATGGAGAGGCTTCTGAGCTCTAGAGAAACCTCAAAGGTCATCTAGTCCATTCCTCTTAATTTTTCAGAAAGAGAAACTAAGTCTCAGGGTCATTAACAGACTGCCCAAGGTCACACAGGAATACTAATCCTCCGAGGAGAGAATTGAACTCAGGTTTTCTGACTCTTGAGTGGGTGCTCCTTGATTTTAGAATAATGATTTTAGAATTAAGAAACTGAGGGGAGAGGACATAGCTCACCTACAGACAAGTTGGTTAAGTATTAAAAATGTACCATCCTCTTAAGTGTTCGAGTTTCCTGATGTTTTTGATATTTATATGAATTAGATAATTTCCAAAGTCCCTTCCATTTCTAAATCTGTGATACTGGATCAGTGCTTCTCTAGGGAGAAAAATCATCATTACCATGAACCTCATCAGATAGTTCATACCTGCTCTCTGCAAGGTTTTGTACTTGACTACAGAGATACAGATTAGAGGTTGTAATAAGAAGACAAAGTGATAGTAAGTTTCCACAATAGTGTGCTTTATTGTTATTTTATGTACTAGAATGCTTTATAGGGCCTTATAGTTTATAGTTTATAGTGCTTTAATTTCTCAAACATGCTCCTCACAACCCTGTGGAGTAGACCATACAAATAAAATTGTACCTTATTTCACAGAAGGACAAAGTAAAGTTCAGAAAAGTTAGGAGACACAATCACTACTGGTTTTATAGAGGCTAGAATGAAAACGAATGCACCCAAGGTGCTACCTCTTTTTTATTCACTATAAAAGAATTAGATTCATATGATCACAGAATTTAGTTTTGGAATGTACCTAAGAGGCCATCTAATTCACCCCCCTTCATATTACAAATGGATCATACATCTTGGTTCCACAATACAAGAGACCTTCTTTGGAGATGGTTCATTCTGTGGCAGTCAAGGACCCACTTTTCTGTTTTCACTGGCCTAGTCTCAGCTTTGTTAGTTTTTATACGATGGTGGCATAAGAGAAGTTTAGAAGACAAAAATAACCTTGGAATTATCTTGTGAATTCATGGTAATTACCATGCAATTACATGCTCAGTAACCACAATGGAATTCTAGAGTATTTACAGTTCACTTATATTTACAGATAGCTCTGGTTTCCATGCCTTCATTTTTAAAGTGAGTGTTATGGGACAGTGAAGCTGAATGTCTAGGCCTGATGGCCATTGTACTGAACATTGACAGATAGGCAGAGCTGGCCTTATTTTAATCCAAACTAACCCTAGATTACTTTTATTACCCCTTTGATGGGCCTGGGTGGGTCCTGAAGAGTCAGTCTACTTTACCATAGGTTGCTCATATCCTATGTATTCTTGGAATTCCATGACAACAAATACTGATTGGAAGTCCCTAAATGATTTTGTCTGAATAGCAAATAAACTACAGAGGGTAGGGGAGAAAGGGTGTCCTGTTTAGAAAGTTATATTACTATTCCCTAATCTAATTCCAAATTGTTTCCTATATTCTTAATAGTTTTTAAAAAATTGATTGACTAAATGACTTTCTATCTTGGTAGAACCAGCCAGAACTTGGCACTCCATTAACATAACTTTTGAGAATCTAGGGTCATTTCCTTGAGGACTGACAATTACTTGGAGCTGAATCACAGAGAAACTGGATAAAGCCCACACAGAGGATGAGTTTTTAACAAAGAACCCCACCCCCGAACAAAAATAAACTAGCAAAAATCAGAAACAGCAACAAGAGGTAAAAATATTGTCCCATGAAAAAAATTTGGGATACTGAACTGTAAGTCAAGAACCCTGGGTTCTCACCTTGGCTCTACCTCTTAAAGGCTGTATGATCTTGAGGAATGCATTGACCTTTCTCTGGGCTTCAATCTGAAAAAACTGCTCTTTGATTCAGTTCTAAGTATCCAAGATTCTAAGCTGTCAAAAGGGAAAAGGTATGAGAAAAAGGTAACACATAACAACTGTGGTAGTGATAGAAGAAAGGAGAAGGCAAGTGTCACTGAATAACCAATTCCTGAGCTATTCCTTTGCACATAGTGGAAGGAGGATATTGTGGTTGGTCTTTTTTAGCATTTGCTGGCAGGACCCACTGCCTCTTCTACCTTCCTCCCATGGATCCATGAGCAATGATAGTTACCTATTCCTTCCAGCACCTTAGAATCTTCTAAAGCACAGTCCCTGTCTGGGTTTGTGATCCAAATGTTCCATACCATAGGAATGACAATGACTGGTTACATATTCTAGTCTCCAAATTTACAGTTGTCATAAACTTTGGCATCATGATAATTGATCCCTATGACACATTGCCATTTTACCAGTCACTTTACATTGCATGATAAAGAAAGCCTTGGCATAGTAGATAAAGCCAGGAAGACTTGGGTCCAAGTCCCACAGAGGCTCTGTAACTCGGTAATTAATTGATCTCCCATGCTCTAGTTAATCTTCCACAACTTAAATTGTAGAGGGTGCCAATCTGAATTGATAGGAATACTACCCAGAAGTTCCCCATATCAATGAGATCATCCCTATTTCAAGATAACTTAGTGAGGCAAATAATAAAACTATTACTATTATCCCAATTTTATAAATGAAAAAAATTGAGATCCAATGAGATTAAAGGTCATATATCCACATCTTCTGCCTCCAAAATCAGACTATATCTGATTTCCAGAAGAAAATAAATCATATCTGTTGGGGGACACATTGAAAGAAGCTGACAGACTGCCAGATTCCTAATACTTAATTTTGCTAGTAATTGTATTTTAGATATTTTGGGGAAATATTAAAGACTGCTCAGACCTTACAATAACAGGACTCTGGCAGAGGTAGCAAGAGATATACAAAAGATAAAAGTAAAAGAAGCCTCCTAAATTTTCCATGAAGGCGTGCACAACAGTATTGTTGTGTTTACATGTTCTTTTCCAGGTTGCTACATCCATTCGCTATGCAGTGATGTCCAACAGCCTGAAGCACAGCAACCTTTCCCTTGTCTTCCACAGCGTTTTCCTCCAGATGTGTAAAGCCCATGGCATAGGATATAATGTGGAGGTAGGATGAGGGAAAGTTATCCAATACCATTGGAATAGAAAATATCACCTGCTTAAGCCAATTCAATCTATTTTATCCTCTTGGAAAAATGCTTCCATGGGTCTTTCATAGGTTTTCATGGTTTTTCAGAAGTGTCTATCTATCCTTTACACTGCAGTACCTTATTTTGGGCTCCCAGCTTGCACAATCGACAGGGTTGTAGTTACCCTTATTTGCATGCACATCTAATGATGCCCAAATACCTCAGCAAACCAAATATTTCAATATAATTGACTGAATACAGAAAGAATGAATCAACCCAGACGGCTGTAGTTGGGATTAATTGTTCTAGCTATAGCACACAACCCCTCTGGAATTAGTTTTATTCACCAAGTGACTGAACAGAAACACTTTTCCCTGTGCCCAGAAGGTGCCTAAACTTAGCTCTGTTTTTTGGGGGGTTTGTATTTTTTTTTATCAGTCTCAAGGTTATTTTACTCACTCTAGATTCCTAAAAGCATGGAAGGTATAATTTGAGGAATGCTGTAAAGCTTTCTTGCCACCTCCCCAAAGAGTCATTTTTCCCCCTATTATTTTCTGATTATTGAAATCCCATAATTTCACATTTATCCCTTTGATTTAAAAGATCTGGCCTCTGTTAAAATGCAGATGCCGTAGGAAATATACACACATAGGCCTCATCAGTCATTTACACCTTAGGGTGATTTCAATTAATCTGATATTTTCTTGAAGTTATATTTTGAAGGAAAAGAGGAAAAACTGTGGAGGTGGTATCTAGAGTACAGAAGTAAGAAGGAGGTGCAGTGAGGGAGGCCTAGGGGTTCCAAAGATAAACTTCAACTGCCTAACAATGTACCTGCCCCTGAGGCAGGCATGCTAAAATTGGGTTACTAGAGGAAAGTGAGGATAAAAGAAAAAAATGAAGTAGGAATAAAAAACAATTGGGAGAGAAGAAATAAAATTAAATAACTAATAGTATAATGCTCTAAGATTTACAAAGTTCTTTAAGTATATTATCACATTTAATCCTTACAACAAACTTGTGAAATAAGGAAATTGATGCTTGAGAGAGATTAAATTATTTCTCTGGGTTCACACAGATGATAAGTCTTCAAGGAAGGGATTTAAACTCAGGCCTTCTTGACTCCAAATCTTCTCTTAACCCATAAAGCCAATTAACCCACTGAGCAAGAGAAGAAAGAGAAGGGTGGCGGGGAGGGGGGGGGGGGGAGTTATAAAAGATATGACAATTATAAAAAGAAGGAAAGGAAAGAACAAAAATAAATATAAATTTCTGAAAGTAAGTAAGGGAAAAAACATTAAAAGAAAAAGGAATGTTAAATGGTGCAATAATAAAGATCTGACACAAGAAATTTCTTTGTCAGTTACGTGACTATTCAGAAGCCCTGAAGACCAACCATTTTTTATGACTTTGTACAGTATTATCCCTTAGGAAAGCCTAGGAATGGAGGTGGGAAGTCCCATTTGAAATGAAAAGCTTTTTCTAGGTGTCTTTTCAAAGTCACCATCATGTTAAGCAATAGCTTTATTTTCTTGCCTAAGTAACTAAAGCTTTCTCAATCTCATTTATCACCTACCCCACAAGATTGTTGTTGTTGTTTTGGGAGTTTTGTTGTTGTTTTGTGAGGATCAAATGACATTATATATGTAAAACACTTTGTAAACTTTACAATGCTACTTCAATGTGAATCAATAATGATGCTGATAGGGAAAAGGAGCAACAAAAACATAGATGTAAATTACTATCTATAAATTGCAGATGAAAAAAAGTTTCAAGGAAACTAAATTGCTTCCATAATATTGAAGAATCAATCTGTGGTAGAGTTGGATCTGAAAGTGGTTTTGTGGGGGGCGGAGCCAAGATGGTGACAAGAAGGGATCAAGTCTTAGGCGCTCTCTGATAAAACTTGAAACTAAGGACTCTAACTAAACTTTCGAGAGACAGAACCCACAAAGCGACCCAGTGAGGCAGTTCTCCTACTCAAGGTAACCTGGAAAAGAGCAGAAAGGCTCTGCTCCCCAGGAGCGGAGAGGCGACCTGCCAGAGGGGTGGCCCATCAGAGCCAAAGAAATTCAGCCTCCCGGAGGCAGCCCCAGGGCGCTGGGAGTCTCAGATCACAGCAGCAGGGGAGTCTCCTGAGCTGCACCCCGAGGAACACCGGGCACAAAGTGGGGGAACAGCAGGGGACCTCTGCCAGAACGAGCACGTGGAGCCCAGCCCTCGGGGCACACAGGGAGCAGCTTGGTCTTTCTGCAGCCCAGAGCTCGACACAGAAGCAGGCAGAGCTGGTAAGCAGGAGCCCCCAGGGCATGAGCCCTTGAGCTGAGGAAGGGGAGTGAAGAGAAACTTCGAGCTCTGTCCTCTGCCCCTGGAACAGGACTCTGGGGCTCTGACCACATTCAGATCCTGATCGAAGTCTAGCCCCCCCCCATAGAACAGCAGGGCCCCCTCTACCTCAGCCCCATGGCAGAGGGGGGTGCTTATGGTCATTCACAGACCAGGAGGGAAGACAGAGCCTCACACACTGAGACCCTTGTGGGAGTGTCCGAAAAGCTCAAGAAACACCCCAAACCAGGCCCAGGCTGGGAAAATGAGCAAGCAGAGAAACAAAAAGAAGACTATTGAGAAATATTTTGCAAATGAGCCCAAGAAGGACCAAAATACTCAGTCTGAAGATGAGGAAGCACAAGCTCCTGCATCTAAAGACTCCAAGAAAAACAGAAATTGGGCTCAGGCTATGACAGAGCTCAAAAAAGACATTGAAAATCAAGTGAGGGAGTTGGAAGAAAAACTGGGAAAAGAAAGGAGAGAGATGCAGGAAAAACATGAAAATGAAGTCAGCAGATTAGTCAAGAAAATCCAAAAAAATGCTGAAGAAAATAGCATGCTAAAAAACCAGCTTAGGTCAAATGGACAAAACAGTTCAAAAAGTTGTTGAGGAGAAGAATGCCTTAAAAAGCAAAATTGGCCAGATGGAAAAAGAGATAAGAAAACTCTCTGAGGAGAACAAATCCTTCAGACAAAGAATAGAATTCAGGGAGATTGATGAATTTACCAGAAATCAGGAATCAATACTTCAAAACCAAAAAAATGAAAAAAAAAATAGAAGAGAATGTGAAATATCTCATTGAAAAAACAACTTATATGGAAAACAGACTTAGGAAAGATAATTTAAAAATTATTGGAATACCTGAAAGTCATGATCAGGAAAAGAGCCTTGACATCATTTTCAAAGAATTACTACAGGAAAATTGCCCTGATATTCTAGAAGCAGAGGGCAAAATAGAAATGGAGAGAATCCACCGATTCCCCCAGAGAAGGAGATCCCAAAAAACCAACCCCTAGGAATATTATAGCCAAGAACTCCCAAGTCAAAGAGAAAATATTACAAGCAGCCAGAAGGACACAATTCAAATACCATGGAGCTGCAATCAGCATCACACAGGATTTAGCAGCAACTACATTGGAGGCTTGTAGGGCTTGGAATACAATATACCAGAAGGCAAAAGAGCTTAGAATGCAGCCAAGAATGAACTACCCAGCAAGGCTGAATGTCCTCTTCCAGGGAAAAAGATGGACTTTCAATTAACCAGGGGAATTTCAAATGTTCTTTTTGGAATGGCCAGAGCTGAAGAGAAGGTTTGATCTTCAGATACAGGACTCGGGTGAAGCATGGAGATTGGAGGAGAGGGGGGAAATATGAGGGACTTAATGAAGATGAACTGCATGCATTCCTGCATAGAAAAATGACACTGATAATACTCATGTGAACCTTCTCAATTAATAGAGCAGGTAGAGGGAGCTTTTATAGTTGAAGCACAGGAGAAAACTGAATTCAAAGATAAAATATGGTGTAAAAATCTAGTCAATAGAAAAAAAGGGAAATGGAATGGGAGAAAGAAAAAGGAGAGGGGGAAATAGTCCAAGATATTTCACATAATAAGATTTTTTTTTTATTACAATGAGCTATTGCAATTATATGGAAGGGGGGGGGCAAGGGGGAATGAGGGAACCTTTGCTCTCATCACAGATGGCTAGGAGAGGAAACAGCATATATACTCAATGGGGTATAGGACATCTGGAGTAAGAAGGAGGGGGGGAGCAGGGGGGAAAGGGTGGGGATGTGAATAAAGGAGGAGAGGATGGACCATGGGGGGAGAGTGGTCAGATATAATACATTTTCTTTCTTACTTCTTGCAAGGGGCTGGGATTGGAAGGCCTGCCCAGGACCATAGGGCCAGGTGGATTCTGGGCCTAAGGGGGTGGTATGGGGGCTCAGGGCTTCTTGGCCCCAGGACAAGGGATCTGTCTGCTGAGCCAATCAACGACCCCTACAACAAAGTCAGAGTGAAAGGAGAGAGAAAATATAGTACATGGTAGTGGAGAAATAAGAAAGGAGGGAGTTGTTGATCAGCAATGGCAACAGTGGAAAAATATGGAAGTAACTTTTGTGATGGACTTATCATAAAGAATGTGATCCACCCATGACAGAGTTGTTGGTGTTGGAACAAAGACTCAAGCACATTTTTTGTTATTATTTGGGGGAGGGTGCAGGGCAAGTGGGGCTGGGTGGCCTGCCTGGGGCCACATAGCAAGGTGATCTTTGGGTGTCGGGGCCAGATTTGGACCCAGGTGTTCCTGCCTCAAGGGCCAATGCTCTGTCTGCCACCCAGCCACCCCTACTATTATTACTATTTTATTTTATTTTGGGTCTTTTTTTTTCTTTTTGGGGGGGTTTTTGCAGGGGGCAGTGGGGATCGGGTGGCTTGCATGTCACACGGCTGGGTGATTGTTGGGTTTATGAGGCTGGATATGGGCTCGGGTGCTCGTGGCTCCAGGACTGGTGCTTCATCCATTATGCCACCTGGCCATACCTACAATTATTACTATTACTTTTTTTTTAACTTTAATTTTTTTTTCTCTCCCCCTTTACTTTTTTTTGCCCAAGCAAGTCTATCTATATTCATGGGGGAGGAGGGGTATTTTGTTTACTTGTAAACAAGAATATTTTAGTAATGTAAAAAAAAATTGTACAAAATGAGGAATAAAAAAATAAATTTAAAAAAAAGTGGTTTTGTGCTTGTGTGTGTGTGTACTTATACATTTTTTAAAAAACCGTAATTCCACTGTGACCTCTGATATGTATGCTCTTCTTCATCTTGTCCCAAGCTGTTGCTGAGGAAACCACCCCATTCAGTCACTGACACTGACCAGCTTTTTATCTACTCCTACTTTAGCTTTATCAGTCCCACTTGAGGCTGAAGAAAACAAGATCAGAGATCAAAGCAAATTGTTTAGTCTAATCATGAAGAGAATCTTTTCCACATAGGTATCAGAAAGGTGGGATACCTGGATTATTAGAGGGTTTTTGAGATGGAGGTACCTTTCCAGAAATACATGTAGCTCAATACACTCTAGTTGTGAAGAAAGGAAAAAAGTGTCTAATGTCTTGTCCATTCAGATGGATGCAGAGGGAACATTAAATACAATGCAATTACATTTGCAGGGACAAAGGTCCTTTATAGTAAGTACACAAGGTCATTTATAGTAAGTTCCCAATGAAGTTATTAGTGTAAAGAAATTACAGAAAAGACACAAATAGCCCTGGAGAAATCTGTGTCTCAAGAAGATTGGTGCAACCATGCCAGTCAGAATTGTCAATAGACTTGCCCTAGCTCAGTACATTTAATTTGCACCATCTCAGCAAGGAATGGTTTTCAATCCTAAGCAAGGAGTATTTGGATGATAGAAATATAAAAAGATCCAAAGAAGCCTCCAAGATTCAAAATTTAATAAGTAGCCATGTTGTTAGTTAACCATCTGTGTTAATTTGACAGGTCTTAAATCAAAGAGTACAATTAAGTAGGACCAGAAATGAATATACAAATGGGCAGAGTCCATAAGAGCCCATTTTCTCTATATGAGATCATTTCCACTGTTTATAAATAGGCTGTTCTCATTTTTTTGAAGAAACATCAAATGGTTTTTTTCCCTTTCCAAAGCCTCAATCAGAGAGCAATATGAACTTACAATTGACATATTTTCTCTTGGAAAGTGCATTCATTGAGATTGAGTTCAGCCCTGGTAAGTTTTCATTTCTACCAACTAGATTGAAGCTACTGCAATCCTCCCATTGATCCTTAAACTAAATGAACCCTATAATAACTGCCAGGTAATGAAAAACATCATGTTGATATGTGTCGTGTTATGTGAATAGATAGATGAATGCTATAAATAAATAAATGTGTGTCTATGTACCAATGACTTCTGGAGCCAGGGTTGTACTTGTCTCTGTAGGCAAATTTGTAGTCCCTTATGTGATGTGATTTGATGGTCCTTCCCTGCCCTCCTAAATGTCTCTTTCCCCTACCAGCTGTCATCCTGCAGCTGTGTTGTACTGACATCAACAGAATAGAGGAGTTGATTCAAATCCCAACACTATTTACTACCTGTGTAGCATCCTGTGTTATCTGGGGAAGTTGCTTCATTTCTCTTGACCTTTAATTTCTTCTCCTGTCAAATGGGATCTTGGAGCTCTGGAAGTCTCATCTTGCTCTAAGTCCTGGTTCCTATGCCTGAAGTTTCCGAATGAGTTAGAGCATTCAAGGCATGGGAGAGGTGCAGAAAAGACTACATTTCTCAAAATACTAGACCCAAGGTGGAAACCAGGGTTTCCTTTTCTGAGGGACCTTGTGTGACTGCAAAGCCAGTTATTTAATGGATGAGTAATGACACTCTCTATCTGGTTCATGGACACGTAGAGAAATGTCTTAAGAACTCTCAAGTTCTTTAGCATCTTTGATACCTGGAAGAGCCAAGGACAATGAGACATCCTAGTTGTTGAAAATATTACAACTATGACCACAAGATGAAGATCTGGATCTCTCCTGGAGGACATACCCGAGAAACAGGCAAGCAGCCAAACAGAGATTTGGAAACATCTTCAGCCCTGAAACCCATCATCCTGCTGAGACTTTACCTCTGCCATCCCTATCAGAGCCCTAACTATTGACAGTGCTAAAGTTACCAATTATGCTGAAGGAAAAGAGGAATGAGTGTGGATGAGATTGTTTTTACTTTAGTGTTCATTTCTGAACAGATTAAATGTTTTACTGTTTCAGTATTGTTCCTTGCTGTTAACATAGCAAGTAACTGAATTATCTAGATCTGAGTTAGTTAAGTTCCCAGTTTTCTAATTGAATAGGGGGAAAACAAGCCAGATAAATAAATTTATCATATTTAAATCACCAGGGAACAAACAGTTCTCAAAAGAAAAAATTGTATACTGTTTAGAATCTTATGGAAGATTGCTTCAAGTCACTAATATTGGAGAAATACAAATCAAAATAGTCCTTAGGTTTGACCTCAAATCTAGAAAATTGTCAAAGATTATAAAAGATGTAAATAGTGTGGAGGAACTAAGGAAAGATAATTACACTAATATGCCATTGGTGAAATAGTGAATTGATCTAATCATACTGGAAAACAATTTGGAATTTTACTAAAAAAACGACTAAGATGTCTATACTTTTTGAATCAGACTTCCCACGGCTGGCATATAACCTAAGGAGGTCCCAGATAGAAAGAAGGACCCATATACATCAAAATATTTACAACCACAGTTTTTGTTGTAGCAAAGAACTGAAAACAAATAGATGTTCATTGATTGTAGAAGGGTGTGGCACATGCATATAATGGAATATTATTGCACCAACAATAAATATGAAGAATTCAGAGAAGCTGGGGGTTAAGCAGAATCAAGAAAACAATGCATATAATAGCTACAACAATGTAAATGAAGAGAATAAAAGAATGAAACTGATTGACATGTGATTATAATAATGAAGAAGTGACCTTAGAGAGAGCTGAGAAAAATGTACCTCCCTCTCTTCTTTGCAAGAGGTGTGGGATTATAGGTGTGGAACAATGAATATGCTGGACAGTTTTGATTAACTGTTTTTTTTTCTCATTTCAAAAATTCATTTTTACAAAAGATGATTCATCCATCTCCTCATCCTTCATCTCCTAGAGGAAAAGGGACATAATTAGATATAAAAGTGATATAAACACATGTCAATAAATTTTTTTAAAAATTAAAAATCCAGGGGTGGCTAGGTGGCGCAGTGAATAGAGCACTGGCTTTGGAGTCAGGAGTACCTGGGTACTCCAACCTCAGACACTTAATAATTACCTAGCCGTGTGGCCTTGGGCAAGCCACTTAACCCCATTGCCTTGAAAAATCTAAAAAAAAAAAAAAATTAAAAATTCAGGGGTGACTAGGTGGTGTGGTGGATAGAGCACTGGCCCTGGAGTCAGGAGTACCTGAGTTCAAAACCTGTCTCAGACACTTAATAATTACCTAGCTGTGTGGCCTTGGGCAAGCCACTTAACCCCCATTGCCTTGCAAAAAAACCTAAAAAAAAAATTAAAAATCCATATGGTTTGGCCTTAAGTACACAAGGATCCATAGCTGGTTATACTTGTGATGTACCTTGGGATCTGTCTAGGACTGAGAGTGATGCTTTAGGTCAAGGTTTTATTATAAAGTTTAAAAATGTCTATGGTAACTCCCCTGTAAGCATGTGAGCTCCTTGAAAGTATGCCTGGCACATCATTTTATAAGTGCTTAGTGATTGAAAGTTAACTGGGCTAACCTCATTTTTTTTTTTTTTGCCAGAGTTAATAGATCAGCAGACTGGGGAATGTTATAGATATCATTTAAACTAGATTTTTAGCAAATAATTTGCCAGTGTTGTTCTAACTGCCGTGGAAAAGCAGCTGAGAGGTGATCTAAAGCAGGTCTCCAACTTCTTAAGTGCATACCCCATGGGTTAAAAAAAAAATTAGGCAATATATAAATGTGTATAATATATAGTTTTATATATATATAGTTATATGTTATAGTTATGTATATTTCCTAGTTACATTCATACATTACTGTACTAAAATTTACACAAAAACAGACATTTTAAAAGGATTAGATAAAGAAGAAATGATTAATCTTTGTCAATAGGGAGCTACTGGAGTTTTTGAGTAGGGAAGAGGCTGGTTTAAGAAAATCACTTTGACAGTTGGGTGGGAATTGATTAGAGAGGAGGGTAGAATTAAGCTCAAGGAGAACAATTAGGTTCTTGAAATTGTTCAGGTATGATGAAGAGTTAGTAATTGAAAATGACACCAAGATTGCAAACTTGGGTAACTGGAAAGATGGTAGTGCCATCAACAGAAGTAAAGTTTGGAAGAAAGATAATGCAATAAAGTCTGTGATACATATTGCAAACCTCTGCAACTCACTCTGTTCTACCCAAAATGAAAAGGAGGTAAGAAGAAGAGAGGCATAACATCTAACTACCCAACTGGTAGTTATTAGGTACCAATACCTACCTAACTGCCAGACAGTCGAAACCCACCCACCCTTCCAGAGGGTGCCTTCATTCAATGCCATGAGGTGATCTGATGGAAAGGAGTATGTTGGGCAGGTAGGAGGTGGGTTCCAGTGATAACTGTGCAACTATAGTTGTGGGTGCCTGAGAAGAGATTAATTTTAGAACTGCCTTAAGGGAAAGATATGTAGTATAAAAGTAAGGAGACTGGGAACCTGCAGAGTGGAGGGAAGGGGTAAAAATGAGGGGAATGTCAGGAGATAAGATCAGGTGTGGCTTTGTTGGAAATAAACCCTGTGATTTCCTATCTGGAGAAAGTTAGGGAGTAATTCATCTTCCCACTCTCCAATTGGGTGATCATATATCAAGGGGTCAGGTGTCACTCCTTTGAGGTTAGAACCTAGCATCACATCAGAGACAACTGGTCTAGATGATAGGGCAAGGTGGATTCTGAACTGATTGAATGGCCAGCCCCAAAGAGTGATGCCCATTAATAGCTTGATGTCAAGTAGGCAGCACTTCTCTAGTTGAGTGTGCAGGGCCCTATGCTTGACCCTGTGTTGTTAGCAATTAATTGGTTATAATTATAGATGGAATGCTTGTCAAATGAGCAAATAACACAAAACTAGAAGGGATAATATCAGACATCAGAGACATGACTTAAACTTCAATGGGATGGAAACTAATAAAATTAAATTAAAAATTATAAATGTAAAGTTTTATAGTTGATGACCGGTAGTAGTTCACTTGAAAAAGTCTCAGTATTTTAGTGTATTGTATTC
The DNA here is from genome assembly GCF_037893015.1 of Macrotis lagotis. Taxonomy (NCBI): domain Eukaryota; kingdom Metazoa; phylum Chordata; class Mammalia; order Peramelemorphia; family Peramelidae; genus Macrotis; species Macrotis lagotis. The sequence goes on from NC_133661.1 coordinate 156,402,963, forward strand.
AATGAGTTGATGCTATGGCATGGTGGCCAAAATGTCTAATGTGAGCTCAGCCTGCATTAAGATAAATAGTCTCAAAGATTAGGAAAATAATCGTCACACTGTACTGCCACTGATGGATTTACAATTCTGATCCTCACATTAATAAGATGGAACATGTCAAGAGAAACACAATATACATTGTGAAAGCTTTCAAGATCAAGTAACATGAAGACTAAAGGAAGGAACTGAAGATGTTTCATCTGGAGAAAAGAAAGGGAACATGATAGCCCTCTTCAAGTGTTTGAAAGAGTTGTCATGTATACATGACAAGAGTGTATGCTCAATCTGACCTCAGACACTTAATAATTACCTAGCCGTGTGGCCTTGGGGAAGCCACTTAACCCCATTGCCTTGAAAAAAAAATCTAAAAAATATAAGAGTGTATGCTCTTGGAAGACAGAAAAGGATGGATGTTGCAAAGAGGCAAATTTAGACTTGATATAAGCAAAAACAAACTATTCAAATTTAAGGGGAAATTTCAAACAGGGCTATCCAAAAGCAGAATGGGGATGGCCTTAGTTCCCCTTATCTAGAGACCTAAGAACCAGGGCTAAATGACCATTTGTCTGTTAAATGTATTGAGGATTGAGGTATACATTGACCTATATGGCATGTGGGATTCCTTATAGAATCTGTGATTCTATAATTTTAAAAGTAAACTCTTCAGGGAGAACCTTAACTTGAGCAGACATCAAAAAATCGAGCACTATATCTTGAAGAGATTGTCATTGATCTTTGAAAATGAAGGACCAACAACAACCATTCACAAGAATATCCAAAGCCAGGGAGCTTTAATTGTACATTGCTAGACATTCTGGGGAACCTGGACCCTAGACAAGAAGTTCATTGGACCTAGAATATGGCTCTTCTGCTGCTTTCATTTAATTCTGCCAAGAATTATGCCACAGACATATCTTTTTAATGTTTTAGCAAGAGTCATGGTTACTCATCTGTTTTATGTAGAAGATGAGAAATTTTGTGGAGACTCATAACTAATGTGTTATTTAAATGATCAACTGAAGAAGTCAAATCATCTAGCTACGGTTTCAACTTAGAAAAGCCTAAGGAAGAACAAGTAACAGTATGATGCTCCACTTGACTGTTGGGAATTCCAGTCAGGGAATCAAGATCTGATATGAAATCTGTATCCAAAAAAAAAACCTAACTCCAAATCATAAGATACTGGACTGGTTGAGAGCCACTGCATACCAAATAGTTAAAAGACTGCCAATCAGACTATGAAATATCCCGAAAGAATGATTTAAGGATTTATTAAAATGGTTTATTTTATTGATCTAATCCCTATATGGGAAATTTTGTACTCTCTGGTAAACAGGACAAGAGAATAGAGAATCAAGGTTGTGGGTTACAAAAGATAGTCTTCAAACAGTTTTAGATCAACAATTGGTATTAGATGATATTCTGCAGAGGGAAGATATGGGTCAAGTTCTAGATAAAGAAAGAGAAACTCCATACAGGCATCCTGTTAGTGGCTACAAAAATTCATCAAGATTTCTTGATCTGAATTGGATTTTTGTCTAGGCAGGGACAAGGAGAACAAATATAGAGGCCATTTCCTTTTCTGGCTAATGTTCCATGTGTAGAGAGGCCTTAAGAGAAGAAAGGAGGCATCACTATTCTTCCTGATTCATCCAATGACCCACAATTAGGACTGAGGACCAATAAGCTTATAGCTACTGACCCCATAGGGGTCTTAAGGTATAAATATTAGGCAAGATAAGGTAGTCAGAACTGACCATGAACAGGAACAGTAAATAATGATTCAATAAAACTAAGATGGGAGTTCCATTGGAAACTGACTACAGAGAAGTAGGCTATCGATTCAATTTAAACTTGGTCCATCACTGAACTGTTAATTTTCAACCCTGAAGAATCAAGATACCAAGACTTTGCCTCACCTTCCCTTGGGAGAGCTCAAGTTTTTCAGACATTCTGATGACAAAGGGAAATAAAATCATATTCTTTCCAGAAAGTGGGAGAGATTGTTTTCTGTTGCTCTGTTATTTATTTCTATTCTCATTAAATGTATTACTATTTCAGTACTCTCCTTTTCCCAAGTTGCCTGTTTTCTAATTGGACAGAGATAAAGCAACTATCTAGTTATATATAAAAAAATTTTTTTTATTAAAGCACCGGCCCTGGAGTCAGAAGTACCTGGGTTCAAATCTGGTCTCAGACACTTAATAATAATTACCTAGCTGTGTGGCCTTGGGCAAGCCACTTAACCCCATTTGCCTTGCAAAAAAATAAAATAAAAAAATAAATTTTAAATTTCCACAATTTAGATTGTTAGGATCTAGAAAATTGACTGAATTCACTGGCTACAAGAAGTTCATTCCCTTGGAGGGAGGGGGAAAAACAAGCATTTATTACCTGCCTATTACATCAGGTGATGGGGTAAGCACTTTACAAATATCTTCTCATTTGAACCTCAGAACAACCCTGGGAGCTGGGTGCTCTTTTATTATCTCCATTTTACAGTTGAGGCAGACAGAAATTAAGTGACTTAAGTATCTGAAGCTGGATCAGAATGACAAAAGGTCTTGACTCCAAATCCAGTTTTCTATCCACTGCAGCACCTACCTGCCTCATAGCCTTAGCCTTGGGACTAGAATGCTGTCATAATACAAAAGTCTTCTGGGTAAATGTAAATATCCTATAAACAGGTAAAACAATAAATTGTCAGTCATTGTCATTTTAACAGTTTTTTAGTTTATTACATTACTTTCTAACAGTTTGTTGGAGAAAATGGTGCACAGGAGAGATTCATGTAGTTAGAAGGTCAGGGTAGGAGTCTAGAAAAACTAAGGTCATGGGAAGCTGCTAGAGAAAACAACCCTAGACCAGATATCATAGGAGGGGACTCTGGAAGCTAGGAAACTGGGTGCTTGGGAAGGAATTTTAGATGAAAATATAATCCATTTTTTGCTTTCTTTTGCATGACTTAGTTCTGTCTGAGCTTAAAAGTAAATTCATTTTAAAAAACGGAAAGTAAAACCTGGAAAGAAAACTTTGAATAAGCCATTCACTTCCATTACTACATTTAACCTGGTGCTAAGAAAAAAAAAATCTGGACTCATTTCTTGAAGGGCTCCAAATGGTCCACATTTCCATGAGACCTAACACTAGAATGTTTTGGTCATATAAAAATATTTATGATTCTTGATTATAAGTGATTCTCCTAAAACATCTGCTTAGTCCAGAGCCAAATCTGACAACATCCATCAATTATAAAGGAAGATGTAACCTATGTGTCAATGAAGAAATCCTGAAATATGAAGCTCTCACTGAAAGTGATGTGTTGCAATTCAATTCCACAGACATTTATTAAGTACTTGCTATTTGCAAGACCGCATGTAATTAGATGTGTTAGTAATTAGAAGCATAGAACCATAGAATTGGAAGGGACCTTAAAGGTCATTTCATCTAACCTGCTACCTAACTCAGGGATTCCTTCCTCAACATCTCAGATATTCCCTCTTCTTGAATGCTTCTGGGGAGAGGGAGATTATTCCTACCAGAAGACAATCCATTCCATTCTTAGATCATGATAATATTTGAAAGTTGTTTTTAATAAACCTCTTAATAACTTCAGTTGATTGGTCTTAGATCTATTTCCTGGAGACACCCACTCTCACATACACATATACACATACACAAATTTTCTCCTTCCATTTGATAAACTGTTATTTCTTCATTTAATTTGAGTGGTATTTTGCTGAATGTTTTCTTTATGTTTCCTTTAAGAAAAATAAGATATTTCTTCTCTAATTTTGCAGGAAAAACAAGGAACAGTTTTTTTATTATTTGAAACTCAGAAGAGATATAGATTGGGAGTACTGTGAGTATGAAATATTTGAAAGCAGATAAACAAAGAAACAGGCTGTTACAACTGAAAGCAATTCTGCTTTTATGTATTTTAATCAAAGTGCTGATTTATTAAAAGACCATTTAGTTTTGTTTAGGAAAACAGATGGCATTGCACAAAGTGGCCCTTCAATACGTTGGTTTTTAAAAATATGATTGATTTATTGCCGAAAGGTTAGTTGTAACAGCTATCTACACAAGCACACGAGCACACATCCATACCAACACATGCCTGTTACATATGTCCACTGCCTACATTGCTGCCAGCATCTATCTCTGAAGATGGGAAATTGGGAAAAAAGCTCAGTTGGGATGGGCAAAATATGTAGCACTAAGCCCTTGACCACAGCTTTTACCATTGCAGTGTATGGTATTTGTGGACTCTGATGCAACATGAGCCCCAACCCCAGGCTGACCCAGGGTTCTATGAACAATCACATGCCTAACAGTCCAGGTCAGACGTTATCACTACCCTCCGCCCAGCTAGTCTCTCTCCTGCACTCAAGTCATTGGACCTCATTTTCCTATTTCCTAGACCAGGCCAGTTTCCAAATGTGACAGCCCCCTTCCTACCTCAGTATACCCCTAAATAGTCCAGTACAAATATCTGTCTCTTATCATTTCAACTGTTCTCTGAAGCAGTGAAGAGATCAAAGGAGGGATAGGCTGCTCTAGTTTATACTCATATACATCTACTCTTCTTTCTTCACTGTCCAAGTTCCACAGTGACTGCATTCTCCACAGCACACTGACGCAGATATGGGGGCTAGGGAGAGAAAAGAGGAAGATAGGGATGTGACCCAAGATTCATTCATTCATCAACTATGTGCAGGGCACTGTGATAGAAACAAAGATGAATAATGCATAGCTTTTTTCCTCAAAGAGTTTATGATCCATTACTTTACAAATACATAACTAACATAAGTGAGGTTTGAACAGATTATTACAAGGATTCATAAGTAGGGATCTTACAGTTGATGAGACTCAAGGAAGTTTCCATGAAGAAGATGGCACTTAAGTGGGACCTTAAAGGATAGGTAGAATTCTGACAAATAGTCAGCTGTGGCAGAGGGATGGGAAGAAGCACCCCATCATTTCAGGCAAAGGAGACAGCATGAGCAATAGCAGGAAGGCCCAACTATGAGCAGGTCAGGGAAGATCATCTTGTTGAGGTTAACTAGAATTTCAGGAATGAGTAGGGAGTTGGGGGAAAAAAAAGTTAAAACTAGCTTGGTAGAAAAGAGAGCTAGAGATTTCCTGCTGAAGTAGGAGGCCCTTTCACTGGAATGCTCAGAAAAGAAGTCTAGTGATTAGTCATGATGTTGCATAAATTGGTAGAGTCCCCTTCCCTTTTATTTATCCAGTTAGTAGTCTTCATGGATGTTCACTATACAGATTTGCTAATCCTCCATTCATCCCTATTATGTGCTTTTGTCTCCAGGATCTCTTGCTCTTGCTAGATTTAGCAAAGTGGTAAAGATGTTGTTTTAGCCATAGAATCTGGACATTTTAGAACTAAAAGGAATCTTGGAGCTCTTCTCTCAGATGTCATATGAAAATTCAATTTTTTTAAACCCTGCCTATTCTTTAATCTTCTTTTGTTTATATAAATGCTCCTTAACCTATTCATGCCCATGCAAATCACTTCAGCTTTCTATTGGCTCATAGAAAAAGAGACAGTTGGAACTCTGAGTTGAAATTCTTCTGTCTATAATGATAATAAGGCTACTATGAGCAGGGATATGAAAATAGCTTTAATTTTCCTCCCAAACTTCAGTCTTCCCTCAAGCCTGATCCTCAAACTTTTACCTTCCTTGATGAAAGTAGCAATTTTATATTTAGAGCTTGGAAGCCAGTAGTGAGTCAATCTTTTTGTTCCTTTCACTCCAGCTCTCTTACTCTAGTATCATAGGATGCAAAAGAGCCCAGGTCACTAGGAAAGAATGTGGGGAACCAAGCAATAAATAGCAGTGCCTCCAGATTGGCAAAGAGTTTGTAGTTATCAGAGATAAGAAAGAGTAGTTAGGGAATCTAGAAGGGTAACAAAGGCTTAGGAGGAGGATAAACCTCAGAGATTGGAAATCTAAGCAATAAATCAATTAAGTTAAAGCTTTAGGGTTCCTTAAATACCTTTTGCTAAGGAAGAAACTGGTGGAAAGGCTTGCATAAATCTTAGCCTGCATCTGAGAGCAGATAAGTATCTCTAGCTGGTAAAGAAATGCAATTAAAGGCCACAAGCCAAGCCCTGAGAAAACAAGGAAAGCCAAAAGCACTAAAAACAGTTCCTGCCAGTAAGGAGCTTACATTCTAATAGAGAAAACAACTTGTTGATTATAGGGAGCCATTGGAGTTTATTGAAGAGGGGTTGATTTGGGCAGACCTACAGATCAAAGGTCTCTGTTTAAAACTTTTCTTTAGCAATTTGTTCAACTTATGATCCTTAGCTTCTGTCTTGTAGTTATTTCTTGTATTTTCCTTCTGTCTTTCTTTTTTTAGATTATAAAAGCCTTTCCCCATACAATCCCAATCTGTACTCTTCCCAGTCCCTCCATCTACTTAGGCTCTCTCCTCAAAGGTGACCTTCCTTCTCCTCTGTATCTATCATGGAAATACTTATAGATTTGATATTCTTTCCGTATCTCATAGACTGTTTTTGCACTTTTGCCTTTCTTTGTTTTCCCAGGGCCTAGTACATAGTGAATTCTTAATAAATGCTTGTTGATTGATTGATCAACTGATTCTGACAAAGCTTGCTAGGACTATCTTTTCAAGTTTCCTAACTATAAAACACCTTGGCCACCTAATGATGAGCAGGGATAGTTAATGATGTTAGATAATGGAAAAAAAGTCATGCATGTTTGTTGTAAGTCTGTAGCATTCAGTTATTTGCACCACTACTCTAAATCTTCACCTTCCTTCTCAAAGACTTGAGTTTGAAAGCTCCTTTGTGGGGGCAGACAGGTGGTACAGTGGATAGAGAACTGGCCCTGGAGTCAGGAGGACCTGAGTTCAAATCCAATCTCAGACACTTAATACTTAGCTGTGTGACCTTGGACAAAGTCACTTAACTCCCTAGCCCTGAAAAAAATCCAAATAAATAAATGAAATCATCATATCTTAAAAAAAAAGAACATTTCATTGAGAGACAAAAATAGAGTCATTTCTGTTAAAGACCTAAAGCAGGGAGGGAGAGGGTTAAAAGAGAAAAGGACCTAAAGTCTTATATTGACTGAAAGTTCAAGATGATGCCCTTGATGTGGCAGCCAGTTCAATTCAACCAAAATGTATTAAAGACCAAAACTAAGCTGCATTGTGGGTGGGGGTATGCAAAGTTAAACTACATTAATATAAATAAAGGATCCACAACCAGGACATTGTTAGCCTAGTTGCTTTGAACTAATGATATCCATAGTATTATGTATACTTTGGGGTATCTTTTTAGAAAAGACATTGATAAGACAGGCTACATCTAAAAATGGTAGCCAGAATGATGAAGGGATTCAAAAGTATAGTATGGAAGGATCAGTTGAAAGAAATAAGTTTTGGCCTAGGGAGAACTGGTCATGACAAATGTTTTTAAATGTTTTTAGACTGATCACATGATCAGAGAGATTAGAGTAGTTTTACTAGGCCCCACAAGGCAGAACCATAGCCAGTGTGTGGAAGTTAAGGGAAAGCAAATTGCTGCTCAAATAAAGGGAAAAAACAACTTCTAGTAATCAGTTACCTAAAAATGAAACAGACTATCTTGAAAAGTAATGCATTCTCCAACCAGAAGTCTTGAAGCAGAGGCTTGTCAAGGAATCTTGAAGAAGTTATTGCTGCTAAAGTTAGACTTTGATGACATCTAAGGTACCTTCCAACTCTTCACTTCTGTGATTTTATGACATAGGGAAAGAGCAAAAAAGACTTAATTGTCAGGTAACTAATTTCTAAAAAATCAGTTCAAGGTAAGGGATACAACCAGTAGAATAGTAATATAACTGAGCCTATGTCCTCACTGAAAAAAAAAACCAGGAAATTATACTTCCATTACCTTTCTTATAAAGTTCTTATGAAAAAAGAACCTTATAAAGATGTTATTATTATTATAGAATCAGAATCTTTAAGTAGAAAGAGACTTGAAAGGTCTTACTCCTATCCTATGATTATCTTGTTCATATAGTTGATGTGTGCAGAGTGTTTTCTCAGGTTTGTTGTCAATGTAGTAGAGAGATAGCAAGTTATGAGTATGAAAAAAAAAGTAGACCACTAAGAGCCATGCCATAATTTTATTGTGTGGAAGCAAGGACAAGGCAAAAACTCAATAATACTGAGTTTCAGATGTCTCTATAGTCAAGAGATTTAAGTAAGGCATGAATCATACTCATGTGCATAGCAACAGTTTTGTTAAACTAATTTAAACATTAAAAACATATAAGCTCATACCACTGTCCTAGCTCAGTGGTAGCCTTTTGCTTGGAATAACTGAACCTATTGCTATCTTCTGCTAAGTTGATTAATAAAAAATATTTATTACACAAATCCTTTTTGTTGACAAGTTAAAATGAAGCCTCATCTTTCATATCTCCCTGAAGATTGCCACCTTGTGAGATTGAAAATACTCATTAAATTCCATCACCAGACAGGCACAAATGAGAGGGTGATTGTTTTTAAGCATGTGAGGGGAATCATTGGTAAACTCATTTGTTTGGATATCATTAACAGAACAATCGGAGAGGATCTCCAGGGGGTCCTCATGACCTTTGCTCACAATCTCTTCATCATCCATCAAGAAATATCATCACCTAATATGCAAGGCGAGACCAATTTTAAGGTGAGGTGTTAATTAACTAACGATCCTGGTTAATTTCTGTACAAGGGCTGAAAATACCTCACGCTGTATTGTAAACAAGTGCTAAACCATCCTTTTTTATTGTTAGCAGTACATATTTTACAATGTGGAGGGTCAATATTGTAAGGTTCCCACTGAACCTGTTAGTTAAATTTAATAGTTTGAAACTTTTTTCTTTGAAATCTAGTAGACTTACTTTAACTTAATGCTATTTCCAAACCTACATTTACTCATTTCAAAAATGAGAAAGTTCTCTGGAATATCATATTGGGGTTAGAAGATTGTCACAATCAGAATCATAAGCTCAAAAATGCCCTTTAAATAATACTACAGACTGACTGGTTGTTTCCTGAGGAATTAAGAGTCGTAGAGATTCAGTGAAATCACAAGACAGGCTTACCTTCTGTGTGCTTCTGTTTCCCATATATTTAAATGATCTCTAAGCCCCCTTTCAGCTCTAAAATTTGCTCATTTAATGATGGTAATGATTTAGGTATCCCAACATAGACTATTGGAATACTATAACTATATTCTGTGTGATTTGCTCTGGCCCATTTTTATCTAATTACAATAGCAATTTCATTTATGACCTCCTGAGGCTTGTGAGTAGTTTCAAGAATGTTGATAAAGTTCAGGGCAGGATTACTGATTGGATGTCTTAAATATTCTGAAAACAGAAACAAGGACCGTATCAAAGATGGTTGATTGATTGTAGCTAGACAAAAGTGGTCGTGTAAGCATAACTCTAATTCATCATTAACCAACCAGCCATGATTTAAAAAACTAAGATTAAGAAAGTCAGAGTATCATGTTCATTTTTTCCTCACATTTATTCTTAAACATATTTAGTTTTTCAATACATTTCTTCTGGAATATATCTAGTTTAATAATAATGATCATACAGGTTTCCTCTTGTATAGTGGTTTATATTTTTCTGGATATTTTCACATTCATCATCATTGTGTAGTAGCATTATATAGGGCCCCATTATATTAAAGATATTTCCTCTTCAAATGGGACCAATGCTACATCACTTTTCACAAGTCCCAAATGGCATATGTTCTTTTTCACATCATGGTCCATTGCTAGTCTAATGTATCTGTTAACTAAGTGTCCATATGCACAAATTTGCAACTGACAAGAACAGCCATGTCCAAATTTGGAGATCATTCAAAACCAGAAGGCCCAGGCCAAAACCAGTTGGCCTCTTAGCTCAGTCCTAAGGCAAGCAGAATTTATAAACCCCTGTTCAACTGAAAACTATTTCTACTGTCCTTTTTTTTTGTTTGAGGATCATCAAGACAATGCTCTTAAAAGTCTGAATGGCTCAAAAGCCCATTCTAACAGGCCCTGTTTTGTTTATCTTTCTTCTAAAAAACATAATTAACATGCATACACACACATATGTATAATCCCCAAAACTCAAAGTGCATTGACAGGTCAATTGTTTTTAAATGTCTCTAAATGGTTCCCTAGTCTATAGATGGGTCAAAGTTCTACAAATGATTTGAAATAAAAGAACTAAGTTATTTAAAGAAAAGTCTGAGAGGGTCAAAGGTTCCAGTTTTATAGGGCATCTTCATCTCCTTGTTTCTCATCCATCTTATCCATACTCTTAAAGTGAATTAATATAAAATGCCCATTTTTTTCAATAACATCTATAAATTAGATGGATAACTGGAGGGGAGAAGGTTTTTTAGTTCTATAAGATAAAATATGAAAATAACACAAAATTATAAAAAATGGACATTATGATGATGATGATAGCTAGTACTTATATATCTCTTTAAGGTGTGAAAAGCAGTTTGCAAATATTATTTCATTTGATCCTTACAGCAATCCTGAGAGGTAGATGATGTTATTATCCCCATTTTACAGATGAGGAAACTGAGACAAATAGAGACTACAGGACTTGGTTAGGATCTTACAATGAGTTAAGTTTCTAAGGCTGGATTGGAACTCAGGTCTTCCCAATTCCAAAATCAGTACTCTGTGCTACCATTCTACCTCTATATAAGAATAATCACTTCATAATTATTATCTCTTTATGATAATAAGAATTTTGATTTGTATAACTTTTTTTTGTAAAAGCATTTACCATCTACTTAATTTAACCAATGAAGTAGAGAGTAGCTTTTCTTCAGTTTACAAACAAGAAAACTGAACTACCAAGAGATTAAGAAATTTGATTAAGATTATGTAGTTAGTGGTGAGTCATGACCAGAAGCAACTTACACTGAGCCTTGTACTCTACCTTCCCCATAATGATTCAAGTAGTTTCTGTTACTATAATGGAAGATAAATGAATTTGCAAAGTAGAGTTATTAGAACTCTTTTCTAAAATGTAAGCAATGACTCCATAAGCTCTCTCCTTTCTAAAGCCATACTTGTAGATTCATAAGACTGCATATGTTTGCCAAGAAGGTTGTTTGAACATTTTATAAAAGACTAATGGATATTATTTTCGTGTTCGTCACAGATGTTAATTAATGATATTGAGACAATCCTAGGAATTACAGAAAAAAATAAAACAAAATTTGAAGAGCAAGCTGCCAAAGATGAAAATAAGTTCAGTTGAGAACTGATATCTGTAAACTCTTATCATTCTTGGTACTCATTTGGAAAGAACAATGATTTTCTCATTGACAGGAAGAAATATAACTTTTTCTTTATCTTCTAGAAATCAAATTAAAACTTGGTGGTATGAGAAATTGGAACAATATTCTTTGTTTGTTATTTGCTATTAAAGGATCTTAATTTATTAAGCTGTAGACTGTAATCCTGTATTTAAGTTTGTATACACTCAACTTGTTTTAGCCATCCAAAAGAAAAAAATAAGTAAAAGAGATTATTTCTTTATTTAATACTATATCTTTACATGCTTCAGACTTAAGAAGCTTCTATTTTTTTAAAACTTCATAGTTAGGTAGGTTTGAAGTAGAGGTAGAATTTATGGAACTTTGGTTATTCCTGAGAAGAATTTGCCTACTGTATTTTTTCTAATAAGTATTTTTTTTACCTCTAATCATTGTTATCTTTCAAAACTTGATTGTTCCTATTTTTTTCTTTTAAAAATTGTTAAGATGGTTTTTAAAATTCATTTATGTTTCCTGTATTTTTGTTATACCATGTCAGTTTTTTTTCCAGCATTTGCAAATGTTTGAACCCTAACAGTCTTCCATCAGGCTATAAAGCTACAGAATTTATCCAGGTAGCAGCCAAGTGATCTTATTTTAAGTTGCAAAATAACCCCAATCCTGTCCATTGAATGAATAGTCTTGCTCCCCCTGTATACAGGGTTCATAGCAGTCATAGAATTTTCACTAGTAATGTTAAGATGTATGTATTTGGCTGTATTTTTTTAAAAGGAAATTGTCAAAATAGGGTACAGATATAAAACAGAGTATTTGTGTCAGTACCCTAATAAAACACTGCTATATGATCCAGTTTTGTGGGTGAATGGAAAAAATAAAAGCTAAATCAAAATGTTGAAGTCATGTTGATTTCTATTTTAAATAAACATTTCCTTCCTATTTAAAAAAAATGAGTATGTTGAGTTTTTGTTTTGTTTTTGCACTGGTATTTCTTAACTTCACTTTAGCTCTGGGCTAAGAATTCCTGCTCTATATTTTGGCCAATTTCTTTTTTGTTTTAGCCTTTGTTTTCCTGCATTTGAAAACACATTTATTAGCCAGGTTTCCTGCCTGAGTTAGGTACTAGGATGACCCTTCCCTTTTGCCAGATATCCTCTAATCCATATCAGATGTCCATTGTCCAGACACTTGACTGATAGAAAGGACAACAAGCCCATTAGAGTCAAAACTCAATCCCAGCCAGAGCAACATAAGGTCCCAGAGACTCATTAGTTCACTGGCACAGTAGTGTCCTGAGAGTAAATGAAACCCTCTGTCTCCTTATGTCTCTCATCTGCTCTAGACTTTAAAAGAAAACTGTCTCGGTTTTGTTCAGCACAGCAGTGGAATTGTTCACATGGTGAGAACCCTCTCTTAACAGTAAAAACTGTTAAATCTATTAGGGACCTTTTTTTATTTGAATTTTGATTAGCACTTCTGAGCCTCGGGCTGCTGGCAAAGAGGAGAACTAGCTTACTTTCATTTACCTTCATTGGCCTACACTGCTGCTGTCTCCAATGATGTCACTTTCCATATCTTCTGTTGTCAGCTACAAGCTGCAAGATCCAGACTCATAAAATCTTCTTTTCAGACATAAAATCTTTTCTCTGTTGTAGAACATAGGGACATTTCCTGTCTATGTTATATTTTACAAGAAGGCTAAAATTGTTCTTAATGAATATGAATCATAGGATCCTACATGGATTTAGAGCTAAAAGGCACTTGAAACCTTCCTCTTCATTTTATAGATGAGGACACTATTCCCAAAAAGTGAAATAAAGAGGCAGGACTTGAATCTAGATTACTTGAAATCAAGTGAGTTCCCCCCCCCCTTATATATTCCACAACACTGTACAAATAATTCTGTCACTCAAACAATTTACTGAGTGAAATCTATGAATTACAGAAGATTTCTGAAATAGCATCATTTCCTCTTAGAATTATATAATTGAAACATGCAGCTCTGGGCAATGGTTAATGTATTGGGTCTGTACTCAGGAAGACTGGCTTCAGAACCTTCCTCTATGGACAGAGCCCTGGACCTATGTATGCCTTAGTCAACTTCCTTAGATTTATCTATCATTAAGTCTTAGATGGATTAGGAGAAGAAATTACTTCAAACAAATAACAACATTCGTGCTCCTTTTTGCATTTAGAGATATGAATTTATTGAAATACTGGAAGAAGTGTTAGGTAATGAAAAAACTAAGCAGTAAATTGTAAAAAACAGCACCTTTAGCCTGTCAAATTATGGTTATTACAGAGTAAGATACAAATAGGTAAAGCAAAGTTTATTTAAAAATTCAAGTTATGGCCACTGTGTCCAAATTATTATAATTTCCAAGTTATTAAAATCTGAATTGATGCATTTCATTGTGGTATTCTAAATGGGAAACTGCAAAGTATTTTGGAGACTTCAGATTTTAGAAAAGTATTTTAGAACTAGTACATCAGATTCTAGATCTATCCATGTGTGAAAAATATATCCCATTTCAGGAATAGGATGTCAGGAACTGAGAAGAAATTGTGTCTACTTAGCAGTTTGCTTTGATTAGAAATTTTTGTCCATGTGTTACATATTCTATATGGGGTTTTTAAAGAAATAGAGCACATAAAATTCATTTCTATGACCAAACTAAATTATATAAAATAGGTTGAGGATGTAATTTAACTACATTTATTAACAAAGCAAATCATTAAACCTCATACTTCCTGCCTCATAGGCCAGAGGGGAAAAAAAACGAAAAAAGTGTCAACTGGATACTCCTCTACTGAGGAAATGGAAGGTTTTGGCTCAAGTTTATTATGATGGAGTGAAATGGAAATGCAGGAAAGCTGAAAAGATGAAACAGCGGGTTGTGATTAGCCTCGTTTTAGAAAAATTGGGTTGAGAAACCAGGGGGAGAGAGAGAGAGAGAGAGAGAGAGAGAGAGAGAGAGAGAGAGAGAGAGAGAAGAAAAAAGGCTAGAAAAAAGAGGTCAGCAGCTTAGTAGAATTTGGAATGCTTATGTGAGCTAGGTGTGTATTGGATCAGTGCTTAGCACAGGGTCTAGCTCAAAAAGCTTTAATAAATCCCTGTTTCTTCCCTTCGTTCCTATATAATGATATGTGTTGTATGGATATGTCAGGTATAAAGATATGTATTTTATCATGAGGAATGAATTAGTAACCATGCAATAACTATAATAATTAATAATCATTTGTATTCATTTGGCACCTACCTTCTAAAGAGCTCAAAGCACTTTACATTTGTTATCTCATTAATTCTCAAGATTGTCCCTATGGGGAAGGTAATAAGTATTTTAACATTGAAATGTTTATCTTTCAGAACTCTTCAACCATACATTAATTATATTTCTAAAGCTGTAAATGTTCATTAGTTTTATTTTACTGTTCCTCTGGCTTTAATGTGCATAACAGATTTGTTCAACTCTTGAAAACATGTCTAATCATAGTAAATCTTATTTGGGAAATAATCAAATTAAATTGCCAAGATGATGAGGGGATTGGGGGAGGAGAGAGAGATGGGGATGAGAAAGCAATGTGGATTTTTTTTTTCACATTTCACATGGATCACATTGAAATTGTATGGCTGTTTCTTCTGTACATAAAGAATTCTAATTTACTCCAAACTATCTGCAACTGGAGGGAGCATAGGTCAGGTCAGAGACCTAAGGAAGTTACCTAGAGCAGCTGTTTTCAAAATGTGACCCACAGACCCCTAGACATTCCCTTTCAGGGAATCTGTGAGGTCAAAACTATTTTCATTATACTTTTAAGATATTATTTGTCTATTAAAATACTCCCTTTTTCCAATTACATATCTATATGAGGTCAGTTTTTTTTATGTACTTTAATCAAAACAACAAATTGCACTGGACTGAATGCAAAAGTAAATAGAATCCCTTCTCTATTAAGTGAAACATTAAAGAGATTTGCAAAAGTTTGTAAAAGAATGACACTTCACTAAATTATTTTTGTTTTGGAAAATATAGTTTTTCATATATATGTTAATAGGTAAAGGATTATTACTATTACTGTTTTAATATATTTTAAATGGTCAGTTTTGATTTCTAATATGGTAAATATTATTAGATATAACCCATATAACAATTATTTGGAGGTCCTTAATAATTTTTAAGGATGGAAAGGAGTCCTGAGATTTAAAAAAAATTTTTAAGACCTGCTTATCTGGATACTTACTGAAAAATTTACTACTTTGCTTAACAAGCAGATGACTTGATGTAAAGGGAAGTGAGGGGCAATAGAGGAAACTCTAAGGCTTTAAGCAACATGCTCTAAATCAGAAATGTCTGGTCATCACAACTCCTGCAGGTAAAGTGAAGGTGTGGCCTTCTCCCTGAAAGTCCTGGACCTCTCTAATTCAATCTTTTAGGCTAGTAAAATGGCAGATCATAATACCTGCGCCTTAGGGAAGCCTTAGAGATTAATTAGCTTATATTGGGAGAGTGTTTAGAAGATGGAATGTTTTACATAAATGTTAAGTATTATTATTACCTTACTGCTTCAAAGGGAAGTTCTAACTTTGAAATGTGATTATACAGTTTCCCCCAAAAGCCCTTCATATCCACTATATATAGGTTTATTTTCCACTGTAACAGTCTAACTCATGGTTGTGAAACTTTATTACACTTGATGGAGGGCCCTGGCTTTTATTAGTTTTAAACTGCTGGTTTCTGGGGTATTTATGTAAATGAGGGAAAGATACCAAAACAGTAAATAACAAGCATGTCCCTGCTGTTTAAAAATCTGTTGGTAAAAACAACTTTTGTTATGTTTATAAGAAGACCCAAACATAACATTGAAAAATTATGGCCACATAAATTGTGTATCAAGTAATTCTTTTTTACTATCAAATGTTAGCATTATGTTTTCTACTATTTTAACTCTTGGGGGGGAAAAAGAGCTTTCAGAAATGCAATGTTACATTTCCTGGGTCTTTTTTATTTAACAAACTGATATAAAGCATGGTGAATAGCTAAGGCATTGAGAAATTATTGCATTAAAATAGCTGTTGCTCCTGGTTAAAAAAAAAACTAAAACTAAAGCTAAATTTATTGCAACATTACTCAGAAGTCACATCATGACAAAGTCGGGTTGCATAATCCCATGTGAAAAATCACATCTTCAATTAATTCCAGTAGAAATTCAAAATCAAAATTAAAAAATTGACTCGATTTGGGTAAAAAAAAGATTTAGTGGAGTTATTTTGTAATCCATATTCCTTTGAACCTATATAAGCAAAACTATATTACCCAGACTCACATTCTTAATTTCTCTGTTTTCTCTTGACAATGCTTTTTCTGTGCATTTTTGAATTTTTTTATTTCTCTTTAGCATATGTAACCATTCTGGGGAGGATTCTGGGGATTAAGGAGGGGTGCTCTTCTATAAGGATGAAGAATCTTGACAAATTATTAATATAAATTGTAGTCTTAGAAGTACTCTAGTGGTTAAATAACTTGCCCATTGTTACATAGTATGTTTCTGGGTCAGAACTTGAAACCAGATCTTCCTGTCTCTAAGGCCATTCCTTTATTACACCAAGGCCATTCCTTTATTACACCAAGATCTTTAACATAAAGACACAAATTAGATGAATTACAATTCTTCAAAACTGCCGCAAGTTCAACCAGTCATTTAAAGAGTTTTTGCCAAAAGGAGAAAAAGTATGTAAGTGTGTATTAGGGGAGGAGAGAGTGATAAGAAGGAGGGATTGGTACAAGTGCATCCCAACCATTTTTTAAAATTCTCTTTTACTTGTATTTTTGTAATGTCAGCTTTTTTCTTAAATTACTTGGTGGGGGGTGGGGGAGGGAGGGGGGTTGCAGTGGAAATACATATCCACAGATAAATTGATATAATTTACATAAAAATACATACAAACTTTGTGGGAAAGAGGAAGATGTTTTCAACAGTAGGTATCAAGGAAAGCCTCTTTAAAGAACAAAAGAAACAGAGAGGAGGGATTATGTTTCCGCTGCTGGCAGCTTGTGCAAAGGCACAAAGATCAAAAATGGAATGTCATATTCAAGAACAATACACAGTCCAGTTTGACCAAATTAAATATATAAGGGCATGTAATGTAGAAAAAGTCTGGAAATAAAAGCTGGATTCAGATGTAAAGGATTTCTAATACCAGATAAATTTATATTTTTAAAATTTTATACTTTATGACCAGAAAATAACAAGGACCCTGAAAAAATGTGTGATCATTTTAATAGTATGTGAACAAAGTGAATTCTCCCATAAAATAAAAATGTTACTGTGTATTAACCAAAATGTTTCTTATAGTTAATATGAAAAATAAAGATATAGGGTGGATGGCTCAATAAAAGGAAACAGGGAGTGACAGATTAAAACTGAATCACAGGGTTTCCAAGAGGAACCCAAATATAGCAGCTTGTCATGACTCTCCTAGCAGCAATGACAATATTTGATTATTATTCCTATAACTGCTAGACTTTAGCCATGAACTTGAGATTGGATGACTAAATGGGATGAGGGTCAAATCAGAACTTGTCCAGTTATAGAAAATTGGATTATGGTTGATTTACTCTTCAATCAACAACCAGGGCAGCTCTGTTCTAGGACCAGCTCCTTACGGGAGGAACTCCTCATGTGGGGGAGGAAGAGAGTACCAGAAAGATCTGAACACTTGTCATTGCTGCACTTGTCACTGAGTGACAGGTGGAAGCAGGGAAGAAGTCTCCACAAGGTCCTGGTCCTAGTTAAGGGCTGGAAGTTGGATATCCTTCCTAAACTGTGGCACTTAGAACTAAACAAAAATATTCAGGTGACCAGGTCAGAGCCTAATAAACCTCTCATTGTGCCTCTCAATGCATCTCAAGATCTCTATTAATCTTTTGGTTTGTCATATCACACTACTTTTTTTTTTTTCAAGGCAATAGGGTTAAGTGACTTGTTGAAGGTCACACAGCTAGGTAATTATTAACTGTCTGAGGTCAAATTTGAGCTCAGGACCTCCTGACTCCAGGGCTGGTGCTGTATTCACTGCACCACCCAGCTGCCCCTGCTGCCTCCTTTTGATCATACACTCTGCCAGCATGCCTTGATCTTTTTCAAATGAATTGCTATCTAGTCATGGCTCCTTAATCTTGTACTTGTGAAGCTCATTTTTTTAAAAAAAAACTCAAGTGCAAGAACTTACAGTTATTCCATTAATTTTATTTTATTACATCAACTTGTTGCCTAGCAAGGTCTCTGCAAGCTGTGTCATTCGGAATATTAGCTATTCCTCTGAGCTTTATATAACATCTCAGAATTTGATAAGCATGATATCCCATCTTTTTTCTCCAAGTTATTAAAAGAGATGTTAAATAGCATGGAGCCAAGATCCTCCCATCAGTGGACAGAGGTCTGCTTTCCAAATTTACAATGAATCATTAAAGACTTTTAGTTCAACCATTTAACCAGTTCCCTGTCTAATTGTATAACTAACTGTCTAACCTACATCTCACCATCTATGTCACAAGAATAGTCAGAGACATTTTATCAAACACTTTGCTAAAATCTAGGCAAATCCTACCTACTGAATTCTCTTGATCTACCCATTTGGTAAACCTATCCAAAAAAAGGAACCCCCCCTCAAAAAAAACCCAGCATGACAAGATTTTTGATGAAGCCAAGATGACTTATGATGACCACTACTGATCATATAGTTAGCCATCCATTTGAGTATATTGCCAGAAATTGAATTCAAGTTGACAGGTCTATTGTCTGCCTTTCTTGAAAATCAGGGCATTTGTTCATTTTTCCAGTCTTGCAGCTCTTTTTTGGTTCTCTATTCTCTTTCAAATGTTACTGACAGTTGCTCTGTTGTCACATCTTCTAATGCTTTAAGTATCCAGAGATGTAGTTCATTTAGGCCAAGTGATTTGAATTCATCATGAGATTCTCTCTTACTGTCTCCTTACATGTTCTGGGTGTCAGCTCTATATGAGTTATTTTATCCCTATTCTTTCCAGGCATTCTCCTGGACAAAAAAAAAAAATAAAAGTAAAGTAGAAATAACGTAGCTCTGCCCTCTCTTTGTAGACTTATAGTTCCATCCATCTACCCTAGGCAGCAATATTATTTTTTTAACCCCCTCCTTTCCCACTTTAAAAAATTTTTGATACTCTAGCTTTCCTCATCAACTCATTCTGAGTGTTAGCCTTTTGTCACCAAAGATTTCTGAGCAGAGAAATGACAGAGAATACTTGATATGAAGTTGGAGCACTAAATTCAAATCTCAAGCTCTGCTTCATTTGACTTTATGTAAACTGCTTCACTTCTCTGCCTCATCTCTAGTCTCTAGGGGAAGAGGAGAAATACCATTCCTTTCTGTTTGCCTTAAAGGGTCCAGGAAGAAGACACCATCCCATTGCATCCTCTCCAGCCTGGCCTCTAGCCTCTCTCACTGAGATATTCCCTTCTGAGGAGACAACATCCTGGTCAACCTCTTCAGCTCTGGCTATATTTGTAATCATTCCCGATTCACTGGTCAAGCTTTTGGGATTGAAATACTTCTTGTTCTCATTGCCACTTCTAGATTCTCCTACCATCATCACTCATTGAGTGCTCTGTTTCTGAAGCTCATTCAATCCATATTTACCATCTAATCAATTTTAGTGACTGTTGTCTACCAGTCTCCAGGACACTCCCTTTCTTTCCTCAATGAGCTCAGGGCTTGACTCAAGTCCTTCTGACCTTCCAAATTTCTGCCCTCATTGCATTCATACTGATACTCCTTCAAACACCCTAATCTTAAAGTTCCTCAACTTACTCATTTCACCTTACCTACTCTTCTATATCAGCCACACACAATCTTGATGTTGACATGACCTACAAATGCTCTACGAAATGAAATTTCCTTATCCGATTACAATCTATTGTCATTCTTGTCCAACTACCTTGCAACCCCAAACCTTGTTCTTCATCCACAAAATAACTCCAATTCTTAAACCTTTCAGTTCTTTCCAAACTATCACCCTTACATTGCCAACCCCTGCTTTCTTTTCCCATTCTGATCCCTCAGTGATCCAGTTAAGTCCCTTGCTCCCCATTTTATCATCTATCTTGCCCTCTCATGCATCAGTTTGGATCATTTCTACCTATTGCTGTCTTCACCTCTACTACTAAAGGAAACTGGATTAAATCATCAAACTATGCTAACTGGGTTGTCTACAAACCTATACTACATTATCTCATCTGCGCTCTCACTGCTAAGGAAGAAATCTTTTTATATCTCCCTAATCAACCCCCTGGCCTATTCCTCACAGAAGTTATTCCAAAGTCTCCCCCCTTCCCCCATGACTCTTTAATTTTATCTTTGAAATATCTCTCAAATATCCCAACTAAAATCCCTACCTTTTGTGGGAACTCTTTCTCAGTGATTCTTAATTCTAGTTCCCTCCTTCTGTTAATTATTTCCTATTTATCTTCTACAGAATGTGTTTATATATAGTTGTTTACATGTCGTTTCCCCATTAGACTGTGAGCTCCTTGAGGGCAGGGGCTGCTTTTGATTTTCATTGAAACCCTGGGTTTAGCACACTATTCTGGCTCACCATAGGCACTTAATAAATATTTTATTGACTGATTGACTCTCTTGGCCTCAGTTTTCTCATTTACAAAATTAGATGGTTGGTCTATAGAAAAGGAAACTGAGGCCTGAAGTAGTTAAGACTCATCAAAAGTCAAAATTGGTTGTAGTTTGCCGAGCTTGTACACAACCTCTGACCTCCTGAGTTCAAGTTTCATTCTTTTTTTTCTTGAAAAATATGTATATGTATATATAAAAGCAATTTTTAACATTCATTTTTGGGTAAAATTTTGAGTTCCAAATTTTTCCCCTCAGTAAGATGGTAAGCAATTTGATATAAGCTATAGTCGTGCAATCATGTAAAAGATTTTTCTGGTTAGTCATGTTGTGAAGAAGAAACAAAAGAATCACAAAAATACAAAATATGTGCTTCAAGCTGCATTCAAACTCCATCAGTTCTTTCTGGGGACTTAAATAGCATTTTTCATCATGAGTTCTTTGGAACTTTCTTGACTCACTGAATTGCTAAGTCTACCTAACTCAATCATATTAGATCACTGAATAACGTTGCTTTTGCCAAGTACTATGTTCTGGTTCTACTTGTGTCAGTTTGTCTCAATTCATGTAAATCTTTCCAGCTTTTTCTGAATACAATAGTATTTTTCATCATATTCATATGCCACAAATTGTTCAGCCATTCCCCAGTTAATGGGGATCCTCTCAATTTCCAACTCTTTGTCAAGAATGACATGAAATGAACTATCAATATTTTTGGATGTAGGTCTTTTTCCCCTTTTCTTAATGATCACTTTGGGATACAGACCTAGTAATGCCGGGTCAAAAATACTCCTGCATACATGCACAGTTCTATTACCCTTTGGCACAGTCCCAAATTGTTCTCCAGAATGTTAGATCACTTCACAACTCCACAGTGTCCCAATTTTCCTACATTATCTCCAACATTTATCATTTTCCTTTTCTGTCATATTAGCATATGATGTGTAAGGTGGTATCTCAGACTTGTTTTAATTTGACTTTCTGCAATCAAGTGATTTGGAGCATTTTTTCATATGACTATAGATAGTTTTGATTTCTTCATCTGAAAACTGTCTATTCATATGCTTTGACCATTTAATAATTGCGGGATGACCAAGTCTCATTCTTTCCAACATACTACAATGCCTCCAACAAACCAAAAGAAACTATAGTACAGCAAAAATGGTGACTGGTAACATGCCATTATACTTCTCTGAAGATGCCACACTAGATCTGCTTAGAGTTGGGAAGTGTCAACCTGATGACACTTGTAATCCTGAGTTTCTTTGATGTAGATCAGAAGCAAATGAGATCTCAGTGTTCCTGTTGTACAAAGGTGCTCAATGAGCATCTTGGGCATAGTAGGGAGGTACCCTGTGGTTACATATTTGCAGCAGATCTAATGCTAAAATTAGTCATGTAAAAGTTTTCACTCTAGTTCACACAAACACAAAATTCTGGGATTGTGACTAGCAATTTTTCATGATTTGATTTATCTGAATAAAACCTATGAAGTTTTGAACCATTAAACATTCGATTTAGGGAGGAAAAAAGAACTGTACAGAAGAATAAACTGAGAAATGAAACAGATTTGTTTCTTGTAATAATTATGAGCAATATCTCAAACTCAGCATCCTTAGACCATTGAGCTGTGTAGGATGAATGTGCTAATTAATCAATTACTACCCAAGAATGTACCCTGTTTATTTACTGTAATATACTAGAAATGTGTGCAGGACTGGTAATTATTAATCATCCTCAGTAACAAATATGACTCAAGTTCACCTTCATATAATTAATAGAGCATATAGTTAGCTTTAACATCTTGTTTTATTAAAAATAGCAGTAAGGGATAAAAAGAAAGAGCTGAACCACAAGTTGTGGTTCACCGAAATGCTAGACAGGAGTAATGTGAATGTTGTCATAGCAGCAGCATTACTCATATCCAGCCAATTTGTTTATCAGCTGCTATTTCCATTAAAATCTAAATTTCAGAGCTTTATAACTTGCATAAACTTCAAACCTAAGATGATATTGGTGTATTTATTCAAAAAATTCTAAAAATTAAAGGGGAATGAAGTTTGCAATTACCTCAATCTCATATACAGAAATTAGAAATTCAACTCATAAAATTTCAAAGCAAGAAATGACCTTAGAAAGTGTTAGATCTGGAGGCAGCTAGGTGGCACAGTGGATAGAGCACAGACCCTGAAGTCAGTCGGACCTGAGTTCAAATTTGACCTCAGACACTTAGTAATGACCTGGCTATGTGACCTTCGGCAAGTCACTTAACCCTATTGCCTTGCAAAAAAGAACGGAAGGAAAGAAAAAAAGAAAGAAATTGTTAAATCTGAATGCAAATCTTGATCTTGAAGTATACTTTTTAAAACTTTGTTTTCTTTTGCAACATGGTTAATATGGAAATGTTTTGCAAGACTTCACATGTGAAATCAATATCAAATTGTTTATCTTTTCAAGGAGGAGGAAGGGTTCAGAAGGAGGAAGCAGAGAATTTAAAACTCACAATCTTAAAGAATGATTGTTAAATGTTTTTACATGCAATTGGGAAATATTTAATGAAATAAATTTTTAAAGAAGTTGGTAAAAGCTCTAATACCAGTATTCTTGTAGTTCTGGTTTGATGTTGGGACAAAACAAGCCACTCAAAATCACTGAATATTTAACAAGTAGAGATTTCTTTGCTGTAACACAGCAAGGACATACAAGGATATAGGGACATTTTACTGCTTTAAATTTGGCACCCCCCAGAACTACACTGTTATTATTCACTTGGGCTTCAAAAATCCATCAGTTCTATAGGGAATAGTTACTACATGACTAGGAGTTTTTATGTCCTTAGATGATTTGAAAGCTGTATTAGGGAAGCCATGGTCAATCAAGTCCCTTTGATCTAAGTCTACCTCATGGTAGGCTGGGGATGAGCAGAGTGGAAAAGAAAGCTGCATCAGGAGTCAGTCTTGTAGGTAGGCCAGTCTGGTTCCAGGGACAGCTTATTGTTCTTTTAGATAAAGCCTCCTTATGGTGGACATGACAGAAGCTGCTGTCAAAGAAATGTTGATCATCAAAATCTGATGTCTTCATTTTATATGAGAAGACTAAAGAGGGGGAGATCCGCTTATCCAAACTCATACAACTAATAAGTGACAGAGAAAGATGTAAACCTGTTTCTCTTGATTCCAAGATCAGATTGCCTCAACTGGAACCAGAGATGACTGAGAGCCAATCCTACTATTCTTTTGAGGTTGACATGAAGAATAACCATGTTCCCCAACAAAATTACTTTAGAATTGCTATCAAATACAGAATACTACAATGAGGGACAATGTGTCTTTCCTACTGTAGCAGCTCTAGTTTTTATATTACTTTATGGCAACATCTTACTGCTAAAATTAAGCTGTGGGTGATAGTCATATTTCTATCAGTATCTTGCATAGCTGCGGGTCTAATTTAAGTTATGAACTTAATTTTTCTTTTACTCTTAGTGGTACATTTAATTTGAGGAAGGAACAAGAGTAATGCATGAACTTGAAACAAATACAGTACCATCATTTAAGAAAATTCAACTATACAGTAGTAGTGGGTGTGATAACTCCCCTGGTCAGTGACCTGTTACATTGTGTTTACTTCTTCTTTATCTTCCTATATTCCTTTTGCTGAACAGAAAGAGCAGATC
This sequence comes from Macrotis lagotis, assembly GCF_037893015.1. Taxonomy (NCBI): domain Eukaryota; kingdom Metazoa; phylum Chordata; class Mammalia; order Peramelemorphia; family Peramelidae; genus Macrotis; species Macrotis lagotis. Next base: position 156,427,655 of record NC_133661.1, read on the forward strand.
TCTGGAGTTTACATTCTGGAATCCACCTATCAATGAAAACTTCTTAGGTTTTCTATGCTCTGGGTCCATCAGTCTTTTTCTTTTCCTTAACTAGCAGCCCAAATCTCTGGTGAAGCTCAGAGCGCTAGCCACACCTCTAGTGTAATTTTCTCAGTGAACAAAGTGAATTTCTTATGTTATTGCATCCTTGATTGGAACCTCTGTGATTGGAGGGACAGGGAGGTGGGAAGAGTTGCTACATTGCATTGGAAAAGTAGGTCCTCTTCTTTAGGAAGGAACCAGCTTCCTTCCTTGTTGTTCATAAAGGAAGTGAGGAGTAGGGAGGCAGCTACAGTTTGTTTTGAACTTCAGTCCTGTCAAGAAAATCTTTCCTACATTTCAACCTTTCTCAAATCTTTAGTCTTTAAGTTCCCCTTTAAGTTAGTTCTTTCAAAATAAAAAAGTAATGGTAGTCATAGCTAATCACAAATAATGAGGGGCAGATAGATGGCGCAGTGGATATAGCACCGGCCCTGAAGTCAGGAGTACCTGAGTTCAAATCCGGCCTCAGACACTTAATAATTACCTAGCAGTGTGGCCTTGGGCAAGCCACTTAACCCCATTTGCTTGCAAAAACCTAAAAAAACAACAACAAACAAATAATGAAAGCATTATTGAACACTAAGAGACTAGAAGTCTGAATGGGTGCCTATCAATAGTAACAGGTGGCAAGAGAAGGCTTTGCTATCAATCAACAAGCATTTGTTCCATTCCTACTAAGTGCCAGATACTATGATAGGAATTAGGAATACAAAGACAAAAATGAAAGTCTGCTCTCTAGGAGGTTATATTCTTTTGGGGGAAACAGCATATATATTTATCAAATACATACTACCAAAATGCAAAGTGATTTGTGTAAGAGGCACTAGTTGCTAAAGGAAGTTTTAAATGCCAGTCAGAGGAATATGTCTTAAAGATAATAGACTAGAGTTTACTAGGGAAGGGATGACACAGTCTGACCTGTAGTTTAAGAATATCCCTATGGCAGCTATATGGAAGATAAATTAAGGAGGAGGGAGACTTGAGGCAGAAAAACCAATGGGTAGCAATTGTAAATTTGATTGAGAGGTAATAATTAATAATTGCCTAGCTGGTGTGGCCTTGAGCAAGCCACTTAACCCCATTGCCTTGCAAAAAAATAAAAAAAACTATGTTAACTAGGGTCTCTCTAAAACCAAGAGTTGGGGCGGTTAGGTGGCTTAGTAGGGGCGGCTAGGTGGCTTAGTGGATAAAGCACCAGCCTTGGAGTCAGGAGTACCTGGGTTCAAATCGGGTCTCAGACGCTTAATAATTACCTATCTGTGTGGCCTTGGGCAAGCCACTTAACCCCATTTGCCTTGCAAAAAAACCTAAAAAAACAAAGAACCAAAAAAAAAAAAACAAAAACAAGAGTCAATATTAATGTAATAGAGATAAACTGGAATGTTTCCAATAAGATCAGGGAAAAAGCATAGATAACCATTATTACTATTACTATTAATACTATTTTGATATAGTGCTGGAAATGCCAGCTATAGCAATAAATAAGAAAAAGAGATTGAGGGAAACAGCATAGGCAAAGAAGAAACAAATCATCTTTTTTTGCAAATGATATATTTTGGGAACCCACAAGTTAAATAAAAATTGTAATAACTTTGTTAAATTTGCAGAACATAAATACATATACATCAACATTTCTATATATACCAACAGAAAGATATCGAAATTCCATTTAAAATAACTACAAAATGTGAAATATCTAGAATTTATATCATTTTATAAAAATTGTAAAGAAATTTACATGTGTTTTTCTTTTAATCCTCACAAACCAGGTGCTCTTATTATCCCAAGTTTTATAGATGTGGAAACAGAGACTGAAAGAGCTTAATTGACTTTCCCAGAGTCACATGGTAACTAAATGTCTGATCAGAATTTGAATTCAAGTTTTCCTGACTCCAAGTTGAGCATTTATTATGCACTGTGCCATATAGCTACCTCCAAAAATGCACATATAAAATACTCGGGAGTCTACTTGCCAAGACACATTCTGGAATAGTACGAATATATTTATAAAATATTCTTAACAGAAATAAAGACAAACCTAAATAATTGTATAAATATTACTGGCTTATGAGGTTGGGTCAAGTATAATAAAAATTATAATATTGTAATAGCATAATTACAAAATTACAAAATAAATATACAATTATAATATTATAAATTAATTTACTTATTTAGTGCCAAGGTAAACTCTCAAAGCTCTACTTTATGGAGTTAGAAAAATCATAATGAAATTCATCTGTAGGGGAACAAAAAGGTAGAGATTCTCAAGGAGAATAACAAAAAAAAAGTGGGAAGGAAGAAAGTTTAGTGTAATCTCAAACTATATGACAAAGTAGCAATTATCAAAGAGTTTAGTTAAGAAAGACAGAGGTAAGGGGCAGCTAAGTGGTACAGTGGATAGAGCACTGGCCCAGGAGTGAGGACTACCTGAGTTCAAATCCAGCCTCAGACACTTAATTGCCTAGCTGTGTGACCTTGGGCAAGCCACTTAACCCTATTTGCCTGGCAAAAATTTCTTTTTTTTCTTTTTTTAGGTTTTTGCCAGAAAAATGGGGTTAAGTGGCTTGCCCAAGGCCACACAGCTAGGTAATTATCAAGCGTCTGAGACCGGATTTGAACCCAGGTACTCCTGACTCCAAGGTCAGTGCTTTATCCACTATACCACCTAGCCGCCCCTTATTACCTTAATTTAGGAAAAAAACTGATATCTTATTGTCTGATCTTGCTATCTCTTTTACTTTCTTTCTTAAGGATATGATTTCTCTCTCATCACATTCAATTTGGATCAATGTATAACTTGGAAACAATGTAAAGACTGGCAAAGTGCCTTCTATGGGGGTGGGGTGGGGAGAGGGAAGTAAGATTAGGGAAAAAATTGTAAAACTCAAAATAAATAAAATCTTTAAAAAAAAAAGAAATACAGAGGTCAAACAATAGAATAATACACACAATATACAGAAGCAAATGAATCCAGTAACCTAGCGTTTGATAAATGCAAAGATCCTACCTATTGGAATACGAATTTAATATTCAACAAAAAACTATTCAAGAATTGTAGAACAGCCTGGAAAAAACTAGGTATAGGTCAGTAACTCACACCATGTACCAAGATAAACTCCACAAAGGTACCTGAATTAAACTTAAAATATGACATCATAAATAAATCAGAGGAAGAAGGAAAAAATTGCCTTTCACATCTATGGATAGGGAAAGAACTTACACCAACCAAAGAGGATCAGTGAAGACAAAATGACAATTTTATTACAAAAATTAAAAATATTTTGCACAAATAAAATAGATGCAGTTAAAATTAGGAAGATAATTGAGAAAAATCTTTGCAGCAAGTTTCTCTGACAATCTAATTTCCATGATGCATTACGAACTGCTTCAAATTGATAAAAGAGCAATTCCCCAACAAATAAATGGTCAGAAGATATGAAAAGGCAGTTTTCTAAGAAGACATTTAAGCTGTAAATAGTCATATGAATACTAATATGAATCACTAAGAATTAGATAAATGCATTTAAAGCAACTCTGAAGTTCTACACCAATCAGATTGGCAAAACTGACAACAGGAGAATGACACATGTTGGAGGAGCAGTGGAGAAATAATAGGCACTGATGGTACTGTTAATAAAACTGCAAATTGGTCTAGCCATTCTGAAAAGCATTCAGGAACTATACCCCCAAATCACTTTTATTTATTTAACCACTATTAGTCCTATACCACCAAAGAAATCAAAGAGTTAAAGATCAGGGACAAAGTGCACCTGAGTTCAGATCTGAACTTGGACAATAATACTTACTTAGCTGTGTGACCTTGGGCAAGACACTTAAACCCCACTGCCTTGCAATGCCCCCCCCCCAAAAAAGAGTAAAAGATCCTATATGTACACAAATTGCAGTGCTTTCTGTGATCATAAAGAATGGGAAATTATGGAGGTGCCCTTCCATTGGGAAATGGCTGAACAAAGTATAGAATATGAATGCAATGGAATATTATTGTGCTATAAGAAAAAATAGGATAGTTTTAAAAAAACTTAAGAAGTCTCATATGGTATGATACAGACAAAATAGACAATTTGTAAGCTCATTGATGTCAGAAATTGTCTTTTGCCTCTTTTTGTATATGTAAAAAAGTGAAAGCCTTTGTAAATTATAAAATACTATTATGAATATAAATTATTAATAGCAATTAGTTGCTATTCAGTTTCAATTATGTCCTACTATTCATGATGGCATTTTGGGGTTTTCTTGGCAAAGATATTGAAGTACCTTGCCATTTCCTTCTCTGGCTCATTTTACAGATGAGGAAACTGAAGCAAAGGGGCAAGTGATTTGCCCAAAACCACATTTAAACTCAGGTCTTCTTTACTCAAGGTGTGATTGCTTTATCCAATGTGCCCCCTAACTGCCATGATTAACAATAGTAATTAATAAATCTTCAGTCATATTTTCTCCTCCAAGTTAAACTTTTTCTTTTAATGTTTTTTTTTTTGAAATGTGGAGGGCAAAAGGCAGTCTGGTACAGTAGAATGTATAGCAGTAGCCCTGGACTCTGCCTCTGCCATTTGTTACCTGTGTGACTTGGGCAAGTCGCTTCATTTCTCTGGATCTCAGTTCCCTCAAATATAAAATGAGGGGATTGACCCAGATGGTCTCTAATGTCCTTTTCTAAGCCATAATCCTATTAACCTAGTAGAAAGGAGATGACCACTGAGCCAAAGAAAAGGACAAATGAATAAGAGGCAGTATTATTCATTTTTCTCCTTGGCTGCCTTTTCTGCATTAACAGAAGGCGCAAAAGAATTTTAGCAGCACAAATAGGGTGAATATATAGACAATACAAAATCCCCAAATGTAAAAACCAATCTTTTTCACCCTGCTTTGAACAAGGTAGTTTCAGACTTAGAGAAAACCTAGGGAAACTTAATTACAAAGTAGATTATCTCAGGACTCCTATAGACACAATATCTCAAGACAACAAAATATAAACAGAACAAGACAGAGTTTTTTTTAACTAAGCAAATAGGTAGATTCATAATATTTAGTTTCAGGGATCAACTGCCATGATCTCCCACTTGATATCAATCAGATCCAGGTGGAATTCATCTTATGAGGAATGATTTGCTATCTTGAAGATGACATGGGGAAGTAAGAAGAGTCCCAACCCAATTAGGATCAAAGAAGGCATCACAGATACAGACAAACTGGGCTTTGTATATTTTTTGGATTTAACCTCTCTCTGAGGACAGCTTTTTATTTATATATTTATGAAATGCCTATGGTACAATAAACTCTTAGAGGGAAGATATAAGGATAATGAAATTTATAGAGCACTTTAGTGTTTACAGAGCTGTTCTAACTTGGTCCTCTGATTAGCAATCAGTTTTCTCTCCACACTGTGCCATTTTGCCTCAATAAAAAAAAACAAACCTTTCTCTCAAGGAGCTTACAATCTACTAGGGGTGATTTGCAGAAAATACGTACAAAAGTAATACATATTGGAATGATAAATACATGAGGCAATAATGTGTTATAGAGTGATTGGAAAAGGTACCACTTGGGTAGGAACAAGATGAATGGTTAAGGGACAGCAATAGGCAGATATGGGGGGTTGGGAGGTTAGTCACTGGAAACTATGCAAATAAAGGCAGAAATAGCAGCGGAGATGGTGAAAAACATGAGAATGGTGTAACCCTCCGTGGCTTTCCCTCCCAAAGCAGGTCGGGGGTTTATTTTTTGTCTTTGTACCCCTAGTTCTGGGCACAATTGTTGCCTCATTACATAACTGTTAGGGCTTGTTGAGAGGGGAATGGGCTGGCACGAGGCCGGAGGGGTAAAATGACGTCGGGGGGCCTAGAAACGTGCTGCCAGCGGCCAGGCCCCAAGAAGAAGCCCGCGCCACACTGTCAGCGCCCTTCGTCCAGGCGGCCCTCAAGGCCGCTCTCCCACTTTCAAGCTCGTCCCCCTAAATAGGCCGAGGGAGCGCGCTGGCGCCTCGGGGGAGATGCGGCCTTTGCGCAGGCGCGCAGCCTTCCTCACCGGAGAGGGGGCGCGCGGGAGGGACGCACGCACGCACGCACGCTCGCTGTGCGCACGCGCAGGCCTGAGCGCCGGGGCTCGGCGGGGCCGGGGCGGCTCCCGGGGGAGGACCGAGCATGGAGTGGCTGAGGCGGGCTCACGAGGCCGCGCTGCGGCTGCTGCTGCTGCTGAGCCCCCGGGGCGCCACGTCGGCCCGAAACCCCAAGCCCCGCGCCTCGGAGGTGTTGACCCAGCACCTGCTGCAGCGGCGCCTGCCGCACTGGACCTCCTTCTGCGTCCCCTACAGCGCCGTGCACAACGACCAGTTCGGCCTCTCCCACTTCAACTGGGCGGTGCAGGGAGCCAACTACCACGTGCTGCGCACCGGCTGCTTCCCCTTTATCAAGTACCACTGCTCCAAGGCGCCCTGGCAGGACCTGGCCCGGCAGGACCAGCTCTTCACGGCGCTGAAAGTCCTCAACCTCGGTTAGGGCGGAGGGGGGAGGGGAGGGAGGGGGAGGGAGGAGCGCCGGCCGCCGGGGGCGGGGCTGCGGGACGCCCCGCCCCTCTTTCTCACCTGCCCGTCATCTCCCGAGGGCGGGCTCTCCTTCCCGGGCCGCGGGCAGATGGCTCACTCCCTGGCGGTGGAAGAGGGGGGACCCACGACAAAGTGGCTGTGAAGCAAAGGAACTTCCTCCCCGGCCACAGCCCGCCTCCTTTATCCCTGTCCAGACGCGCCCGAGCCCTGAGGGAGCTTCAGCCTCTGGGGCTCCAGGGCCCGGGAACCTGTTGGGCTTTCTGTTTTTTCCTTTTATTTACACTTTGGTAACCAGCGAGGTGGTATTAAGTGTCCACTGAACTCCGGGGTGCCAGCTAAAGGCAGAGTAGTGCCTGCCCTCCGGGACCTTAGAGTCAGTAGAACCCATTTTCTTTGTTTCCCAAGAATTTTATTCTGTGCATTTAAAAATATCCGGAGAGAGAGGATGCACAGGCTTCCTCGGTTGGCCAAAGGGGTCCAAGACAAAAGAATGATAAGGACCCCTAAGGTAATAAAGGCGGATCTATAATCTCAGCAGTTTGCTTTATGAGTCAAAATAGATTTATTTTTAATTTTTGCAAGGAAAATAGAGTCAAGTGGCTTGCCCAAGGTCACACAGCTAGGCCTGAGGTCGGATTTGAACTCAGGTCCTCCTGACTCCAGCGCCGGTGCTTTATCCACTGCGCCACCTAGCCACCCCCAAAATAGTTAAAAAAATTTTTTATATTTGATAGTTTATTTTATTTTTCCAGTTACATGTTATGAAAGTTTTTAAAACATTCATCCACTTGCATATTTATAAATTACACATTTTTCTACCATTCTCCCTTCCCACCCTCCTCCCTCCCCCTGGCAAATAGGCTGGTGAAAGGTACACAGGTCCACCAAAATAGATTTTAAAATTTAATTTTACTCTTATTGTTTTGTTCTAACAAAGTTTATTAAAAAGGAATATGTACAGTGTGCTTCTCTTTTCATTTATTGGAGAATTGAGAGAGTGGCTTGATCTGTCATCTGTCAACAAGTAGTTATCAGGAATCTTTTGTGTGGCAGGCACCTTTGCTAAGGGGTTAGGGGTTAGAGTGAAAAAGAAGAAAAAAACCTTTACCAGCAAAGGAGTTTTAGCATTCTTGGATTAGGTAGAGTGTGGCACTAATTAGTATGTATGCAGATTTTAATCTGTTATTAAAAAGTTTATAAACTTATAGGTGGTTTGAACCCTTCAAGGATCATATTTAGGTACAGGTAACCAGTCATTCACAATTGAGGCTTTTGGAGCTAGGAAAATGTCATCCAAGGAGTTGTGATATATTTTAAGGGCAAACTGTACTACATCTGTTTTGCTGTATTGTGCTAATTTTGCTACAGCCTGATAGCTAACTAAATTTAAATATTGCATATGTATTTTTGTGGTAACTGCATAAGTTAACCAAAGGATTTATGAAATAGTGTTCCATGGAATCTGCCCTAGGTTCTGTCAGTTATTAATGAAGATAATTTACTAAATATAATCTGCAGATGAAGCACTTTTAAAATATTTTTTATTACTTATTTGGATGAGAATGGGTTTTTGGGTGAGGGGGTATTACAATCTTAAAAAATTGAATTTAAAGATACTTTGCTGAACTGAAAGAAATTTGAATATAGAATTAAATTTGCCAAGGAAAAATGCATTGGAGGTTTGACTTCAGTACTTAGATGATAGATGATTTTGACAATATAGGTATTCTCTCTATTGAGGAAGGTTGCAACCATTCTAGACCCTAATAGTAATCTTTAAGGTCTTCTAAAAGTTTTATCTAAAAAAAAATCTTCCCTTGGTAACCAATGTTCTTCAGCTGGTCCTAGCTACATGTATATTAATCTGTTGGGAGATCATTGTAAAGGATTTCCAGCTTGCCATAGTTTGTGGTCTACTCCTATGGTTGTTCAGAGTTCAGGATTGTCACTGTGAGTCATCATGGTAACAGGACTCTGGTTGAGTCAGAGATTTTTTTATTGACTTAATTATCATTTAAGGACCTGCTGTGTTCTTGTTTGACTGTGGGGTAGACTCAAGAGATAATGATGATGTTTGTCCTTCATTCCCAAAGAAGTTTTTGACATCAGAGGAAGTGATGCCATGAATAAGCACATGAATTGAATCTGAATCAGGGGGTGCTGTGCTAAGTCACCAGCCTCACTTTCTCCTCCAGAGCTATCTGGGTCCAGTGATTAGATATGAATCAGGATGACTAGAGAAAGCAATCCAGGGTAAATTACTTACTCAAGGTCACACAGCTAGTAGGAGTCAAGTCTCTAAGGCTGGATTCAAACAGTTTTCCTGACTCCAAAGCCAGTGCCCTAGACTCTAAAGATTCATCGACAAAAATAAAACAGCCTCTGCCTTCTAGGAGTCTACTTTTTGTTGGAGGGAAAAAAAAAAACATCCTTTCACCCCTAAGGAAGACATAATAGATTTGGACATATGGCCAAAGATTTGGGGTTAGTTTAGAGCACAAGCTGAATATAATTTTTGAAAGGTACTATTATAAATCTAATTATCAGTTGGAATAGAAAGGACCAGGCCTGTTAATAGGAACTTAGGGTTTCAGGAGATTTCATCTCTTGAGGCATAAGCCAGGTTGGCTATGGACCTGATCTGTGATTATGGTCATTCTAGCTCCTTATGAAGAACTTCACCAAGGCAGGTTTTGAAACAGTTAACAACCTAGAGAATTGTTCCTTATTTACTTAGGAGCACCTTTGTTAAATGTGCCCTTATAGACAAGGAGAGAAATGACTTCTGTGGGTTTGATTTTATGACTAAGTGGTTGTAAAAAGTGTTTTTTTTTTTCAAATTGACAGCTCATAGTTGGTTCATCCTTTATGCCTCTCCCTCAAAGTACCTATATATGATAATATATTAAATCATTTAAATATTTAGTATGTTTATATATAAATTGAGGTATAGTAATACATATTTATACATTTACATAGCCACATCTTGTGTTTGTCCATGTTAATTATTTTAGATTGTAAGCTCAGAGAGGGTAATATTATAACTTTAATGAGTTTAAAATTATTGCTTTTTGTATAGGGATGCTTAATAAGTATCTCTGGATAATGTTTATTTTCCTGTGTTCCAAATGGGAACTAATCTCACCAATAGTTTTCAAATTTTAACCAACCAAAGATGTTTACATTAGAGCTATAGAATTTAATTCTATTTTCAAATCACTTGAAGATTGTTTTCTAATTGCAATTATAAAATATGGAAGAATTATCAGAATTGTTTTGACTTAAGTTTAAAAGGCAGATATTTAGTTTAAATGACAGATATTTGGTCTAATTCAAAAACTTATTTTAGCCAGCAGTTCCATTATCTTTGCTATAGAGCTTTGATAATTTGTGTCAAGGGTAATAGGAATATATAATTATTGCTTAAGGATTGTGAGGAAATGAATTAGTGTTTGTAAACTACTTTGAGCTTTTAAATAGAAAAAGATTTTTAGGCCTATAGATTTTCAACAACATTACTTATTCATAGAGATGATACATGAAATGACATTCTGAACATTGCTTTAGATATATTAGTACATTAGTTGGTTGATAATGTTAAAATTTTCAGTTGAAATACCAAGATGGTTGGGACTATCTTATGTATTCTACTCTATACATAATATTTAATATTACATATAGATATATATTTAGTAAATGTCAATGATATTTATTCATTTCTCTTGTAGGTATTCCAACTTTATTATATGGACTTGGCTCCTGGTTATTTGCCAGAGTCACAGAGACTGTTCATACCAATTGTGGACCAATAACAGTTTATTTTTTAAATAAAGAAGATGAAGGTGCCATGTATTAAAACAGTGCATTGAAGAGTATGGCTGCTAGTGGGTTTCCTCATGTGTATAAAAGTAATATTTATTTTTGTCCCTTTAAAATAAAACTTTTTAAAAATACTTTTTTCTTTTCATTTGTTTCTTTAAGATAAATCATTGCCCTTAAGAGGCTTAGCTTTTCATAGGTTGATATATATGTTGCTTACTTTATTTAGCCAGTGGGAACTTCAAACACCTGGATGTTCACACTGATATTTTTTCCTAAAGGTAGGTAAATTTCAGATTAAAAAAATTAAAATGAATACAGATTCTTATTATTAGATATTAGCAATTTTAATAAATTCTTTAAAGATAAAGACCTAAACTAAGGAGGAGAGAGACTTGGAAGATTTGAAATAACATAGAAAGGGGCGGCTAGGTGGTGTAGTGGATAAGGCACCGGCCCTGGAGTCAGGAGTACCTGGGTTCAGATCCGGTCTCAGACACTTAATAATTACCTAGCTGTGTGGCCTTGGGCAAGCCACTTAACCCTGTTTGCCTTGCAAAAAACCTTAAAAAAAATAACAGAAAGCTGAACTATGATTTGGAAATCATATCTATGTCATTAGCTACAGGAAAAGTATTAGTGAATTAGAAGTACAGTGTAAAATCCAGATCACCCAAGTGCTCAGTTCAAGATTGAATATTTTAAAGGCTTTGAACCAGACTGCTATAATCCTGATTCCTTTTTGTTGCTTATATATTCAAGTATTAAGTATGTTTAGAATGTAATAATCATAACTGGAATTTATAGAGCACTAAAGTTTATAAAACACTTTGTTATATTTCCAGATACTGCCAGTTGATTCTTCAAACAAGCCTATGAAATAGGTACTACAATTATTGCCCCCAATAGAATAGGAAAACTAAGGGGGTAGGTGACTTAGCCAGTTAATTTCAAAGGTGGTATTAGAATTAAAGTATTTCCAGAGTGTCCAGTGTTTTTAAAATTATAATTGCTTTAATTAGTGAAACAATACTCCAGTTATAAGGATAAAATAGTCATGTTAAAATTGGAGAAAAAAGATTATTTCTAGAAAAGTTATATTTATTGGTAAGGAGGGGTTTCATATATCCATCAGGCCATATTTATCTTGAGTTTGTTCAGTCAGTCTTGTGTTGATGAGCCTCTGGTTCTTGAACATCAGAAAAAATCCATCCCTAGTCCCCTATTTGGATTCCTTCCAGGTTGATAGAACCTGGTTCTGAGGAAATAAAATTTCATTGTATTTTTGAAAGTTCTATAATATTTTTAAAAATCATACTTACAGTTGTAAAATATTGAAAGCTGAATGATAAATTTCAGAAATGTGGAAGCAATTTTGGGAGAATCAAACTTTGATTTTGTAAACTAATATGTATTTAAAGATCAATGATTTATCCTATAATTAACCATTTATTTGCTAATATATCACTGAAACTTTCCAAATTTTTTTTCTGTATTCCTCTTTTCTCCCTTCCCTCCCTTCATTGTTTGCTGCATGAAAAGGAGAAAAAAGGGATTAAGGTTAAATCACAAAGATCACCTGTTCAATTAAGAAATACAAACAAGCCCTACTAGAAGTAATCATTGCAAATGATTTACATATTGTGAGTGTGAGTTTTTTCCAAATGCATAACTACTATGTTCACTTGTCTTAAAGCAACACTTAAACAAAACTTTAATCAAAAAAGTATTTATGCCAATATGTTTAGTACTGAAGAATATACTTGACATGAGTTAGATGAATGGCTTGCACTGTGGAGATAGTGTTACATTAAACTTCATTAATAATAAAACTCAGTATTAGCATTTTGCTAGAAAGGCTAGAACTGATTTCCTGTGTATGGGCAAAGTTAAATAACTAGAAATCATAAGTTTAAAGTCAAATATTACCCATTCTTTGCTGCTGATCTTGTCAATACTTTCCTGTAAAGGTTTGGTCCCAACACAAGGCTGATAAAATGGCTTTTAATTACCAGACTATAAATACAGCTTTTCTGTAGGGTTGGACTTCCTCTCACACTGCCTGTTTGATTTCTGATAATTTGTACTGCTGACTTTGCTTACCTGTTTTTCAATAACTATGGCCAATGTGACTTCTTGTCCATATGGTGATGGGCAAAGTCTCCTTAGAGAACATCTTTGACAAACTACCCTATTGATCCCAGTGATTCTTTGCTGCTTGCAGCATTAAATAGTGACTTGATTTCTTGTCTAATGTTCTCAGTGTGTAACAATTAAGCAAATGTTATATTTTCTTGTATTACATGAAAATCAATAGACCTCTTGCTCTTACAGAGTTGATCATGAAGAGGGATGAACTGAAAGATAGCTAAGACAGAATTCAAGAATTATAATATTAATTGGGCTTTGCAGAATATTTTTGTCTTTAAAAATTGCTATCTAGAACAGTAATGGTTTAACTTTTGTGGGGGGATCTTGGGTAAAAAGTATTATGACCTAAGGGTTAAGATATAAGGTCTAATAAAAGATTAGTTCTATTTTTAGTGTCAATACAGAGTTCTTCCCATCTGTAATAAGAAACAATACTTGTAATTATTGTGTCTTCAGGTGTATAGTCAATTCAAATTTATTTACAAATAGAGCATCAGCTTTATTTTTGTTTCCTTAAAAAGCTTTTTAATGCCTCCTGCCAGTCCCCATTAAAAAAAAATTAGATTTCATAAATGGAGAAAGCCAAATGCATTTTTTTCCTACATTAAAGTCCAAAAGAAGAAAAAAATAGTCAACATGGAAATTTTTTTCTTTGATAAAACAAAAAGAGGCAGACTTACTGCATTCAAATTTGGTTTGATGTATTATTATGTATCTTAAAATTCAAACAACTTTTTTGATTGGCTGGTTTTAAAAGGTTTGTTTTTGTTCCAGAAGTAACCCTGCTTCTTTGCTCTAATTATTTCTCTATATATCAAGTAGCAAAATAATCAAGGAAATTTCAAATCAGATTAATTTGTTACTCATAAGACACATTTAAAAAGATGCAAAACAAGGGGTGATGATACACATGATATAATAAATATTTTTTCTTAATGCCTACTGATATCTTAGCATAATTTGCATAATGGCTATAATTATTTATCTTTTCTATCATAAACACATTTTGTTGCTAATAGAATCTTGGTATTTGTAATTTTTGGTAAAGCACTGTCCTTTTTTAATTTCTTAGAACCATCTATACTCACTGGGGAAAAAGTTTGCAAAACAAAATAACATTTTTAGCTGAATCCTAGTTCAATCTCTTTGGAACTCAGTACGGAATATCTTATAACTGACTTTAATTGTTTTTACATTGTATACAAGAATGATGTTTAAATGGGGGGGGTGATATAAAAAAGTAAGGATCTTGATTTCACCTCACTTAACAGTTAATGCAGAGAACAGAAACCTTACCCTAAACCTAGTAGATCAGATAGCTACTTTTTCAGCACTGGCCATTTAAGCAGTAATGGCTACTGGGGGCATCTTAATCTAAACAAGTGCTTAATGTTACATCTTACCTGGGTCAACAGTCTAAGGTATCCAAGTTAAACTGTGTTACTATAAATTAATGGAAAATGTAACTGCACTTTGCTGAAAGATCAATGTCCAATAAAGGCTGCATAATCAAATCTTGCTGCAATGATTGAGGTCTTTAATTGCCTTTCAAAGATAAGGTGGTAATCAACCTAGCTTTAACTGATCCTTTTTACCACTTCAATTACATGCTAATGACTAGGGCCAAGTCAGAATCTTTAACTACTTAATACTTACTAAATCTTATGTTAAGTGATGAAAAATAACCTAAATACACAATCAATAGAACACAGACCTTAACTACTATATTTCACCTTTATACCTTTTTTATGTTCCTGACATATTTATTTCACAGGATCCTTCTTGACAATAAAAGGTATTAACAGTGACCATATTCCACAGAGCATTATTTTCTAATATAAATTTTGGCATGAGAACTTTTTACCTTTCAGTACCCACCAATATAGTCATCAAACTACTTGTCAGAAATCAGTTTATTCTTCTAATTGGGAAATATTATATAATTGGGATGAAAGTAATCCAAATATTTTTTCATATTTTTTTCACTCAGTTTTCTAGTAGAATGAATCCAAATACACTATATATATATATACATATATGTATATATATACATATGTATATATATACATATATGAAATCGCTGTTGTTTTGAGGTTGATGAGGCTAGCAAATGCTTTTCTGTTTTAATAGACTAAGTATGATTGAGTGATTCCTACTGAAATCAGCCAAGTTGAGAAAAATGTGATTTTAACATACCAAATAAATATAAATAAAGTTAACATGTTATATAAGCCCCTGTATTAGAATTTAACAAATTTAGTTAGGTTGCCTATGTTTGTTTTGTTGACGAATTGTTTGGAGGCAAAGCCCTTCTATTACTGAAGACCAGACAAAAGTGTCTGGGCCCTTATTTTTTTTTTCTTTAAATACTCCTTTTTGGTTTTGAGTCACTTATCTAAATAACATTGATTAGTAGCAATAATGGGTATCTATCATGATGCTTATAGCTATTTTAGTTGAACTTGGATAATTTTAAACAGTCTAATATTGTGCTACTATTATAATATGAGTCTAGCTTATTTTCACTGCTATTAATAGTAGCAATGCAAAAAACCATATAAACTTTATGAAAAGTAGCACAAATATGAAGTATCTAATAGCAACAGATTTTGCTTCCAAAAGGCAAATCATACAAACAGTACTTTTTAAAGAAGACATGAATTTTTTTGTTGATAGAATTATGAACCTTATAAACTCAGTATTTTTTAGTTAACCTAAATACATAAATCTATTTGAATTCATCTTATGAGAACAAATATGTCATTAGATATATGATCATTATATGCTTTAGTGATTCATGGACCTTGTTACATACATGCTTTGTAATGTATGAATTATTTAGTAAGAAAAATCACAATAATTTTGTTGTTACTCAAAAATTTATGGGTTGGCAGAAACAATTATGCAGCCCCTGAAGCTGGTATGTTAAGGTAACATCATTAACACTCCGTGGTCTGATTTTTTTAGTTGTTCAACATAACCTTTACTGCTTTTCCTAGAATATTTCAATAATTTTATAACAATAGCTATTTGTAAACTGAACATTGAATTTATTAAGCATAGTGTAATTCATTTTTCTTTACTTTCAAAGAAGTGTATAATTTAAAATCAGACCCAAAAAGTTTTCTCTCCTACTACTTAAGCAAGAATATAAAATTGCCATAAGTATACATTACAAAAATAGCAATTACAACTATGATAACAAACAGATATGGAATTTAAATTCCATTCATTAAAAGCAGTTTCTATTTACATTTCTAGAAATGTAGGCATTTTAAAAGCATAGCTAAAATATACTAAAATAACTCATCAGTGTAAGATACCACCTTACTATCTTTATTCTGTTGTATTTAATATTAGAGCCTCACACAAAAAAGATTAAATCTCAAATTAAGTGATAACATAATTACTGATTTGTAATTTTCCAAATTTATAAAAAACAAAGCTAAGATGGAAGAACCAAAAGTTTGGAAATTTAATCCAAATCTAATTAATAGTATCACAAGTTAGTGTCATAAATTACTTTTTAATTAAAATATACATTTTGAAATTTCAAATAACTTTTCATTGAGAAGGAAACTTATTTTAGTACTTAAGGCACATGACTAACATTAACACAAAACTTATAAAAGTATCCTATTTGGATAATATAGAGATATTAAGTGACTCTTCTGGTCTGCCAACATGAACCTCACATGTTTTGAATCCTCTTCCAACCTTTTATACAATTCTCAATTTATTGTCAGGATACATTTGATAAAGAGACATCTAAATAATCCTAACCCTAATTTCAAGAGAATGGTGGCCAAGGAAGGGAATTTTGGTCTAGGAATTAAGATAGTTTGTGATTGAAGCCACATGTCCTTTTCAGTAACAATGATAGGATTGCTTTGATTATATGCCCAAAGTGAGCAGGAGGTGGAAATGGATATAGGTAGAGGTGGAGGGGAAGGACAGATGTACAGCAGCAGAATAGATTAGAAGTCGGCCATCTTTGTTGGGCCCTGGTGTTCTGGTGGATAGCAGGAGGGATGAATGACTTGCTGTCGTTGAGGATTTAGTTTTTAAACCCAAAGTAGATCTAGGAGGAAAATTATTAGGAATTCCCCACACCTTCCAAATATTACTATTTTTGATTTAAAATAATTTTTTAGCACCTTAGTGCATGCCATTCCCTTCTATAATATCCTTCTCTTCCCAACCCACTTCCAAACCCATATACTAAAATCTTTCAAGAGCAATTTAAATGCTTCTTTTACTATAATGATCTCTCTGATTCTCTCCAGGTGAATATGATTACTCTTATTTAAAACACTTTGTTTATATATGTTTTGTACATGACACAGTCTATGTTTTATATTTATTATATATTTTATGTTCATTTATGTCTTCTTTCTGATAGGACTAGATTTTCCTTAAGTGCAAGAAGCATTTCTAATTCATCTATAGATTTCTTACAATCCCTAACATTTTGTCTCATACATAATAGCTGCTCAATAAATATTGCTGTATCAATCAATTACCTGATTTCCAATATGGAAAATTTGGATATCTGTATTTTTCTGTTCATGAAAGTTGACTACATATTCCTTTCATTCCTTAAAAATTAGTCATTGTGGTAAATGCTACATGCCTGATTGGGGTATGTAGGTGCAATGACTAATCCTAGCAGTTTTTCTGCACCTCTCTGCAGCTCTTTGAATCATAGTTTTAAAAAGGTTTAATTCCTCTGTAATTAAGTATCAAGTCATGGAATCATGGAAGTCATGAACCTTGTAGTCATCTTTGATTCTTCCTTTTCACCTTCCATATCCAGGCAGTTACCAAGCTCTGGAGCACAATATTTCAGGCCCGAGTCCTCCATTACAAGTATATGCCACTTTCCTTGTACTCCTGCTTCCCCTGTCCCAGAGTTAAGGTAGGTCACTCATCTGAGCCGTCTCCCTGAGCAAAGTATTCCTCTGAACAGATATCTCTATGTAAGACTCCAAGGAGTAGTTGGTATCTGCTATCCAAGGATCAACTTAGCTAAATATAGAGAAGCTTATTGATGAGTAACTGATCTCCTAGGAGATAATGGATAATGATTCTTAAAAGCTGAAAATTATTTTTTAAACACTTTTCAAATTTTGAGTTCCAAAATTTTCTCCCTCCCTCTCACATTGGCCCCTACCCATTGAGAAGGCAAACAATATTAAATGAATGAATAAATAAATGAAAGCATGCAAAACAGATTTCCACATTTTCTGAGGGCTTTGGAATACACATATGTACCTATGTATACAATGTATATGTGGATATGTACACACATGTGTGGTTGTGTGTGTGTGTATACAAAATTTTTCCAACTTTGAACCAGTTCTGATGAGAGTAATATGTAAGTACTGCTTGCCATCTCTGTGGCCCATAAAACTTACTTGTTATAGGCTATCTCTGCTCTAGACTTGTCCTTGCTCTTTTCTGTAATCTTCCATAACTGGAAACTTATGTGCTGGAAATTTCTCTGCACAACTCAGGCAGTACCTGATGCATTTCTTCTGTGGCATCAGAGATAGGGAACCACTTAATTATACCTGAGTAAGATATGCCAGTCCTTCCCAATAAAATCCATGATGGCCAATATCATTGGGCTAAAGAAGTTGCAGTTAAATGGAAAGATGCTTATAACCTGGAAAAGCAAATAGAGTTACTTTTATGTGAGTCCAAGGGAAGCAAGCAAGGTATTTCATGAGATAATACTGAAGTCATATTATAGTACTCAAAATAATCATTTTCCAAAAGACCACAAGGAAGATTATTATTTTTCATGTATCTCTTGCAAAGAATGGAATGGGAGAAAAATTCTAGAAAAGAACTTGAAGATATTCCTTTATATTGACATTATTTTTATCTTAGAACTTTAAAACTGCATGGAAAGAGAGGATAGTGAAAAATAAATTGAAAATCATGGCTAAGACTAAGAAATGAGAGAGGTCAAAGGCTCATAAATAGAAGTCTCAGACTTATATTTCATTAAAAAAAAAGGCAAAATTCTTTTCTCCGAGAGTCAAGAGGTGCCAAACATGATGAGGAGCTATCAATATCACAAAAGATAAAATTAATTATGCTTTAAACAAAAAAGCAATATATGTGGAAGTCATTTGTGAATTAGCTATGTACAATCAGACCATTGACTTGTTAAAGCTAAAATCAAAATCAATACCAAGTTAGAGCAATGAATGAAAATGAGAATATATGGAATAAAATTGAATGAATCTGACTATTAAATAATGTTACACAAAAGAATAAAAGGTTAGAGTTTTTTCCAGAGACATTGATGTAAATAAATCACCACATAAAGTAACCATAAAAGTTTAGAAGAGAACTTGATAGTATTAAGCAAAGAGCAAGATCAGTTTAAATGAAAAAAAAAAACTTTTTTTGTAAGATCTTAAGGAAGAGGATGGTAGAAGTTAATGTGCAATACTGAGCAACAATGTTGGGAAAAACACATTTAAAGAAAGTAGTTAAGCTTTCTGATAATATGATGTATGAAATTTGAAAAAAAGACAAGAGATATAAAGAGATAAAAAGTGGGGATTTATGTAACAAGCTCTTTCACATATGAGTGACAATAAAGCTACTACATTTAAATTCTACTATGATGGTTCCTGACTGCCTGAGGAATTGAATATAACACTAAAAAATCCCCCAAAACAAAAAGAGATAAATAAAATAACTGGACCAGACCAAATATGCAAAAAATGATTTGTGCTAGGGGTGATAGGATTTTGAAGGCATTAAAGGACTAAAATCTCAAGATACAAGAAATAAGGAGGCCCTAATTACTGAGAAAAGATAATGGGGGAAATATTCATAAATACTGACCAACACTTATGTTTCCAGTCTTTATGGAATCTTCATGATAAAAACTTTCACTTGTATTGGGGGCCTCCTGGACAAAGGAAATAAATAGGCTGGTACAAATAATATTTTACAGTTTTTACACAGTTACTCATCTTTACACGGTTGACTGACAATATAAAATCCTACAATGCCTGTTTTTGAATATAAAAAAAAATTTTAAAGGAAGGAAACAAACATTTATTAAAGACCTACTTATAAATATCTCATTTTATGCTCACAATAACCCTGGGGGGGTAAGTATTATAATTATCACCCCCATTTTACAGTCTAGGAAGCTGAGGTAGATTGAAGCTGATTGAGCTGCTAGGGTTAAATAATTACTTTGTCTTAGGCTGAATTTGAACTCAAATTTTCTTGGTTCCAGGCCCAGTGTCCTAACTTTACCACCTAGTTGCCTATGAAACAAATTGTTGCCTTACAGTCTCCTCTGATAAAGTATCTACCCTGAATATGTCCAAGGCATACAAGATTAAGAGATAAAACAACAAAGATAACTTTTGTCAGTGACCTTCTAATTATTAATGCTAGCCTAAGCACCAATCATTGTCTTGTAGTATATTCAGCAGAGAGGCTATTGAAAGAGGAATTTGATATAGATGTTGAGGTGCTCTTGTTTGTGGATAACGTTTTGCTAACTGAAAGAAGCCCTAGGATTTTGCAAACTTCTTAAATTAGATGCAGTCACTTGAAAGATTTTGATCTAACTATCCCCATAGAAAAGACAAGTGATTAAATAATGTCTACTGTTCAATCTATCAAAAACATTTGGATAGACTGGTCCATCTATAATCTCTCTCTTAGATGGAAATGGCTAATAAATGATGAACCAGCTCTAGATCTGAATTGGGGCAGAGTGGGCTTGGAGTTAGGAAGACCTGAGTTCAAGTCCAGCCTTGGATACTTACTGTGTGACCCTGTGTGACCTTTCTCTGCTCTGGTTTCCTCAACTTTAAAATAGGGATAATAATACCTTTCAGAATTAAATGAGATTTTCAAAGCAGAGTTGCCTGTAAGCATCTAACAAATGCTTGCTTCCTTCCTGGAATGCCAAGATTTCCACAGTTTGGCTCCCTTTTACTCTGCTAGCCTTATTTTATACTTTTAATGTTATAAATGATTTGTGAATATTTAGTCCAGAGTGACTAAAATTTTTTTTTTATTAAGACATCTTAATAAATGGCACACCTCTCTCAAGGGGAGAGGGGGCACCGAATCCCAGAAATATTAGATCTTATTTGCACTTTGAAAGGTTTGATTCCTGCCCCTTCATCCCAGTCATTAACTGGGGTCACAAATCTAAAAGATACATTTGTCCCCATACATTTTCCCTGCCTTGCTCATATTAATGGGCAAGAACAGTTAGCTCCTTGAACATGTGCAAAGGGGAAGGGCATAGACCCTAGGTTAACTCAGAACTAGGTGGGGCAGACCTGACTTAATCTGAGGTTTTGATAAGGTTGAGGCTAAACCTTTTGTCTTAAATCACATACTTGCCCATAGGCAATACAGGCAAATCCCAGAAATTGTTGTAAACTAACAATGTCCCTTCACATTCTTGTGGAACCCAAACACCTCCATATTCCTCACATTTGACAAACTCTTTTTCATCACTTTTTTTTTAGGTTTTTGCAAGGCAAATGAGGATAAGTGGCTTACCCAATGCCACACTGCTAGGTAATTATTAAGTCTCTGAGGCTGGATTTGAACTCAGGTACTCCTGACTCCAGGGCCAGTGCTCTATCTACTGTGCCACCTAGCTGCCACACAAACTCTTTTTCAGTCAAAGGAGAAGTTATTTCTTAAACTCTACATTCCTCCTTTCATCTGGGCTTCTCTCAATGAATCAGTAAATATTTATATGTGCTAAATACCATACAAGAAAAACCAAAGAAAGGCCTTCCTCTCAGGGAGTTCATAATCTAAGGAGGACAACATGCAAATCACAATATAGAGACAAACTAGAGCTAATCAAAAGAGAGAGGAAGCAACATTAAGGGGGATCAAGAAAGGCTACTTGCAGTAGAGGGATTTTATTTTTTATTTTTATTTTTTTTAACATTTTAACATTTTGTTTTCCAATTATATACAATAGTAATATGTACTCATCATTTTTTCCAAGGCTCTGAATTCTACAATTTACCCCCCCTCCTCCCTTCCCCCCCACAAAAGGTTGTCTGACAGTCTCTACATTATTTCCATCCCATACATTGATGTAAGTTGAATGTTATAAGAGTAAACATAAGAATAAACATAAAACTTCCTTCCCTTCCTCCCAAGAAGATGAGAAACCTCAAGAATAGAGAGAAAAAAAAATTGTACTTCAGTCTGTGCTCAGCTTTCAATGGCTCTTTCTCTGAGGTGAATTGCTTTCCCTATCATAAGTCCACCAAAGAAGTTGCTTCAATATTTTCCCCTCAGTTGCTATTACTAGCTGTACCTCCACTCTATTTCTCCCCACTGTCACTTATTCTATTCTCTTTTTCCTTTCATCCTGACCCTGTCCAAAAGTGTGTTGAATCTAAGTACCCTCTCCCTTGATCTTCCCTCTCTTCTATCACCTATTCCCCCCTCCCCCTCCCTCCCCCCATTCCCCCTCATCCCATCCCTTTCCTCCCATCCTTTTCCAGGGCAAGACAGATTCCTCACCCTATTAAGTGTGTATGTCATTTCCTCCCTGAGCCATTTCCGATGATAATGAAGGCTCACTCATTCCCCCTTGCCTTCCCCACCTCCACTCCATTGAAAAAGCTTTTTCTTGACTCTTATGTGAAATCTCTCAGCTTCTTCATCTCCTTTTCCTTCCTCCCAGTACTTTTCCCCATCACTCATTGACTCCATCCCTTTACCACATCATACCATTATGTTCCCCTCCTTCCTATGTCCTGTCTATATATGCTCCTTCTCACAGCTCTTATAAATGAGAAAGTTCATGAGTAATCAATGTCTTCTTCCCGTGCAGGAATACAAACAGTTCAACACCATCAAGTTCCTCAGTCCCTCTCTTCCACTCCCTCTATGGTTCACCAGTCTTGTATTTGAAGATCAAACTTTCTGTTCAGTTCTGGTCCTCTCAATAGGAAAGTTTGAAAGTCCCCTGTTTCATTGAAAGTTCATCTTTTACCCTGAAAGAGGATGTTCGGTTTTGCTGGGTAGTTGATTCTTGGTTGTAAACCAAGATCTTTCGCCTTCCAGAATATCATATTCCAATCCCTACGAGCCCTTAATGTAGATGCTGCCAGATCCCATGTAATCCTCACTATGGAACATCAGTAGTTGAATTGTTTGTTTCTGGCAGCTTTTAGAATTTTCACTTTGATTTTGGGGTTTTGGAATTTGACTATAATATTCCTGGAAGTTTTTCTTTTGGGATCTCTTTTGGGGGTGACTGGTGAATTCTCTGAATTTCTATTTTGCCCTCAGCTTCTAGGATCTTGGGGCAATTGTGCTGTATTTCTTGAAAAATGAAGTCTAGGCTCTTCTCCTGATCATGGCTTTCAGACAGCCCAATAATTTTTAAATTATTTCTTCTGGATCTGTTTTCGAGGTTGCTTATTTTTCCAATGAAATATTTCACATTTTCTTCTAATTTTTGGCTTTTTTGGAAGAGTTTTATTTCTTCCTACTTTCTTGCAAAGTCATCAGCTTCCTTTAGTTCCATTTTGCATTTGAAGGAGTTGTTTTCTTCAGAGAGCTTTTTAATCTCCTTTTCCAGCTGGCCAATTCTGCTTTTTAAGTCATTATTCTCCTCATTTGCCTTTTGTTTTTCTTTTTCTATTAGGCCTAAACTGGTTTTTAACATTTTATTTTCTTCAGTATTCTTTTGTATATATCTTTCACCAAGCTTTTGAGATTTGGTTTTTATGATTTATCTGCATTGCTCTCATTTCTCCTCCCAATTTTTCCTCTACCTCTTTAATTTCTTTTCAAAGTCTTTTTTTTTTTTAGCTCATCCATAGTCTGAGTCCATTTTCTATTTCTCTTGGAGGTTTTGGATAAAGAAGCTTTGATTTTGTCATCATCTGAGTAAGTGTTTTTTGATCTTCCATGGGACTAAAGTAATTCTCTATGGTCAGATTCTTCTTTTTTCTGTTGTTTACTCATTTCCTCAGCCCAAGACTAATTTACAGCACTTCCAAAAATTTGGGGTTTTTTTTGGGGGGGGGACATCCCACTGGGACCTTTATTCCTCCAAGGTCTTATGTTCTCTTGCCTGTGTTTTGATATGTAGATGCCCTCCCCCCCACTTCCCTCTGTCCTGGGGCTTTAAGGAGGGATCCAGCTTGGTTATTTAGTATGGAAGCTCAAACTGCAATATCTGAGTGTAGGCAAACAAGAAAGTCCTACCCCAGAGAGAGCAGAGAAATCTCTGCAGACTTCCCTTACCATCTCTGGGGGTGCAGGCTGCTGTCTCCTGATTCTCACTGCAGATTCTGCAGCCTTGCTCCTCACTCCACACTCACCTAGGTGCAGCAGAGTTCTCTCACAGCCCCTTCAAGCTGTTGCCCATGATTTCTGGGCTGGACTGGGCTAGGTTGTGTTGCGCCCATGGCTTTTTTTCCAAAGTCTGTCCTGGTGAAACATACCTTTCCCAGGGAATTTCTAAGTTGTCTTGGACTGGGAAAATGTATCACTCTGTCTTTCTGTGGGTTCTGCCCCTCTAAATTTTGGCTAGAGCCATCCTTTGTTTTTGGGGGGTTCGGGGGGGGTCGGAGTTCCCTGGATATGCTGCCTTCATGCTGCCATCTTGGCTCTGCCCCCAGTAGAGGGATTTTAGATGAAGGAAGCCACAGGGAAGACAGGAGGTAGTGATATGAAGGGACGGCATTTCAGGCATAAACGACAGCTCATGAAAATGCTGCAATTGGGAGATGGAATTTCCAAGAAGGTGACTCTTTTGCCATCTCTGTTATGAAATCTTCCCTGATCCACCCAACTTTTAATTTTTTTCTCCTTCCTTGATTTTCCATCTGTGTACATTTTTTTCTCCCTCAAGTAGAATATAAACTCTATTAGGGACAGGGTTTTTAAAAAATTTATTTATTTTTGGCAACTGTATCCCCAATATCAAGAAGTGTTTTGATCCCTGTGAACCCTAAAACTAAAAGCACCTTAAGAAAATAGGGTTAAAACAAACAACATTAATATAGATTAAACATGTAGTTTTATTCACTGGGATTTGCCATTAACCTATAGTTGGAAACCATCTATTTTACATGACCCCCCCCCCAAACTCAGGGGGATCAGAACACTTACACAGCAACATGGGGAAGGGAACAGAATATGCATGTAGGTAAATGCCCGGGGTTTTATTTACAACGCCGGCTTCTTTATGCTAGTCCGTCCTCTTACTCACCAGTCCAACGCATGATGAGTCTTTGGGGTACCTCCGGCCCCCACTCTTTGATGGGGGAAGAACCAGACAGAGCGCCTGAGGTGGATAATGAGTCTTTATTCTTCTGTGATCACATCCCGCTCCCTCCCAACCTCTCAGCAGACACTTTTATCCCTTCTGTCCTCCCTCCCATGAACTCTTACCCAATGAGGGGCCGAGTTCTGTAACATTCCCTTATAAGGTGATTATGTTCCCCCCCCCCCCCCAAGCGACCGCCAAGCCTCTTCCCCCCCGCCCCCAACAGGTAAACCTTAAAGTACCCTGGAGATCATTCTATTACATATCAAAGGGAATTATCCCTCTACAATGCTATCTTTCCTGAGGGAGGTAACTTTTTTTTATGAGTTTAAGTACTAGAAGAACAAATACTCCTTTTCAAGGCTAAAGGAGGATGCATTTCACCTCTCAATAGGTACGAAAATCAACATTGACAAGGAATATAGATATAACAACTTACAATAATTATTACAATTGTTATACTATGATAGCTCAAATGCTGTTCAATTGAATTGATATAATTGAGTAGATTCTGAACCAGTTGATTATTTTACAGGTCTTGCCTTCAGCTAGTGGAATGCCCTAGGGACATATGTTTAGGCCTATCCTGTTCCTATGCTTACAAATGATTTAGATAAAGATGAAGTTGGTATTCTTATCAAGTATCCGGATGATAAAAATCTGAGAATAGCTAACACTGTGAATGACTGAGGATCCAAATAAAAATATTGACCAAGCTAGGTTATTGGGGCAAATCTAATAATTTAAAAGAGATAACTATAAACTATAAAAAGATAAACTTTATAAATTCAAAATAGGGTTGGTTGTAGCTAGATAGTAGTTCATCTGAAAAAATTTGGGGGAGATTTTATAGATTGTTAACTTATTATGAGTCAATAATATATGGCAGTCCAAAAGGCTAATGGAACCTAGGGCTATATCAAGAGAAACATAAAGTCTAGCTCTAGAGGAGATATATTCCTGAGGCACTCTAGTATGATTGGAATTGTGTGTGGGGGCCACTGTTCCAAATGAAGATTAAATTCAGCACAAACTCTATCTTTGTGGCTCCAATTCCAAAAGCAGAGTAGAATATCAGCTTCATCTTCCAACCCAGTGTGAAGCTTTCAGGAGGTAGGCAAGGCAGGAATACCAGACCAAGGGACATCCTTACAGTTTTCTCATTCTGAACCTGAAGAGCTTGTCAATTGGCTGATAGTATTTGAGTCCAGTGGTAGTCTCCTGAAATTCCAACCAAGGACAAGTCATAGGAGATTTTAGAATAACAACATACTCAAAACCCTCAAGAAAGTAGCTGAGGGGTACAAGTTTAACTCAGACATTTTCTCTAGAAGCATTAAAGAACATGGCTCTAACATAAAGACTAAAGTCAAGAAGTAGGCTGGAAGAATGACCAACTCCCCCTCTCCCCTCCATAAAAATTTCATTGTAAAGAGCTATTATAGTGGCAGGGATGCCCAAGGCACAACACCCCCCCCCCCCAAAAAAAAAAAAGAATGGCTCCAAAACATTTACAAGCAAAGCATTAAAGAAAAATACAGCTTGGACACAAGTTCATTTAGAATTCCTGGAAGAGCTGAAGCTCTTTCAAAAGAAAGAGCTAAAAATGATTATCTCTTCCCAAACACAAATGTGATAAGGGTTATTTCCTAGAATAAGTACTATGTTTTCTTAGCTTACCCTGAGAGGACATAACCAGGAGCAACAAGTTGAATGAGCAGAAGCAGATTTGGATTTTATGAATGGAAAAATTTCCTAACAACTCAAATTATCCACAAGAAGAAGGTGCTGCCTAAGGAGGCTGTAGGTTCAGTGTCAATGAGAGGACTTCCAGCAAAGAGTAAGTGATGATGTGGACATGTTTTAGAAGTAATTCTCCATTAGGGTCATATTGGGAGACTTTGTGGCACTGTTGAAAAAAGAACTGTCTTCTAGAATAAAAACTTGGGTTCAAATCTCTATTCTTGCCTATAATGACTTTGGGTAAGTTTTTTCATCTAAAAATGAAGGAATTGAATTACATGGCCTCTGAGATTCCTCTTAGCTCTATGATCTATTTTAGAGAAGCTTCTGAAATCACCAAAGAGATTTTGATATTCTCTGAATGTTATGGTACAATTATTTGTCTTTGTGCTTAGTTCTTTTTGTATCTCTCCATGGAACTCCTTGCTGTGAACAGACTCAAGCTAAGGCTAAATAACTGAGGCTGAAGACAGGCAGCAGATGTTCAGTGGAGTTTGTTCTTTCCTGCTCCTCATACCTTGTACACTAATCAGTCAGATTATGAGAAAAATACAATTCATCATGTTTGTTTCATAACTAACTTCAGAAGGTATATATATATATGTATATGTATATATATGTATATATATATGTATATATATATTATGTATTATATATATTTTAGCAAGGCAATGGGGTTAAGTGACTTGCCCAAGGTCCAATTATAATGTCTGAGATTGGATTGAACTCAGGTCCTCCTGACTCCAGGACTGATGTGCTATCCACTATGCCACCCAGCTGCTCCCAGAAAGTATATTTTGTGTAGAATATATCTGTAACAGCAGATCAGGAGTCTTGCTTCCTTGATTCCCTGGGCTCCTCACCCAAGAATCAGGCAAAATTTCTGCTCTTATTTCATCTACCAAATTATCAGTTTATTTCAATCAAAATTGGAATGACTTCACTATTTTATTAAGAAACTTTAAAAAACACCCAGTGCATATATTTTAAAATTAAATACACATCTAATTTTGAAATAAAAATAATTTTATTGTAGCACAACAATCCACTATGTTAGGTAGGTATGGTATTATCATCCCTATTTCATGTATTTAATCATTATCCAGAAAACAAAATGTATTCTAACTTGCTTTCAGAAGTTATTACATTCTGTCATCTAAGATATAAAACTGAACCATCTTGCATTGCCTTTGCCCAAGATATTTGTTACACTGAGAATTGGAGGTTTCTTGCAGCTGTCGATACAAGGATGTTTTTATAAGAGGTATGACAAGCTGAAGTTTGATTACAGCTCTGTCTGCAAATATTGGGGAAGAGCACTGAGTATGCTATTAGTAGAGAAACTGCTTCAGAACATCTATGCAAATTTGTCAAATTGAGTTTGTTTTCCCCATAGTCCTGTGAATGGAAAAGATATTTTAGCAAATCACTCAGAAATTCTCTAGTTTTGTAGCCTATTCTTTAAGAGATTTAATAGAAAATGAACCTCATTAAAAGGTACACGGGGACCTTAGGCAAAAGGTTCATTTTCATAGGATTGAGGTCCATGTGGAGAATAGTAATTCCTAGAATATTTGGGGGAATCTAAAACAAACCCTACAGTAGCTTCTAGATTATAGTTATTGAAAAGAGATTAATTTATTTCTAAATAATGACAATTCAAAACACAAAGACAATAAAGCAGAAGCAGTGTAAAATAAAGGTGAATCGTATTACATTGATTGGAAATGAACAGCTTAAATTTCTTTTTGCATTAATCAAAAACCCAGCTGCTAAAAAAAAAGGTCTTTTGA